>NC_056735.1:309371085-309714756 GCF_019279795.1 Protopterus annectens | reverse complement strand
GAAGTTCATCATGGGTCTGAGCAGGGTCTCTGACCAAGGATCCAAAGATATGAATTTTTTGAAGTTGGATGGTCCACCTGGGACCTATTGTGAATGTGGAATGAAACAAGTTCAGGCAAAGTTTTTTTGTTTGTTATATATGAAACTGAAAGATGGCCTGCAGAATTAATATTTGTTTGGCAGCCTTTAAGAACAGTGAGCCTACATTAATTATAGAAATACCAAGTGTGCTGTATTTTGTCTTGGGTATGTTTTCTGCCCAGGTGTCTTCTAACAGAGTACACCAGTGGTGTGGGCACAGGCAGTCTGGCCGGTGAATTGCCAAAATAGTGTTCCTTACCATGCCTTTGCTGCCAAATAGATGGACTGTTTGATTTAAATTTTCTTGGGAGATTTGTAAACCAGATGTGTTTTGCTGCTGTTATACAGTGCGATCTCACTGCTTTAACTTTCCTGCTGTGTTTTTACTTATGCACAATCACGGATCATTTACTAAGGGCCTTAACAGATTCCAGTGTAGTAACCAGTTAGAAACTAGTGCAGATGTAACAACAATTAGTGGGAATGGTCAGGATAATTACTACCTAAGGAACTGGACCTGCCATTAAAAAATAAGTAAAGAGAATGATGGAGAGCCATATTTGGTGGCTTTTGAAAGATATGCCACACAAGATGGCAGAATGCACCAAACATTTTTTCGCAATCACCAGCAGAAGCTTTGAAAACACATGGATCACACTGATTATACTGACCATGAAAAGCTGAAAAAGGAAATACTGGCTAAGAATGAGATAACTTCAGCTGTCCAAGCAATAAAATCCACTTTTGAAACTGTACTTTTAATGCTGACCAGCTGCGGTGGTGGTGCTGCGGTAGCGTTGTTGCCTCACAGTAAGACGTTGTCCTGTTCGATTCTCAGCTAGGGCACCTTCTGTTTGGAGACATGCATGAATGGCCGGACCTTCGTTGAAGGTTGTGCATCAGGGCTGGCAACTCGGCACGTAAAAATCTATTGCCAATCATTAGTGGACCGGAGTTCCGCTGTGGCGACCCCTAACTGGGAAAAGCCGAAAGACACAACAACTTTTAATGCTGACCAAAAGATAAAGATGGCACAGCTACATGAGTTAAACGTGATAAAGCTGTGGTTAGATCCTAATAGTAACAGTGAGAAGGAAATGTTATAAATTCTAGTAGTGGACAGATTTAACATACTATTACCTAGTTAATATGGGAAAGTGGGTACTGCAAAGTGATCTCAAGAACTCTTGACAAGTTAGTAACTTTAGAAAAATTTGTATTAGTAATATTGATTCATCGTTTAAGAAGGAAAAAAAGAAACTGCTTGCTTCTAAATCTAAGTTGCAGTAAGACGTGCAATCTGATGTGAAACAAAAAGTAGTACAGGATAGCTTGTTTCAGATGCAGAGGGTCACTTAGCCAGCTTCTGTAACACTAACACTGAGGAGAATGTGTGTGTGTCTTTCGGCTTTTCCCGGTTAGGGGTCGCCACAGCGGAGCTCCGGTCCGCTAATGATTGGCAATAGAGTTTTACATGCTGGCTTGCCGGGCCTAACGCACAACCTTCAACGAAGGAACGCCCATTCACGCATGTCGTCACACAGTAGACGCTTTAACTGAGAATCGAACGGGTAACGTCTAACTGTGAGGTGATAACGCTACCGCAGTACCACCACCGCAGGAGAATAATAACTTTAAAATATGAATATTGATATGCATGCTTCAAATGAAACTGTTCCTTTCAAATTTAGTTAGACTAAAGCTATGGTTACTGAGTCAGGATTATGCAGTTGGGCTAAAGTTGAGTATAGTGTACTATACTCCTATAAAGGAGAAACGTTCAAGCTTTATTAGATTCTTGAAGCATTACTCTTACCAAAGGTTCATATTTGTGTACACATGAATTAGTAACAAACAATGATGTAGGTGATTTATATTCATTGTGATAAAAGTGAATACCCCCATATGTAGAAATTCTAATTGTTATAGGAAAACTGCTGAATCCTGTTGCTGTGGTTCCTGACTTGACTCAAGGTGTTCTGACGGGAAAAGACTACACCCATTTTAAAACAGCACAGATGAAGTTGTATTTTAAATGCAGTTGCTTTGTACCAGATACGTATGCAAGCTAATTATCAGAATTACTAGCTAGTATATGTGACAAGCTTACATATTGTTTCATCAAGCAAAATGACCTACTTAGCAAGCTCCTTTTTAAAAAAATATTTTTTAGTAGGAAATTTTAGTTAATAAACATGTACTTGTGCAGTAGTCCCCCTTGTGTACAGCTTGGGGAAACTATGTGATATTTATTTATTACTATATTTATTTCCATTTGTTTACCCAGAAGTGCAAATGGGTCATGCAAGACCCCTTTTCAGCACAGGCCCAGGAAGAAATGTTTCAAAACAATTTCTAACCAAATAGTAACAGACATTCCATAAAACATCAGTAGGTATTCCAATGGAATTTGAAGCATACAGCAATGTAAACACCATCTCTTTTCTAAAGACTACTGTACGTGCAAGGCTATAAATAAGAAAATTAATTAAACTATGCAGACATAACAAAAGAGCCATTAATATTAATGATATGTAGATTGAGAATGATATTTATATGTGCATAAAAGGAGTTCTGCGTTTTGCTTAGCTTTGTAGTAGCAGAGTTTCATTGAAATGTCAGTGAAGGAGATTGGTGTTGAAAAGACTAGCCCACTGTGGTAGAACAGCAGCATATTTATCTGTTGATAATAAAACAAACCTAATAATCACAATGTGTAGTTAACTGATATAATGACAGCAGCACAACTATTAACAAACATAGTATTTACTGTAGTTGCCCTGTGAACACAGCTGCTTCCATTAAACAATAAAAGTTGTAGTAAATAATTGCTTGCTTTCTTACATGGTTGGTACAATGATTAAGGTTTTTTCTACAAGGCATAAGGTTTAGAGTTCAGTTTTGACCTCCCATCAAAGCCTGTGTGGAATTTACATGTTCTCGCCATGTCTCTGTGGGATTCCTCCCACCTCACCAAAACATGATGGGTATTTATACCTGAAACTCACCCAAACGTTGAATGGAGTCATGGGCAACAGCACAGATTCTATGCAGTGCCTTGTGAAGGAACAGTTATGTAGACCAACTGCTTTACGCTTCTATTATAACATGCATCATACCCTAGCTAGGAGAACATGAACCACAGACTTCACATTGTGTCAGGACTAGTCACTCAGTGGTGTAAAATTGGCTCTAAGTGATTTGGTCATATTGACTAATGTCTTTAAAAATGGGCATGAATATTTACCAGTGATAAGTGGAATGAGTATCTGTAATACTCCAGCCTACACCAGCGACCCATGCTAAGGGTAGGAGGGGTCTGTATGCATCTACTGGCCAGCATATGCCTGTAATAAAGTCCAGAAGACTGGATCAATAAGCTACTGGCTGGTCAATACACAGCTACCCAGCCTGGGTAAACTGGAATAGCCTGGGTAACCTGGAATAGCTCTGGTGAGTGAAAGCTGGACATAAAACCAGTCACCCTGCCAAAAATCAGCTAAAGACTGCTACACTGAATATAGCTTCTCTGACATGATGCAGCTTCAAAGTGGATGGCATAATCATATGGAGGCGACATGACATTCAGTCTATCCAGGTGACACACTGGAAAGGCAGTGCAGCAAAGCCACTTGGCTTACAATTCTTAGTCTACTACTCAATAGGAGAATAGACTGAAAAAGAGGGATGTCTTCAGAGGTAGTAATAGGCTGATAGTGATCAGACTCCACTGTAAAGATAGGGTACTATAAATAATCTAGCCTATGCCCTACAGTGGGGTTGTAGTGGTGATAAAAATAATGCATTTAGGCAACAGTTGCAGGATCTACTAGATAAAGGACAACATGACTATGTAATGATAATGGAGGACCTGAATGAACACATTGAGACAGACAGAACACTATATTAAGACCACTTGGGTCCGCATGAGTGAGGCAACAGGAATAAAGAAGGGGAGGCCATTCTAGACTTTTGTCTAGCAAATGGCTTGATGGTAACCAACACATGATTCAGCAAGATAGTCACAAGATCACATACAAGAGAAACCAACATGCAATTCAAGTAGGCTTTCTCCTAGTATGGAAAGAGCTTCAGAATAGAAACAGAGATTGCAAAAGTCATTCCCAGTGTGAAACAGTCAGCCCACAACATAAACAACTGGTGGCCAAATCAGTTGCAAGCAGTGGTCAGAGAAGGCTCTAAGGTCAGTAGCGATTAGGCTGAAGACCTGTATATTGACTTGTTTGAAACTACAACAGTTTAAGGAAATAGGCTGTATCATCTCAGGAAGTAGAGGAAATAGGCAGAGTCAAAGAAGTATGGCAGCATCTCAAAACAGGGTATGTGAAGACTATAGAACACATATGCAGCCGAGCCACATATGGAAATAAGGTACATAAGGAAAGCTGACAGTGGAATGCAAAACTCCAGGAAATTATCAAAAGAAAAAAGTGCAGCAAAGAGTGTAAAGTAGAAAAGATGTATTATGCTATGAAGAAATAATGATTGACTAGAAAAGAG
The DNA here is from genome assembly GCF_019279795.1 of Protopterus annectens. Taxonomy (NCBI): domain Eukaryota; kingdom Metazoa; phylum Chordata; order Ceratodontiformes; family Protopteridae; genus Protopterus; species Protopterus annectens. The sequence continues at coordinate 309,710,154 of NC_056735.1, read as the reverse complement.
GCTAAGAAAGCAGTTGCAGTAGCAAAGAACAAGAGATCAGAGACACTGTTCCAGCTTCTGGAAAGTGTCTCAACAGATGGCACAAAGAAACTCTATCAGGAGGTAAGGCAAAGTCGTAAATATAAATAAGACTGTCATCAAACACTACTCAAAGGAATGCCAGCAACATCATGCTCATCAGGCCACAGGACGCCCTTCCAGCAGCTTCTGAATGAAGAAAACCCACAGATATTGTACGGATCCATATATAGACTACGATGAAAAAGAAAGAAGAGCAGGTCCTAGGAGAAGAGCAAAACTAAAGAAACTCAAGTTAGGGAAAGCAGTAGGCTCAGATGAAGTCACAGCAGACACGATCAAGATGTTGGGTGAGTCTGAAGAGAAATGTCTCCTGAGGATACTTGTAAAAGTATGGAGAGAAATAAGTATCACAGATAACTGAAAAATAAATATTCCAGTGTCAGTGTCCAAGAACAAAGAGGACATTCATGACTGTTGGCATTAGGGAAGGTATGAAATTTCTGTCACACTGCATGAAAGTGCTGGAGCGAGTGAGTGATAACTGAATATGCAGTGTAGTAATGTAAGATGGGAGATGAGCATTCTGACTTAAATCAGAATACGGTATAACCAACTTAATGTCTGCAGTGAGACAGATACTGGAGAAGAAGTTAGAGATGAGAAAAGAGTCCAAATGGGCATTCCTAGACTTGGAGAAAGCATTTAACAAAGTTGCCAGAAAGCAGGTTTGGACAGTCCTTATATGGTTTGAAGTCCTGGAAACAATGGTTGAATTAGTGCATGCTAAGTTCAAGGAGCAAATGACAAAGTTTCACCAGTGATCAAGTTCACAGAAAGGTTACCAGTGTGGGTGGGGTTCATCAGGGTTTAGCTCTGAACTCATTACTGTAGAAACTAATGACGGACTACAAATTAGAAGACAGGTCAGGGGGACAGATCAACAAAGCTGCTATATGCTGGTGACGTGGCATAATAAGCAGAATCTGAATGGACCTTCTGCAGATGTTAAGGGAATGAATTGCAGAATAGTAGACACATTGGGATGAAACCTGAGTTCAGACAAGACAGTTGTCATGGCAGCAAGTGGGGTAAATCAGACGATTGTTGAAAATTGAGATAGAAGGGACAATGGTGGAACAGGTTAATAGCTTCATGTATCTGGAGTTAATGGCTGACGTGGAAGGAAGTCTGAATGAGCAGGCCAAAACTAGAATCAGAGGGGCTGCAGCCAACTGGCTGAAAAGTAAAGTCTACAAAACTGAGACTAGTACTTCTGTATGGTAGAAAAACCTGGGCAGTGAAGGCAGAGCTTTTGAAGAAGGTAGAGGTGATGGAGATGAAGTGCCCAATATGTGTGGTAGGATATACACTGTGGGTAGACAAAAGAATAATTACATTAAAGCAGGAGCCAAAGTAGCTCTAAAGCAGAAAAGGACAAAGAGAACAAATTATTGTGACATGGACACGTGCCGGAAAATACAAGATGATTTAATGAAGAAAATTTGGGAGAGTCAGGAATAAGGCAAGTGGAAATGAGGACATCTAGCAAAGAAAATGATTGCATGAGATAAGACCCGAGACAGTCAGGTATGACTATTGAAGAAGATAAGAGAGTGATACTAAATCAAGAGGTAGCAACAGTCTACACGACACCTTGACCCCATGCCAAAAGTGGGGAAACGAGGGTTGATGAGAATGAACTAAAAAATGGAGAGAGCTCCGTAGTTACATTATTAGATGAATATCATGTAGGAGAGGTTAGAGAATCTCTACCTGCAGTACAGTCAGAGGAATCCTTGTCAAAAGTATTAAAACAGGAAATACTAGAATTTCTATTAAGAAATAAAGGCATGTTTTCAGAAATAAACTGAAGGAGTAAACTGAGTATCAGAGTCACACACAAACAATAAGTACAAGTAAAAGTTTAAAAGATGCTAAAATCAGGAGAGAGAGAGAGAGATAAGTCACAGAGTAATCTGATCAGCCCAAGAGTGTTCATTTCTAAACCTGCGGAAGTATCAAAGTCTGTAATGACTTTAGAGACCTGAATAGCATTTCTAAGTTTGATAGCTGTCCCATGCCTAGAACTGATGAGCTAGTACAAAATCTAGGAAAAGCAAGATGCTTAACAGCATTAAGCTTAACAAACAGGCACAGGCAAATACATTTTTTTTTTACTCCTCTTCCAAGGAAAAACAATTTTTGTAATCCCTTAAGGTTTAATTCATTGCACATTGCTATCATTTGGCCTACATGTAGCTCCAGTCAACTTTCAGAGACTAAAGCATGAAATATTGAAGCCCCACTCATGATATGCTACTTGCTATCTATAAGGTGTGGTCATCCATTCAAAGAACTGGGAGTTACATTTATCAAAAGTGCAAGCTATGTTAGAAATGATAGGAAGCTTGACTGATAACTCTAACAACTGTAAATTGGCCATGGTAGACATATTTGGCATACTTTATAGGAACAGGGAGTGGTAACCACAACTAGAAAAAATAGACTATAAAGACTTAGACTATACCCGCCATTAAAAGACAAGTGAAAGCGTTCCTTGCACTAGCTGAGTACTGTAGAAAAATTGTATCTAATTTTGCAATTATTGCCTGTCATTTGACATACATCACAAAAGAAAAAGCTCCTATCAAAGTTTAATGCCCACTTGAGACAGATAGAATAAACTGAAAAAACTATTAGGTAGTACATGGAGTGCAGTGATTAGTCCAATATTCCGAAAAAGACAAACCAGTTAAGGGCTAATGTGGAGCAGGACATGATCTTAAATGTTAAGCACCCCCTGATTAAGATGTTAAGGTCAGGTCTCAAGCCAGGCAGTAAAATCTACCTTTACATTCCAGCAAATGACAGTGCCAGAACCAAAGGTTTGTTTCTGCCTGCTGTTCATAACGGTAACATGTTTCTAACTTTTAAAACTTAGAAAGTTGCTAGAATAGCAGGATGTGTTTGCATACGTTTTTTGAAGGATACAAACTCTGAAACTCAAATGTATGTCATTATTTAGCGACTTCAATGCTCAGTGGTCTGCCGAAAAACAACAGATATTATGAGGAAAAGACTAAAAATATGTAGCAATAATCTGGACTTTCTGTGAAAATCTGGAAAGTTGAGAGACATGAAAGGTTAGTGTAAACATAACCTTTCTGACAGTTTCTCTTAAGTGTTTTATGTCTTTGAATGCCATCAGAACACTTAGCATTTTTTTTTCTAAGTAGTAGTACATGGAGCAGATTAAGGTCTATGCGTTACAAAGAATTATGATCGTGTCACCAACCATAGCCTTGTATCCTGTGTTATCGACACAGATGCCAAGATTCACCTTGAGAGCGAATTGGCATCAATTTCTCAAACACATAATAAACAGGTTGTGATAGGCGACCCAATCGTAATTCTCTATAGTCTGAAACTATGTTAGTGACTACATATTTCATAGGGATGCATCAGAAATAGGTTTGGGACCTGATTTATCCCAGGATATTCACTTAGTAAAGTACCCTATGCACTATTTTAGTCAAAAGTTAGCCAATTAATATAAAAACAAATAAATGAAATATGGGACTGAAGTGGATTTTACAGTCATTAAAATATTACCTGTTTGGTAGACACTTTAACTTTGTGACCACTAATCATTGTCCATTACAATGGCTAATTAAACAGCGGAATGGCAATATAAAATGACTTCTGGGGGGTGCTATCATAACAACCCTTCCAGTATACTTTAAGTCATAGGCCTGGACTAGCTAATAGGAATAATAATGGTTTTAACATGACTTACAGCCCATCTGTATAAGCCCAAAATTAATGACTGTTTGCCAGCAGAGGAGTAAATGTGATGACTCGTGTATGAAAAAGGTGAATGTCTCTTTAAATGTATATTGTGTTGCTTCATTGTCACAAAAACAAGACTCTCTCTTAGAGTAATGATTATCCATTAAATTTGTATAACAGGATATAATCTTGAGGCAGAAAGAGAGAAAGATTGTTAATCAGTTGGAGGTTACATGGCCTAAGTCAAGAGAAGATGCATTTCAAGTTTGAAAATGAATGCAACAAAATCCAGTGAGTCACCTTAACTGTGAATGGTTGTTGGATTCAGGGACAGGGTATGGTCAGCATTAACCAAATAGAGATACGGTATATACCACCTTTCTAACCTAAGAAAGTACACATAGGATAAGTAGTTCTTCAGTGTATCATATGTGGATATTGTTTAACTTCTGGCTAGTGTGACTTTACAGCAATGTCTGATATGTCTTAACCAAATTTCCTGGTGAAATTCGGAATGGAGTTTAGTAGGATTAGTTACGTATAAAAGACTTTTCCATAAAAAGGTTAAGTCACTTGGAATTCTTGTATCACCTGTCATAAAAATGTTTTATACATGATTAACGAGACTAAATTGCCAACAGCCACCCAAGAAAATGTCATAAATGATTAGGCTTGCAGGACTGTCTGCCCACTCGGTAGGAGTAGTTACTATATTATAAAAGCTGCATTTGGTAAATTTTTCTGTTTGATATTAATTGTTTTATATTTAGGATTCCTTGAGGCTACTTCAGTTCAGGTACCAGTTTTACGGAAACTACATCTTTATACTTTTTATTCAGACATTATTATTATTTTCACTAAATGAAAAACCTCTGTTACATCTGTCTTTGATAACTATGACAGATGTCTTTATGCTTCATACAAATGATTTGTTTATTTTCCAACAGGAATACTGAACAGGTCTATCACAAAATGAATAAAAACATTGCTCACTATGGTAGGCAAACATCCCCCTAAGTTTTAGTAACATGCAGACACAATGAGAGAGAGAGAATGAGAGGTAGACAGACAGACAGACAGGCAGAGGCAAAAACACAGAGACATTATATTCCAGATCATGCTAGGCGAAGAAACATTTGTATGCAAAGATCATCAGAGAATGTCTATTTTTAATTTGTGTTTACATACTCTCAGTATTCTTTCTAATGTATTCACAAAGGACCATTTTATCATTTTCTAAATAAACAGCATTCATATTCTTGCATGCATCATTTCTGCAGGCTGATTTTAAATTGGCATGATAAACAAGCTGCAAGATAAATTAAACACTGTCCAGAAATGAAGACTTTTGATTTATTTGGAGAGATGGCATAATAAAAGGTCTGAAAATGTGAAACATTCTGTTAGAGTATAGTGTTATTGACTATCTCACTGTTCAAAGTCATAGTAAATCAGTTATGCATATTTCCTACAATTTTTACTTACTGTGGATGAGAATATGTTATATTTTGTGCCTCAGATCAATAATATTTGAATGTGAATAGAGTAATTTGTTGGCCGCAGTCTGAAGCAACTCAGACAACAGAGGACTCGCATCAATTAATTTTGTAACATATACAGATAACATTATACAGTTCCCTAGTGGATATACACATTGAAGAAATAACTGTACAACAGGTGATAAACACCTTAGTCAAAGACTGGAACATACTACATTATCAGAAACAGTTGTAAAATGTTTGTTTGCTGCAAAAAGCAATGGAATAAGCCACTTTGCTATTTCTAAATCTGTATACTGTACTTTTAAAAGTTTAATGAAAGCTTTTGTAATCTACACAACCAGGTATGACAGATGAACCATTTTCGTCTGTGGTTCCAGTCACCTGGACTTGACTATAATCTCAAATAATAAACATCAAGAAGGCGAAGAAGAAATGCATCTCTGCTTCTATGCTCAAGAATTCTGGATAAAGCTAAAAAGAGCTGGAAGACAATTTTTGAAATTCAGGATAATTTTTTAAATATCACTCTAATTCACTAAAACAGTTAATGCAACAACAGGTTTTACAGCAACATGAATTTTCTGAAAAATAAGAAGTCTGAAACTCTAATGTCTGGTATTTACTGATTGATTGTAGTCCTCAATGTTTATGAGGGGAACAGGGCAAAAATCAGGGTCATTCTTCGAATGAGAGCTCTGGGAGAGGGTATAATAGCAAGAAGCTAGATCTTAGCCACTGAATTTAAGTATGTTTTCTGCAAAATAGCTTGTTACCCCAGTTGAAGACCTGGGGTGTTTCAGCAGGCAAACAGGTAAAGACTATCAACTTTACCAATGTGAAAACATGACATGTCTTCTGCAATTATGTTTTGTCTATGTCACGTCTGTAAAGTAACCATTTTTATGAAATTGTAGGATAAACCCCTAGCCCAAATGACCTGGGTCTGATTAGCAAATAACTGTGGAGGATGTGATGAAGGAGTATTAGAGAAAACAGCTGAGGTCTGTAACATCTGGGGGTTTGTCAGAATGCTCCGTCTACAGCACAACATCCAGACACTGGGAATGAGCTTGTAGCTCCTTTGATGTGCTCACCCAGGGTGACTTCTAGAAGGAAAGTGTACCACATGATATGCACATTTCTGCAGCTACTCATTAGAATATTTTAAAGAGTTATACCCCAATATTATAATACCAGCTCTTCCATCATGCAGGAGGGAGGAGGGTTGTACTCACCTGCTGCAGCACTGAGGCAGTATGGGTAGTGGCATGTTTTCAGCAATGTCATGTAGTGTAGTCAGAGTTACAGCCACATGTGATAGTGTCAGTGTTCCTGTGGACTGATATTGCATGCTCTGTATAGGCAGCATGTACGACAGGAATGCAGATGAGCAGGGAGTTAGGCCAGTGAAAAATACCAGCTCCTGTGGTTACCTAGTTGGTAGTGTCTCCATTCTCCAACTCTCACTTCCAGCAGAAATCACCATAGTTTGTTCAGTTGCCATGAATGGTAACCTACACTGTCAGTCAAAACCCCTGAAATATGGTGATGATGGGGTAAAATGGTGGATGGATTAACAGGTCAGGTCAGTAAAATGGACATGATGGTTGGTATCCAGAAAAAGCATCTCCAAAAGATGTAACACAAATCAGCTATTGCAAACAAGCTGTCCATTTATTTATTTACTTACTTGTTTGTTTGTCTGTCTGTGTATTAATTAGTTTGTTAAATAGGTAGGTGGATTGGTCCGAATACTCTTTTCAGCCAATCAGGCAAACACAAAGTACAAAATTAATACTAAACATGTACACCAATGTAGTGTGGTTTGACATGCATAAAAATACAGCATTAAACATATCATTCCAACTGAAGCAAATAGAGTAGTATTAACTTTAATAATGTAATTAATTTATAAATGACGGCAACTTTCAGTAGACAGGGCATTTGCAAAGCATAGACATAAACTTAAGACGATAAAGTAAACATTCTAAATAACAGATGAGTGCAGTAGGTTTATAAGTTCATATAGTATAGCAGTGATATGGATACTGTGCAGATGGAAAAGAAGAAAGTGAAAGAAACGTTTGTACCCTCTCAGTTACGCTACTTTCTTATAGATTAATACTAGACTAACTGCCCTTGCGGGCCATTTTAAGCCTAGCCAATTATCCCTTGTGAGACTCAAACCCGCCACCTTGTGTTTGTAAGGCAAACACCTTAACCATTAGGTCACCCTCCCAGCCCTATAATGCTTTTCATTCATTTAAATGCTATTATTGAGTCAGACCAATATAAGTGCACATAGTAGGACAGAAATACAGCAGGAACTCAGGTTAGGTGGGGTATCCACCTTCAGTATTGTGAAGATCAGGGCCCCTGCATCCCCTTCTAGCTGGATACCCCTACTCATCCTAAAGTGGAAATGAGTGCATGGGGAATGAATGAGCATAAAAACTGATAAATGGCAATTATGTTGGTCACATATGGCAAGCATGCACAGAAAAATCAAAACATCCAACTATCTGAATTTGCAGAAAATTACTATTCATACAATATTCACTTGTGTCAGCTGTATTTCATTCTCTAAATCTAAAGATATTTTTTCTTTGATGAACATAAATATTGCACACTGAAAGATAAGGGAAACTGATGTATCTTGGTCCCCTAATGACTTGTTTAATATTTTAAAAACATATAAACAACTGTGTATGTGTTTAATATAATGAAAAGCAAACACAACGTAAGCTCTCTACAACTTATATAAATTCCTTCTAGCACAAACTGATTAAACAAGTAAAATGATCCCATCATCCTGGCAATCCTTTAGCAGTATGCTGGAAACAGAAAAATACTGCTATAAATAAAAAATTGTATCAGCTGTAAAGTGAACTTTCATCTGATGGCATAGTTAATGCTTTTAAAGATAATTCCTCCAGGCTTTTCATTCATTTTCTGTCTGCACTTTGTATGCATTTTTAGTGATTGCTTTCACTGCACCTGCTTAATTCCATTAGGCCTTAAATTATATCAAAAGTCCTTACATCTGAGGTGAATGGATACCTTATCCTAATGCAGAGGACATTACCTGATACTTAAAGGCACCCTGAAGTATTATGATGCTTTGTCTTAAAAGCCTGCCGGGGTCAGAATCCATTAGTTATCACTATATGTGCCGTTTGTGTCCCTGTATGACTCATATTGAACATAATGCCACAAAAACAAATGTTTTGCTGTTTTCTATGTGTTACAGAACATCTGAAAAAAAAATGTTCATATAGGATAAAGGGATTTCACAACATATTTGAAAGGCATGAATCACTGAATAATTTACAGTAACTAATATGTGCATATATTAGTATCCATCATAACCAGCGTTAGAGTTTACAGCCTTCTGAATGCAAATGTTTGTTATAATTCTGTGACAGAGTAACTTTATTAAAAACTAGTACATGAGAATCAGGTGTTAATGCATAAAAACTAGCCGGGCAATTGAAGAATAGAAACTAATTTAGATTTATTGGGAAGCATGCCTTAGTATTAGGGCCTTCTTGTAGTTTGCTTTAAGAAGTTAGAGAAAGGTGCCAACTAGGAAGAGATGGGTAGCAGGTTAATATTCAAATATTGGAAGGTTCAAGGTACACGTTACAGAAACAATGACTTGACTAAGAAATGAAAGTTAAATGGCACCAAACAGGGTGTCAGTACGATCCAACAACTTGTTAAACAGCCTGCGTAAACACTTTTACCTTAAATCCTTTTTGTAGCATAAAGATTGCCCCCTGGGAAATATGTTTTGTTCACTATGAATAACCTGGTTAAGTATAATAAATGAAGTGGGTAAAGAAAAGTAAAGCTGGCTGATTTCCGGTTACTTTACAACAAGTATTTTTCTACGCCTTGAGATTTCTTACTTCATTTGAAAGGTTAATAAAAATCACATCTGCCACTCTGGGCCTTGATTGTTGTGTCTTGTTGTGTCTTTTCGGCTTTTCCCGGTTAGGGGTCACCACAGCGGAACTCCGGTCCGCTAATGATTGGTAGTTGAGTTTTACGTGCCGAGTTACCAGCCCTGATGCACAACCTTCAACAAAGGTACGCCCATTCATGCATATCTCCACGCAGAAGACGCTGTAGCTGAGAATCGAACCGGACAGCGGTTTACTGTGAGGTGACAACGCTACCGCAGCACCACCACCACATTCTTAGATAATCTGATCCACTTTTCCTGGCTCACTGTAGTCAGTATGGGAGGGACGTGGCCCTTCAATAATGGCACTGGTCATGGTGTGAAACTGGAATTAATGGCACCAGTTATCGCATCCATAAAGAGCATTGCCAAGTCTTATGGGAATGTGGATGAAATAATATTCATGTCTTTGGAAACACAGAGTTTAGCCACACTTGCGATATAGAACAACTTTTGTTTGTGATTCAGGCTTAATTTTTGCATTTGATAATGTGAGTAAGCAACATTTTTTTAATTTTTGAATAGCTTGCTCATGCTCTCCCAATGTCTGCTGTACTGCATTAAACAAAGTAAGTGGTACAGAAATTCTCAAATTTTGATTCATTCATCTTAAGGATTTCAACAGTGTGGTACTGTCTGAAATGAAACTGCTTTGTAATTTCTCAGTCTTAGTGAGTCTTTGCAAGTCAGTACATTCATATGGCAATAATTAAAAACAAAAAAATGATGAAGGGCTTGTTTATAATATGGCAGTGCAATACAGTATAACATAATAACTATCTACAAATATCTGAGATGGAAGTCTACAAATCTTTTCGATGTTGAGGAGTATAGTGTTATCAGGAGTTACTTGGTTCTTTGATACTAGTAATTCTTGTTTTTTTTTCTGTATCTTTATTGGCCCCATGCCTGCTGACCATCAAGTCTTTTACATTGTCTATTCAGTCCTCAGCACTATGGCAATAGCAAACTGTGTTATAGTTTTCATACAGGCAGCCATGTGGGCATGTTTCTATTCTGGATCATACCCTGCCCCTACTGGCTGACATGGGTACTTAAGGCACTGTGGGGGTATGCTACATCTCCCCTAATTTGTCCTTGCTCCCATGTACATATGTTCTAGGAGAAATACCACCACTGGCTTAGGATCACCAAGCCCATCTCCCTTGGCCCTACAGCCAGTGGTTACATGCAGTCCTGTGTTTGCATGGAAGCAAATTGTGTGTGTGTGTGTGTGGGGGGTGCTGTTGGTGTACATGTGTGACTGTGTGATGGTGTTTCCTGCCGGAGATTCACAGTCTTGTGAACTAGGATACCACACGGGTTCATGTTGCACGTAAGTTATTCTCAAAGTCAGGATTCAACAGCTACCTTTATTTTGTTGATGATTGATATAAATTTCCACTTGGAGTGCTTCTTTCACAATGGTATTTTTATATAAGCAAAAGTAATTTAATTACTTATTTAATTTTCCCAGTAAGGAGACCTCCGTAAAAAAACTTCTCCAAAGCCAACTTCATGCTACTCAAATCCGAAATGACAAATTTCATGATACCCATGCAGACGGGAGCTGAAAGGTCAACTGCTGAATCCTACACTAAGGCACTGTACGAGCACATCCACTTGTGCATGAATTGTGCCATTCCAAATAGAACGAAGACGCTCTCCTCCAAAAAAAGGAAGCCAATCTGGTGGTCCCCTGCCATAAACAAACTGTACTACAGAAGAAAGAAACTGTTGCAGAAAAGAGGAAAATCCCAGGATGCAAAAAACTCCCTTAACAACCTCAGTAAGAAGCTGAGATCCTTCATAAAATCCTCAAAAGCTAGTTACGAAAATAATATTGCCAAAGATTCCAAAGACAGCTACAAGGCATTCTATAGTTATGTCAAGAATCTAAATGGCAATGCTCAGATATGCTCTGAGCTACAATAGAATGGCATTAAATATACTGATTCCAAGGATATTGCCAATATCCTGGCAGATTGATTTAATGCCAACTTCAACCCCTCTCACCCCCTAAAGGGCCCATCTCAGTACCAAAAGATTGCCAAATTCTGGTAATCATGGCCACACAGGTAGAAACCACACTCTCCAAAGCTAAGAATACAGCATCCATGGGACCAGATGACATCCCGGGCTGTGTACTACATGAACTACAAAATCAACTGGCACCTCACCTAAGTGCCATGTTTAATCATAGCCTCATCTCAGGCTTCGTGCCCACTGAGTGGAGCACAGCTACAGTTATCCCACCCCACAAGGGGGGATCCACCTTGGATCCCAGGAACTACCATCCCATCAGTCTGATGAGCCTGATCTGCAAGGGCATGGAACGCATTATCATGGAACTTATAAACAAAGACATTGGCAACCTTCAAACACTGGACCCCACCCAGCTTGGGTTCATGAAGGGTCGATCTTGTCTCCTGAACCTGATTGACTTCTTCAAATCAGTCTCCAGAGCTGTGGACAAGGGTAAGGCGGTCCACACAGCCTGTCCGGACCTTGCCAAGGCCTTCAACACCATCCCCCACTCTGGAATCATAGATAAACTTACTAAGTTGGGCATAAATCCCTACGTCACTCGATGGGATGCCAACTGGCTTACTGACAGAAGCCAGACTGTAAAAGTAGCCGACTCCAAATCCAGTTCCAGACAAGTGACAAGTGGAGTACCTCAGGGTTCAGTCCTGGAACCGCTCTTATTTGGCATCTACTTCTCTGAAGTACAGGCCAACACTAAGGGACTCTGGCTAACAAAGTTTTCAGATGACTGCAAACTGGGAGCCATTATTGAATCCCCAAATGATGTAGATATTTTACAAAAGAGCCTTACAGAAACAGATGCTTGGTGCCAGAGCCATGGGCTCAAGCTTAATGCCAAGAAATGTATAGTTATCCCCTTTGGGAAAAAACAAGTACCCATGAATTACCACATAGGTGGCAGTACACTAAACACCGAAAGTGTGATGAGAGACTTGGGGTCACAGGTGGACAGTGGTTTCACCTTTGATAACCACATCACCACAACAGTCAGGAAATCCTTCTATGTGGCACACCTCATCACTAAGGACTTTTCATCCAGAAAAAAGGAGGTCATTGTCCCTCTGTACTCATCCCTCATTAGACCCATTATAGAGTACAACACCCCGTTTGGTATGTACCTCACAAGACATCTGCAACAGCTGGAAAGGCCGCAGAAATACCTCACTAAAATAATCACAGGCCTAAAGCAGATGCCCTATGCTGACCATCTAAAAAAACTCCAGCTATATTCTGTGGCATATCGTCTACTCAGAGGCGATCTCTGCTTAACATACAAGGCCATGTCAAGCCCTGAGCTGCTGGACATGCTCCACTTAAAGAAATCTCAATTTCCTCAGAGCCACATGCTCCAGGGATCTAAACCTTGTCATCGCAATGAACAAAACATGCTGGAGGGATAGGTTCCTGACCCAGAGACTCCCCATACTCTGGAATAGACTGCCCACACATGTCAAGCAGAGCACCTGCCTGACCCTCTTCAAAGGGAACCTTGACGATTGGATGGGAGATAGGAAATTCACCCTGGGGATCACGTCAGTCACCCTGCTAGATAGGTGTCCAGGGAAGTAAATATTGTGGGAAAAAACATCCAGGGAGTTGTTATGGCTAGGCTTGTATAGGCCCTAGGGCCGATAGCCTATTACCAACCTATGAACCTATAATAAACAGAAGCTGAAATCAGGCTGATTTTTTTTCTGTTTGTTCACACAGGCCATGACAGTTAGCAAAGTAGGCTGTCCTGCCTGTAATCAAGGAAATTCACAAGTATTAAATGCATACTTGCTTTTATTATTATTGTCATCGTCTAAGTCCCAAGACATTTTATTTTCCATTAGTGGAAATAGTTATGAAATTACTCATGAGGATTTCCTCTATTTACTAGGCAGGATTGCAATGCCTTCTATCTCCTATGAGTACAGCTGTAATCAGCAAGCAGTTTTGAAACCTGGGCAACACAGCAATACAGCAGAGACTTGTCTGTCACTTGAGGCAGTTGGTTTCACTTTTCTCAGCCACGTTTCAGATATTTAACAGATGTTCTATGATATAGCTAGAGAACTCCAGGAACCTCTATGAATTCCTTCTTGAATTTACCATCACTACAATGACTCAGAGGTCGTTTCTTCTTTTTAAGTAGTGACTTTCTATAGAGAATGTACAGATGCACTGAAAATTATCAGGGATCCTGGCCTGTCCTTTGATTGCAGGGAAAAATGCCTTTACTGCAGCATAGGCCTCTACTAAGATGCAACTCATTTAACAGTCTCCATCCATCGTGTTGCTCATAGAGTTGTTTTTTTTTAAATGTATTTATTTATTTTATTAATCATTTGTTTAATGGGCAAGTCTCACTGGGATAGAGCCAATTTTCAGTGGAGAAAAAAATCTCGAAACACACAAAACTTAAATTTAATAAAATAAACATTGTTTTTTGCAGGGAGGGGCATTCCCTACTAATTAAAATTACAAACTGAGATCACATAATCTTAGTGAAAGGGGATATTTCCCTACCACGAGAAATGTGCGATCTTGCACAACTGTATCTGTGTAGTTGACCATATTTTCTTGGCTAAACAGATATCAACCAATGACTGATTTGACATATTTTAGTAGATCCACCACACACACACACACACACACATATATATATATATATATATATATATAGATAGATAGATAGATGCATGGATATATACACATCTCCACACACACACAGTCATTATTTCTATGACAAAAGATGAAACATAATAAATTAAAATACAAACCTTTTTGGTAATATAACTAGACTAAACTTTTTTACTACTAACTATGTAAAGCCCATCTCTGTAGCATAGATGGATAGAGCCCTGACTGTGAACCACGAAGCCTGAGTTTTACTTGCTGTTCTGGTGTTGGAAGGGCCAGGTAGGTGGGTTCAGGATCTTATACCATCTGATATCCTGTGAGGTGGGAGTTAGTGGTCCCACTCAGTCCAACCTGCTGCCAGGCAAAGTGGAGATGTGTACAGTGCCAGTGGGGACAGAAACAGGGGATGTTGGCTTGGTAGTCCCATGCCAAATGTGGTAGTCCTCGCAGACGTGTTTGGGTGCATGCACATACTGGAGGGGCACAAAATTCTTCCATAATGCCAAAGATCCACTCATCAAGCAGAAGTGGAGGATTACACCCTTCATCGCAAGGGTGCAGGGAAGGGCACAAGCAATATCATTGCTGTCTGTCTATATGATACCCCCTAACCATTCATTCCCTGACTGGGACATATTCAGGACTGGGGAACAAATGGGTTGGACTCATTGGTAGGTCCTTGATGGTCAGCAGGGATGGCAAAAAACAGCACCTAGAAAAAAAATAACTGTATAGCTACTGCTACTATCAATTTATACTTTAACCTTATAAATTCTGCTTTAACTTATTGTAATTTAATTTTCTGCTCTTTGTCTTAATTTATGTTGTGTTTCCACAAAAGGCTGCTGTGTCTCTAGCATATAGTTTCTCCGGCAAGTATGTTTTACTTCAAATGCAATTTTGGACTTTGCCTCACTTGTTTCAAACTATTTTGCTGCCAGTCTGTTTTATTGGATACATGGTTTGTGCCTTAATTTGTGCATACAGCTGTTGGCCCAGTCTATAGCTAAAATTGTCCTCAGACCAACCAACCCAAGTGGTAAGAAATAAAAAATAGACAGATAGATACATTGTTGTACATACTATAATTTTATATTCTTTTTCATTACCAATATTGATGCTATCCCAGTCAGGTTAGGTAACTGCGCATTCATTTTGCTGGTAGTTTAGCAATTTGTCAAACAACCAGCAATGTGTATATGTCAGATGATCCCATGGGGGGTGCAGGGGGACTTGCCCCCCTGCATAAACATTAGTTGTGTGTTTTTTTTTTTTTACTTTTTTGACAGACTTTAGCGAAAGTGCTTTTTTGGTAAAAAGCACTTGTGCTAAAGTGTGTTCGGTAGATGTGGTTTTGGACTATTAAACTTTCGTTCACTAGTCTTAGACCCATGTATGTATATATATATATATATATATATATATATATATATATATATATATATATATACATATACATATATACACACACACATACACACACACACACACACACACACACACACACACACACGATTATTATTATCTAAAGTAGCCATTTTTGCCAATCTGGCATTGTTTATAAGTGTTACTTTTAAATCTGTGTCTTCTCAGTTAATCTGTATTTATTATTAACAAAATGTAGCACATTTGTTCTCTTGTTGTCTAGCATACTACTTGTACACTAACACAAGCTGTGCCTCACATATTTGCCTGTAAATTCATTGAAATGATGAAGAATCTGTTTTTTTCAATTCAACATTTTCTAACTGCAAACTGGGTAAAATCTGTTGTATACAGAAGTATATACTCAGTACTGATTCAAGAAATTCACACAAGTTATGTGACTTCGGACACTCTGAGTAAGGGCAATAAGGTACTTTTCTACTGCTGTTCATGCTACTTCCATGCATCATCAGTGTTATCTAATAGCTGTGTTCATCATGTGAGATATTCAGAAATCGATAGTACATCCGTATACTGTAAATGGCACTAATGATGTTAACGTAAACTATCTTTCTTTAATTTTGTGCTTATTAGTATTGTTATAGAAACATATTTTCTTTTCTCTCTTGACAAAACAGTCATTTTGACAGTATACTGCAGTTTTGACTTCATTTAAAATCTTACTTGACGTAAAGTGATATGTAATATGACAATTTATACCTAGAAGGCAAAAGTTAATTTCAAATGGACACCTAGTAGTAGCAGTAGGAGAAGTTGTAGCTGATCTATAGCATGTTTAAAAGCATGTTTCAATGTGCAAGGTGAGCTTTTTAAACAGGTATGTTGCTAGGAAAGTTTACAGTTATCCATCAGCATACAGCTAAAGGTGACTGATGCTGTGCTAAGCCTTTGCTGTTAAAACAGTGTAATACAACATTTGTTCAAATGTCATACCAGCTGCCCTACTGTCTCATTAAGTAGTAACACTACTTCTGTCTCCAGCATATTGATTTTTAAACAACAAACTACAATAAATGGTGCATTACTGAGCTGCTTAAATGACCTTATGAAACCAGAGAAAACACATACAAGCAAGATCACGGTGTCCTTTCCTGTACTGAACAGGGGGTGTAAAGCACCATGAAGCATAGCCAATTGCCACAGCGGGGTCCCACAGGAAAAGATTACATCAAATAGCAGGATAACTTAACTATCCTGTATTATAATTTAAGCATCATGCTTCTGACATTTATGTTACCATTTCAGCTAGTTAATAACTTAGCCACTGATAGTGGTTCATTTGTATTAGTTTATAAAAATAAATGAAAACAGAAGTTAAAGCAATTTAGAATGCAGTCAAACATATGATGGTTGTTTAAATGTTACTTCACTTAATGATTGAAGAAATAATATGCAAACATGGCTGTTCTTGTGTTCCAGAACATACCCAAGTATGTTGTGTGTGTCCATTTACCAAATGAGTTCTACTGACCAGATTACAAGACTTTCTCTTGAGATGCTTTGAGGGTAGTTAATTAAGTCTCTCAGCAAGTTCTGTACTTTGTCTTTCAAACATTTTAGCCACCAGGTCCACAGATGTTGGGCTGATTACATCGCATCATTCTACTGTGGAGGCATGCCTGGATCAGAACTGAGAACCTGTTTGCCTTTTTGGCCTTTTGGGAACTGACTGAGGATTTCCATGAGATGATGAAGGTTACCACGCTTCCTCCTTCTCCATCCCTCACTGTCTGGACATGCAGAGATATAGCAACACAAAACACACAGCCTCAAATGTCATCTGTAATACCCACCATAATGCACAAAGCAAATTAAAGATGTACTTTGTCTTCCAGTTAAGGACAGAGGCGTAAGAGGAAATTTTAAGGTACATGTGACAAGCAGATTGATCCTCTGGATGCATAGACAATGATCCCCCATTTTGCCTTCTAGCAACCCAGCCTTGATGCTGCAACAATGATACACTGAGTTTTAATCACTGCACCTGCTTCATTGGCAAAACATGCTGAAAAGAAGGCAAATACTGCAGTCTAACATCATCTTTTCAGAAGTGGTAACATTTAAAAGCTTACAGTTCATAAACATAACTGTCGATACATATGTCCCCATCCTGCATCTTAACAACATAAACCCTAAATGCCCATAAGGAGAAAACTTGCAGATGTATAAGGTCAATAGTAAAATGTAAAAATCATAACCCTTTACTATTGTACAAGATCATGGAGTGATGAAGGCATACTGCAATAATGATATATACCTTTACACATTTTTTTTAATGATTTTTTTTAATACTTGCGTACTAGTTGAATAACTTCCATTTCCTGGGATGAAGTTGCATATGCATAAGTTTAAAAAATTATAATATAAATCAAAAAAGATATAAACAGCAGTTTAAAGCAGATAGATATGCAATATATAGCTGATCCATCTTTTTTCACTTAAAAATGTAAGGAAAGTTTTATAACATAGTAAATAATTTAATGCAGCATATTGGCTCAGTATGTATCTGTATGCTCTTTTGGCACAACTGTATCAAGGCAAGGACACAACAATACAGTTTAGCAATTCATATTTTAGCTATTTAGAGTTGCATAGTATGGCTTACTCAAAGTCACCACACTGAATAATTATTGGCAGATTTGCATTAGCATGAGGTCAAGAAGAAATCTAAATAAAGTTTAGGAGATCACTCCCTACACCTTCCACTGGTGAACTTTGGTGCCATTCTCTCCCCTCCCCCTTATTAATGGGTCCTAGCCTGATGGCATCCTGGTGCACCCAGTAATTATATTAACTGAGGAATCTGGGAGTTGCATTTGTTGAAGAGACTTTTGGCCTACAACCCTTATACAAAGCTCTTTGCTAGCATGAGTTTTGATAAGCCATATTACTGTTCTTTTTATGATTTTTGTTTTGAAAATGGCTGCATTAATCCCATTTGTAACTTAACTGCAATATAATTCAGAAATAAATGCAAAACTAGCACTGAAGAATTTAAGATCTGAGTTTTCAGGTAAAGCACAATAAAGAGCAAAATCTGGCTGTGATTTATGCATGTCCATTGCATGCTGGGACAGAATTAAAATCACTGGCTTGTACAAAGCATGTTTGAATCCCCTTAATCATTTTGCTTAAGGGGGTGATCATGAATAGTAGTAACAACGTAGTACACAGAGCACCTTGATTACGATCAGATATTGAGAAAAATAAACTTACAAAGTGCTTCCATATCACAAGACCCAATCATAGCAACATGAAAATAAAAAAAGTTTAAAGGAGAAGAGCAATTTTCAAGATTCAGTCTTCTCTAGGTTTTCAGTCCTCTTTTTTTTTTTGGCACTCAACACTTCAAGTGCCAGCATTTCAGTAGGGAGACATTTGTCATAGAATAGTTCCTAACTGCTAATGACTAAGCTGGGTTTTCCTGGTTGAATTTTACTTCAAAGGAGATAGCTTTGTGACCCTGCCTCACTAGTGTGGACATAACACAGGGGGTTCGCAATGCTCTCCCATGTTGGTGAGTGCTAAATCTAGTAAGTTTGATCTACTTATTGCAGCATGCACTATCTGTTCTAGGGTGTTTGTGTTAATAAAGTCCATGAAGTTTTGTGCTCATGAGTTTTAAGCAGTGTAGGTTTCCCAGTGTATAGAGAGGTAGTTAAAGTAACCCATGAATAGGGTGTTTGGTTGGATAGTGAATACCTCTAGTAGGTTTAGGTAAGAGTCGTGAGACTCTGGGGCATAGATGGTGACCTGTAGCTAGCCATGATATGGTGAGGGGCCTCATCTTTGATGACTTGCACATGGATGAGCTCCATGGTATCCTCCTGTTTAATGAACCTTGAGGTCTGTTTGCTGCTAATGCACATCAAGACATCTCCACCTTTGATCCCAGTCTGTAATGTTGGTGGTCTAAATGTGCGGAAGTCTATGTAGCCTTGTATTCGTGAAGTACTTTTTACAGCCTTAAATGAAGTGTTGAGCTTGGAGACATTTTCACTATGTTGGTAGTTTTGTCTTTTTGGCGTTGCCTAAAAAAGGATCTAAGGGGGTGACTAAAGTTTTAGCCAATATCTCAAAGCCTAGTGGGGGCAGGTGTAGCCCATCCTTGGCAAAGCAACATGGTCTGTTGACCATGTTCTCCATGGTGACGGATATTGGATCCCCCTGGAGTGACAACAGAAACAAAGCCAATTATTAAAATCAATAATTTTATGTTCATACTGTACACCACCCTTGGTCAAGGTAGAATGCTGCTCAATGCCGTGCTTGCACCTATCTCTGACACATATTTAGAGAGATCCATTATGTCTCTTTTCATACAATCCAGTGAGGTATGTCTCAGTTCACTTACACCCACATGGACTGTGTTAGAACCATATTGGTACCTGGAGTGCAGTGACTTTAGTGGGTGCATGATATTGTGGATCCTGCCTCCAGATGGGAACTGACCATTGTTTTCTCTTTGTCTAACATGGTGAGTCAGGCATGTCACACAATGGTGTCCCCAAAGACAAGGATATTAGGTAAAGTATATGTTTGCCTTATGGGCTTTGCTCTTGGGGGACTATTGTGTGTTAGCTTACATGAGATGTTTGGTGTTGTTTTGTAGTGTGTTTTAGGGATTGCTGAGGAGCAGTGTTGCCATTAGTGGGCTTTGGAAGCCATTGATATTTGGGAAGGTTTATTTTAAGGAACTCAACTTAAGATAATCTGTGTGTGTAGTGAGTGATGTGTGTGAGGGATATAGTGTGCCCATTCCTGTCAACCTCATTTGTATGCAAGATTTTTGCCTCCAAGGAAGTTGTATGTTTATATCTCTCACATACCATGTTATTTTCTTTAATGATTAACTGGTTGTCTGAGAACATGAGACAATTTCTATATTGTCTTAGGATACCCAAATCTACCAAGCTGGCCACAGAGACATATCCATGTTATCCAGTCCTGTTGTAGGGTGGGCTATTTAGAGTTATGGACTGGGTTTTAACAGGGGCCCCCTAGAGTTGTTTCTAGGGTCAAGGCCAAAATGTTATATAGTGCTAGGGTGTGGGAGTGCTATTCAATACACTGACTAGTTTCTGGGATTAAGGGCAAGGTGTTATATAGTGCTAGGCTAAGGTAGTAGTATTCCATATGCAAGCTAGCTACTCTAAACTTAATTCTGCACAATGCCACATCATTTAACAGGTTTCGTATCTAATTCTAACTTTATAAAAGAACATTTAAGTGTGTCTTCTTAAAGGAAAATATGGCTAGGCATCTTATGGTCCTCTTGATTGCTTGCCTAGTATTGTTCCTGTGTTTTTATGTTCCATCACCATTTACCGTGACTTGAACATTTGTCTTCTTATATAACATTATCATGTCCCATAATCCCTTCCTCCTACCAGTAGTTGCTTCAAAGTCATCATCATTGTTATGTCCCTACTCTGAAGGACCCTCATTCCTCACCACTGACACTGTGGAGGGGCGTTCACTTGGAATACAAACAGATACACTCAGTATTTCCAGATGCCGACCTCTCTGCATTAAGCACAGTTTCCCTTAAGAGCACACAGGGAACACAGCCAGAAGTCTGGGTTTCTGTATTTGTCTCTCCCAGGTCCCCAATAAGGTTCTCCACTGGCACAGCTGTGTTCAGTACCCTCTGTGTGAAACCACTGCTTAGTGTCCCTGCTTCAAGTAGCTGATCCACATACACTCTTTGAGATTTAATTTACACACAGACACACGCACACACACACACACACACACACACACACACACACACACACACACACACACACACACACACAGACTTACTAGCTATGCCACCTTTTGTCCAGACTATAAAGTAGTTTCACTGCCACTAGTCAGTTATTTTAAAGCTCTTAAAAGGGTATCCAATTATACTGGGTGACATTAATATTAATACAAATGGTAATGTTGACCAAACAGCAAGACTTTCAGAAGTGGCCAGAGTTATCATCAAATAAATACATGCAAATACTCCCAAAGCTTAAATATTTTTCTAAAAGCACCAGCTACATTGAGAAGTTTAATATATTTAATAAGGAATAATAAAAGAACATGAAAGTACTAAATATCTATTTACAGTAAACACAAGAGATTTAGTCACAGGAAATATTAAAAATAACACAGCTGGAAAGATTCACACAGTTCCAAAAAACACGATACTTAAATATTCTCACTATATCTTCCTAACTGATGTAGAGAATTAGTGTTCCTACTTACTGAATACAGCAAGGAAATATGATTGGGGTGAGGGTCTTTCTAGTCTGGTTTTCAAGAACAGACATCCCCTGAGACTTCAGATTCCTCTAATATGAAACATTATTTCTGTACAAAATGACATCACATACATCTGGTTATCTGACTTCTGGTCCCCATGCTATCACCAGCACTAGAAGCTGCCAGGAGTTTAGCACATATGTGTTACCATACACACAAATAGGAGCTTTGCTCAGATTTGCTGCAGCTGCTGGAAGTCATAAAACAAAAACAATTCTACTCTTCTTACAGGAGCTACCAACTGTTCTCTAGCACAGAAATTGCTTCTCTGGATCAAATCAAAACTGTGGGATAACATCTTTATGGCTTAACCCATAAAGTAATTTAATTTCAGAAATATTTTGCAACGTCAGGTGGATTAAGATTAACTTCTGCTCTTCCAGTATCCTCTGTTAAAACATATACATTTAAACAGTTAAAGTAATGCATGTGCATTTCTTTTCTGTCCACCAGGAAACACTGTTGAAACATTTCTAACACAATCGACTTTACGAGTACATTTTTCAGCACAAGCATCTGTACAAATCAGTTTGATATACAAATGACATATAATTCTTTACAAACTTTCAGCTAGCTGTGCTAGCATAAGTTATACATCCACTTCCCTACTTCTTCTGGCATGACTGGCAGTACTTCCAACCACCACAGTCATCATCATCATCATGAAGTCTCACGTCACTGTTACAAATGCCTTCTAAATGTCCATGAGCACCATCCCTGCCCCTTTTATCTTCTCCTCTCTCACATCAACTCATAAAATTTAGCACTGGTCTCCAACAGTCTAAGGATGACCTACCCTTCACAAAACGCACATGCGACTCTCCCACTAACTTTGATAATGGCCTATCCAGCCTTGCTGTGTACCTTCATTTTTGCATTGTGTTTACATAAAGAAATTGTTCTGTAGTTTGCTAGGTCTTCCTTCCCTCATTCCCTGTGTAGAATGCTGTCATCGCAGCCTGGCATATTGATTTTGGGTACCTCTTCCTAATCACCTATACAACTGAATAAATCAGCTAAGTACCACCCCTCACAGAACCCTGTGGCACTCCACTGGTAACTGATCTTTTGCTAGAGGTGAAGTCACCCACTTTAATAGTATATGTCCTGTTGGTGACCCAGTTGGCTACCCATCTGGTAATGTAGGGGTTAATTCCCAATTGGGAGAGTTTCTCTATAATACCTGAGTGGTTGATTGTGTCAAATGCCTTGGTTAGGTCAAGATAGGTGGTATGCACTGTGTTACTGATAAAACAGACCTGATTCATATTATTTAAATGAAAATTAAACTAAAAACAATTGTAAATAAACTATAAAACTAAGAAAACCACTTAAAACATTATTTAACGTAAAAATCTATATAATTACAGCAGCTCACTGAAATTAGTCAGAAACAATAAGCCAGTTTCAGAAAAGTTACTGGGAGGTGTACATGAGGTGTACACCTTGAGATGACTTTTTGGAATTCAGAGACAGTCCTACCACAGCACTTTTGCTATCTCTTTTTATGTGCTATATGCTATTGAGGCTGTGATGATGTGAGGTAGTGCCAGCTATGTCAGAGAGAGTAGGGCAGACTGTGTGTAACATATGCCAGCTTAGATAGCTGGAGTTTTACTTATAAAGAATTGTATGTTATTTGTATTCTTCTTCTTCTTTTTCCGGCTGCTCCCGTTAGAGGTCGCCACAGCAGATCAACTGTTTCCATTTCTTCCTGTCCTCTGCATCTTGCACTGTCACACCAACCCCCTGCATGTCCTCTCTCACCATATCCATAAACCTTATCTTAGGCCTTCCTCTTTTCCGGTTACCTGGCAGCTTCATCCTTAGCATCTTTTTCCCAATATACTCTGAATCCCTCCTCAGCACATGTCCAAACCAACGTAATCTTGCCTGTCTGGCTTTGTCTCCAAACCTTCCAAACTGGGCTGACCTTCTAATATACTTATTCCTAATTCTGTCCATCCTCGTCACACCCAGTGCAAATCTTAACATCTGCAGCTCTGCCACGTCAAGTTCTGACTCCTGCCTTTTTGTCAATGCCACTGTCTCCAACCCATATAACATAGCTGGTCTCACTACCCTCTTGTAGACCTTCCCTTTCACTCTTACTGGTACTCTGTCACAAATCACTCCTGACACTCTTCTTCACCCACTCCATCCTGCCTGTACACTCTTCTTCACCTCTCTTCCACACTCACCATTACTCTGAACTGTTGATCCCAAGTACTTAAACTCATTCACCTTCGCCACCTCTACTCCCTGCATCCTCACCATTCCTCTATCCTCCCTCTCATTCACACACATATATTCTGTCTTAGTCCTGCTGACCTTCATTCCTCTTCTCTCTACAGCATATCTCCACCTCTCCAGGGTCTCCTCCACCTGTTCCCTACTCTCAATACAGATCACAATGTCATCTGCAAACATCATAGTCAACAGGGACTCCTGTCTGATCTCGTCTGTCAACCTGTCCATCACCATTGCAAATAAGAAAGGGCTCAGAGCTGATCCTTGATGTAATCCCACCTCCACCTTAAACGCATCTGTCACTCCCACCGCATACCTCACCGCTGTCACACTACCCTCGTACATATCCTGTACCACTCTTACATACTTCTCTGACACTCCCGATTTCCTCATACAACACCACAACTCCTCTCTAGGCACCATGTCATATGCTTTCTCTAAATCCACAAAGACACAATGCAACTCCTTCTGACCTTCTCTGTACTTCTCCATCAACACTCTCAGAGCAAACATCGCATCTGTAGTGCTCTTTCCTGGCATGAAACCATATTGCTGATCACTAATCATCACCTCCCTTCTTAACCTAGCTTCCACTACTCTTTCCCATAACTTCATGCTGTGACTGATCAGTTTAATCCCTCTGTAGTTACTAAAGCTCTGCACATCACCCTTATTCTTAAAAATCTGTACCAAAACACTTTTTCTCCATTCCTCAGGCATCCTCTCACTGTCCAAGATTTCATTAAACAATCTAGTTAAAAACTCCACTGCCATTTCACCTAAACACCTCCATGCTTCCACAGGTATGTCATCTGGACCAACAGCATTTCCGTTGTTCATCCTCTTCATAGCTATCCTTACTTCCTCCTTGCTAATCCACTGCACTTCATGATTCACTATCAGCACATCATCCAACCTTCTCTCCCTCTCATTCTCTTCAGTCATCAACCCCTCAAAGTACTCTTTCCATCTGCTCAACGCACTCTCCTCGCTTGTGATTACGTTTCCCTCATTATCCTTTATCACCCTTACCTGCTGCACATCTTTACTAGCTCGGTCCCTCTGTCTAGCCAATCGGTACAGGTCCTTTTCTCACGCCTTAGTGTCCAACCTTTTATACAACTCTTCATACACCTTATCCTTAGCCTTCGCCACCTCTCTCTTTGCCATGCACCTCATCTCCTTATACTCTTGTCTACTTTCTTCATCTCTTTGACAATCCCACTTCTTCGCCACCTCTTTCTCTGTATACTCTCCTGTACTTCTTCATTCCACCACCAGGTCTCCTTGTCCTCCTTCCTCTTTCCAGATATCACACCAAACACCCTTCTAGCCATCTCTCTTACTAGCTCTGCTGTAGTTACCCAGCTATTTGGTAACTCTTCACTGCCACCCAGTGCCTGTCTTAACTATTCCCTGAACATTACCTCACAATTACCCTTTTTCAATTTCCACCATTTGATCCTTGGTGCTGCCCTCACACTCATCCTCCTCTTCTTGATCACACATGTCATCCTACAGACCACCATCCTATGCTGCCTAACTACACTTTCCCCTGCCACCACTTTACAGTCTCCAATCTCCTTCAGATTGTCCCTTCTACATAAGATATAATCCACCTGTGTGCATCTTCCTCCACTCTTGTATGTCACCCTATTCTCCTCCCTCTTGTTAAAATACGTATTCATCACAGCCATGTCCATTCTTTTCGCAAAATCCACTAACATCTGACCTGCATTCCTTTGCTTAACACCATACCTACCCATCACTTCCTTATCCCCTCTGTTCCCTTCACCAACATGCCCATTGAAATCTGCTCTAATCACCAGTCTCTCACCCTTGGGTACAGTCATCACCACTTCATCCAACTCACTCCAAATTTTTTCTTTCTCTTCCATCGCACACCCAACTTGTGAAGCATATGCACTAACAACATTCATCATTACACCATCAATTTCCAGCTTCATAAACATCACTCTATCCGACACTCTTTTCACCTCCAAAACACTCTTAGCATACTGTTCCTTCAGGATAATGCCTACACCATTTCTCCTCCCATCCACACCATGATAAAACAATTTGAAACCATCTCCGATACACCTAGCCTTGCTCCCCTTCCATCTGATCTCTTGCACACACAATATACCAACCGTCCTTCGGTCCATCATATCAGCTAGCTCTCTCCCTATACCAGTCATACTGCCAACATTCAAAGTTCTGACCCTCACTATCACAGTCCTAGCCTTTACCTGCCTTCTGGCATGCCTTCCACCTCTTCTCCTCCTTTGGCCAACAGTAGCCCAATTTCTACCAGCACCCTGTTGGCCAACAGTACTGGTGGCAGTCGTTGTTAACCCGGGCCTCGACCGAGCTGGTATGAATTTCTGTACAGTTTTCTGCATGTATGATTTGGCAGAATTTTACACCGGATGCCCTTCCTGACACAACCCTCCCCATTTATCTGGGCTTGGGACCGGCACAAAGAAATGCACTGGCTTGTGCATCCCCAGTGGCTGGGTTAATTGTATGTCATTTGTATATTAAACAGATTTGTACATATGCTTGTGTTAAAATCTATTTGTAAAGCTGCTTGTGTTAAAAATGGATAAACAGTAGGTCTTGTAGGACAATAAAGAAATATACATTTATGTCAGATTGTACTGTTGTAACTGAGGAAATGTTTATATGTTAACAGAGGATGCTGGAAGGGAAGGTATTAAGCTCAGCTCAGCTTACCTTAAGAAAAATAGCCAGAAATTAAACGACTTGGTTTAGGCCATAACAATTTTACCTCACAGGCCTGAATGCAGCCAGAGATGCAATGTCTGGTCTGGGATCCTGCTCTTATTGTCATTAGTGGTGAACTAATTGCTACCTTGGGGTGCCAGAGAATGGTTGGTTAGTCTCTAGAAGAAGGAAGAAAGTATTGGAATTGTTTTACAGTTCCCAGATGGCTTAGTAAAGCTCTAGGTATGTATTGTGACACATCTGTGCTAAATTCTGGTTTAGCTTCTAGTCAGGGGGGAAGTGTGGGAATCACAGAGTCAGGTAACCTGATGTGATGTCATTCTATAGGCAGCACTGAAATTGTATTTAGATATTAGTGAGGGATACTCAACGCTCTGTTATTGGAACTAACAACAAAGAAACTCATCCACTTCATCTTGCCTTGTTCTAGTAAGTAAGTAGGAAACAGTAATTCATCAGTTAGTTACAAAATATAGTGAGATTAGTTAAATACTGTTTCTCTGTATCTGTCTGAGTCTTTCAATTTGTGTTATTTTTTATATTTCCTATGAATTGAAACTCTGGTGTTTATTATAAATAGATATTCAGTATTTTCATGTTTTCTATTTTATTATTTATTACTAAAAATATCTATACCTTTCATGGTGGCTAGTGTTTTAGAAAATAGTTTAACCTTGGAGAGTAATTGCATTTATTTGGTAGCGCTGTGGGCATCATGCTCCTGAAATATCTTGCTGCTTGGAAACACTACCATTTGTATAAGTATTAATTTTACTAAGAGTAATTGAGTACCATGGCAAGAGCCTTAAAGTAGCTGGCTGGTGGCAGTGAATCTACCTTATAGTCTGGGTGGAGGTGGCATAGCTAGTAAATCTATGCCCGCCTTTCCCAGGTGTGTATGTGTGTATGTGTGTGTGTGTGTGTGTGTGTGTGTGTGTGTGTGTGTGTGTGTGTGTGTGTGCGAGTGAAAATCAAATCTCAAAGTGCATGTGTGTCATCTACTTGGAACAAAGACACAGAGCACTGATTTCTGCAGAGAGAAAGGTGAAGTCTTATTTGGGGCCTGGAGAGGAAAATGGAGCCCCAGGATTAGAGTGTGCTCCCTGTGTGCTGTCAAGGGAAATTGTGCTTGATGCAGAGAGCTGCATCTGAAAATACTGTGCATATCCATTTTTGTTTTAAGTGACTGTTCCCCACCAGTGTCAGTGGTGAGGATTGATGCACCTTGATTACTGGTTCAAAGGAGGGACATCCAGATGCATCTGTTAATTAGCCACAATCTCTTCATTACAACTGCCTGTGGTATGGCAGTTAAGCAGCCGAGCAATTTACAGAATCACTCTGCTGCATGAATTAGCATGGCTGCTCCTGGATGCTCATTGTAATGAACACAGCCAACAAATCAAGTTATTTGTCATGCTAGCGATATGTGCTGGGGAAAATAACAGTGAGGTAATGTTATGGGTGCATGCATAACTGTATTTGAGAAGCTGAATATGCAGATGTGAATATGAGTGTGGATCTGCCCGAGAAGTTGCAGCAGACGGGTTAGTCAGGGGGGTTGGTTACATAGGTGTGCATATGTGTGTGTGTGTGTGTGTGTGTGTGTGTGTGTGTGTGTGTGTGTGTGTGTGTATCTGTCTGTGTGTACTGAGGTGGCCGTCATAATTCCACTTGCTCCTAGACTAACAAACAAAGTCTGCAACACTGGGTCAGGAAAAACTATTAGTCGCCAGGAATAACTCCTTAGCTACATGCCTTAACAGTACAAAGGGTCAGGGGAATACTAGACACCAGTGAAATGTGTTATCCTGTGCTTTAATGGCACTTAAAACCTAACACTGATTAGGGACAGGGAAACCACTAGGTTAACTCTTACATCACGTGCTTGAATGACACTTAGAAATGGGGGGACACAATAAAACTTAACAGTACACAAGTCTGGAAGGAAAATAGACACTAGGAACACTCTATATAACGTGCCTTAAAAATACTTAATAAAAAAAAAAAGTGGAGCTGGGAAGCACTAGTCATGAGAGATACTATAGTAGTATGCCTTAAAGCCATGAAACTGGATACAAACCCTATACTCTTCCATATTCTACAGACAATACTGAACCTCCGTGCCATGACTAGACACTAAGGATACCCTCAAAAAAAAAAAACAAGACGTGAAAAATAATATGAAAATTGTTTTAACCCTGTACCCTTGCCACTGGACAGTTTAACATTAACCTTCTGCCCTACCTGACAAGTTAGGGCAGCAAGGGTTTTTATAATATATATTCAGGATCAATGCCAGCAACAGCTTGTGATTTACAAGGGAGAGGGACAAGGAAAGTAAAGCATAGCTCTCTACCTTGTAGCACAAGGAAGTGAGAAAAATCTAGAAGTGCTGCTGGAACAATGAGATATATAGTTAAATTGTTCCCCTTACATACAGAGAAAGTAGCTAGTATAGAATCTTTAGCACTGCCATGTATTTACTGAAGGACATGAAGGGTGAAACTCTGTCTGGCATTAATGGGTGTCTGTAATCATGTCTGAATTACCAAAGTAGGAAAAAAAAGAGGTATTGTAAACATTGTGAGAACAGAGATAGGTATGGTTTGCATGTTTTATTATGTGTGTATGTGTGAGTAGAAGAGTGAATGAGGGGGCGCCTGTGCATACGTGATGCAGACATAGCCACTGTTAACTACTACATGAAGTGCTGATCTGCAGTCACTGTGGTTAATGCCAAGTCAGAGAAATGCACATTAGCTGATAATGAGGTCTTTCTCATTGTAGCTAACATGTCTCCGAATTCCAGAAAATACCACATTGTGTAAAACAGACCTATTTAAAGCAGCCTGAAATGCAAATAGTGGGGTTCTTTCTGACTCCTCAGGAACATGTCAGCCCTAAAAAGCAAGAAAATGGATACATGGAGTAAGTAGAGATCTGGTTTGTATAAAAAAAAACTGAAACATTTTGTGTTAACAAGATTAGGGAACTTGGGCCAAGACTCCTGGCTTCACAGCTCATCCTGAAACTCAATTGTCCGTCTATGTAGAGCGTGGTATTTAATTTAACACACATATCAGACCACTCTGCAAAAAGATATTTAATTTAGCACACATCAGACCAATACATATAAATATTACATATATATATATATATATATATATATATATATATGTGTGTGTGTGTGTGTATCTTTAATAAACAGTCTACTCCAGTAGATAATTCCAAAAAGATGGAGTATTAGTTAGCACTTTCATCATTTCACTCACAATGGACTCCCGCTGTTCACTACAGCAGTGCACATCCAAAGGGCCTAAAACTTAACATAATTAAAAGATAAGTGATTAAGGTTTCAAGACTGACCTGTGAAGAAACAGATTTTGAATAAAAGATGAGAAAATTTAAAAGCATGTTTACACAGAGAGGTTACTGTGAGGTGGAAGTCAATGAAATTATAAGGCAAGTGAAGAAAAAGAGGGCATAGAAATTCAAACCCATATTATTATGGGGAGAAAGGGGAACTATCTTTTCAATGCTTAGTTGCTGATGATCATAAACAAGTCAGAACCATGGGGATGCACTTTAGTCTGGATAGTTTCACTATTGAACGTTTTCTAACTGGATTCTTAAAAGTAATGCAGTTATTGCTCTGGCTATGGGTGAGAACCCTTTGGCTGTGTCAATATTTTGCAGTCAGTGTTTTGACTGTTGATCAAACTATGGTAAGATTATGTTTAAGAAACCCATACACATGTATCTGTGTATGTTTGTGTGTGTGTGTGTGTGTGTGTGTCTGTGTGTGTGTGTGTGTGTGTGTGTGTGTGTGTATATACATATATATATATATATATCTATACATATAGGGTCTATATTAAATCAGTGAACACTTAAAAAAGCAAAAGCCGATTTATTGACCCCATGTAAGTGAAATCTTACAATCTTGAACACTTAGAACAGCGATTTTTTTCCCAGGGAGAAAAATCGTTCCAAAAAAGAAAAAAAAACAAAACTTTAAAACATTACATAAAGTGGGGGGCTGTCCCCCCATGCCCCCCCTTCTTAAATATAAAAACTCTGAGATTGCACTGCAGAGACAAAAATGGCAAAATAATGAAGGCGGCCAAGTGCTTTCTTTCCAAGAGAAAGAATTCACTGATATGCTGTTTCGGTATTTTGTTGTTTCATGCTTTCAAGTTCGATCAAGACGTATTTGAAAGAATGCGTCTTCGATCATATAATAGGGAACCTATCTATATATATATATATATATATATATATATACATACATATATACACACACACACACACACACACACACACACACACACACACACACACACACACACACACACACACACACTTCCCTCCATGTATGTCTATGTTATGTATGTATGTGTGTATGTGTGTGTGTGTGTGTGTGTGTGTATTATGTATATATAAATAGATTAGATATATACATGTACACACCTGTGTGTGTGTGTGTGTGTGTGTGTGTGTATATATATATTTATGATGTCTACATATATATATATATATATATATATATATATATATATATATATGTATATATATATATATATATATATATATATATATATATATATATACACACACACACACACACACACCCACATATATGTGTGTATATATATATATATATATATATATATATATATATATATATACACACACACACATATATATATATATATATATATATATATATATATATATATATATATATATACATATACACAGACACACCAGACACACATACACACACACACACACACACACACACACACACACACACACACACACACACACACACACACACACTTTTTTTCTTTCTTTCTTTCTGTTTTGTTTTGTTTTGTTTAGTCACACTAGGCTATTGACCTTTTTTCGGGGAGACCCTGAGGTGGGAGTGATATTACCTAGGAGTAATTAAGCTACAACACTGGGGAAATTCCTCTACTCTTTTTGTAAGTGCAATATGATGTTTTACATTCCTCTGAGCTACCACTAACTCAGGCAGCTACAGCTTTTGTGTATTTGGCAAAATATGTATCTGGGAGTTCTTACATTGGTACAGCCCTTAGAAATGTTTGCCATACACAGTAGAGTGTGATCAGGAAACTTTATAAATGCTTCAATAGTCTTAAATCAAGCAGAATGAACATCCCCAATCAAATGGTTCATGCTTAGTAATTTAGGGGCACAGGACTAAACTGCAATGTAAATTATATATTCTTACTATTCTAGGGGCACAATACTGCACTGAAGTAAAAATGCTTGTTTACTGTGTTAGGGGGCATGGTGTTGTATTGCAGTGTAAGTCGTACATTTTTAATAATTTAGGACTGTGATACTGTACTGTAGTGTAAGTGGTGCATGTTTACTAATTTAGGAATGTGGTGCTGCTCTGCAGTGTAAGTGATGCATGTTTGCTAGTTTATGGATGTGATGCTGTTCTGCAGTGTAGATGGTGCATGTTTACTAATTTATGGATGTGATGCTGTACAGCAGTCTAGATGGTGCATGTTTACTAATTTAGGGTTGTAGTGCTGCACTACAGTGTAAATGGTTCATGTTTGCTTATTTAGTGATGTGATGCTGTACTGCAGTGTAGGTGCTGCATGTTTACTAATTTAGGGATGTAGTGCTGTACTACAGTGTAATTGGTGCATGTTTACTAATTTATGGATGTAATGCTATACTGTAGTGTAGATGGTGCATGTTTACTAATTTATGGATGTAGTGCTGTACTAAGTGTAAATGGTTCATGTTTACTTATTTAGTGAAGTGATGCTGTACTGCATTGTAGATAGTATTCTTCTTCTTTCATCTGTTCCCGTTAGGGGTCACTACAGTGGATCATCTGTTTCCATTTCTTCCCGTCCTCTGCATTTTGCTGTGTCACACCAGCCACCTGCATGTCCTCTCTCACCACATCCATAAACCTTATCTGAGGCCTTCCTCTTTTCCTGTTACCTGGCAGCTTCATCCTTAGCATCTTTTTCCCAATATACTCTGCATCCCTCCTCAGCACATGTCCAAACCAACGTCATCCTGCCTCTCTGGCTTTGTCTCCAAACTTTCCAACCTGGGCTGACCCTTTAATATACTTATTCCTAATCCGGTCTACCCTTGTCACACCCAGTGCAAATCTTAACATCTTTAACTCTGCCACATCCAGCTCTGACTCCTGCCTTTTTGTCAATGCCACTGTATCCAACCCATATAACATAGCTTGTCTCACTACCCTCTTGTAGACCTTCCCTTTCACTCTTACTGGTACTCATCTGTCACAAATCACTCCTGACACTCTTCTCCACCCACTCCATCCTGCATGTATTCTCTTCTTCACCTCTCGTCCACACTCACCATTAGTCTGAACTGTTGATCCCAAGTACTTAAACTCATCCACCTTCGCCACCTCTACTCCCTGCATCCTCACCATTCCTCTGTCCTCCCTCTCATTCACACACATATATTCTGTCTTAGTCCTACTGACCTTCATTCCTCTTCTCTCTAGAGCATATCTCCAGGGTCTCCTCCACCTGTTCCCTACTCTCACTACAAATGACAGTGTCATCTGCAAAAGTCATAGTCCGCGGGGACTCATGTCTGATCTTGTCTGTCAACCTGTCCATCACCATTGCAAATAAGAAAGGGCACAGTGCTGATCCTTGATGTAATCCCACCTCCACCTTAAATGCATCTGTCACTCCCACTGCAGACCTCACCACTGTCACACTACCTTCATACAAATCCTGTACCACTCTTACATACTTCTCTGATACTCCTGACTTCCTCATACAATACCACAACTCCTCTCTAGGCACTGTCATATGCTTTCTCTAAGTCCACAAAGACGCAATGCAACTTCTTCTGTCCTTCTCTGTACTTCTCCACCAACACTCTCAGAGCAAATATCGCATCTGTAGTGCTCTTTCCTGGCATGAAACTATACTGCTGATCACTAATCATCACCTCCCTTTTTAACCTAGCTTCCACTACTCTTTCCCATAATTTCATGCTGTGAATGATCAATTTAATCCCTCTGTAGTTACTACAGCTCTGCACATCACCCTTATTCTTAAAAATCGGTACCAAAAGATAGTATATGTTTACTAATTTAGGGATGTAATGCTGTACTACAGTGTAAATGGTTCATGTTTACTTATTTAGTGATGTGATGCTGTACTGCAGTGTAGATGGTGCATGTTTACTAATTTAGGGATGTAATGCTGTACTACAGTGTAAATGGTTCATGTTTACTTATTTAGTGATGTGATGCTGTACTGCAGTGTAGATGGTGCATGTTTACTAATTTAGGGATGTAGTGCTCTACTACAGTGTAAATGGTTCATGTTTACTTATTTAGTGATGTGATGCTGTACTGCAGTGTAGATGGTGCATGTTTACTAATTTAGGGATGTAGTGCTCTACTACAGTGTAAATGGTTCATGTTTACTTATTTAGTGATGTGATGCTGTACTACAGTGTAGATGGTGCATGTTTACTAATTTAGGGATGTAATGCTGTACTACAGTGTAAATGGTTCACGTTTACTTATTTAGTGATGTGATGCTGTACTGCAGTGTAGATGGTGCATGTTTACTAATTTAGGGATGTAATGCTGTACTACAGTGTAAATGGTTCATGTTTACTTATTTAGTGATGTGATGCTGTACTGCAGTGTAGATGGTGCATGTTTACTAATTTAGGGATGTAGTGCTCTACTACAGTGTAAATGGTTCATGTTTACTTATTTAGTGATGTGATGCTGTACTGCAGTGTAGATGGTGCATGTTTACTTATTTAGTGATGTGATGCTGTACTGCAGTGTAGATGGTGCATGTTTACTTATTTAGTGATGTGATGCTGTACTGCAGTGTAGATGGTGCATGTTTACTAATTTAGGGATGTAATGCTGTACTACAGTGTAAATGGTTCACGTTTACTTATTTAGTGATGTGATGCTGTACTGCAGTGTAGATGGTGCATGTTTACTAATTTAGGGATGTAGTGCTCTACTACAGTGTAAATGGTTCATGTTTACTTATTTAGTGATGTGATGCTGTACTGCAGTTTAGATGGTGCATGTTTACTAATTTAGGGATGTAGTGCTGTACTACAGTGTAAATGGTTCACGTTTACTTATTTAGTGATGTGATGCTGTACTACAGTGTAGATGGTGCATGTTTACTAATTTAAGGAAGTCGTGCTGTATTACAGTGTAAATAGTTCCTGTTTACTTACATAGGGATGTGATGCTGTATTGCAGTGTTCATGGTGCATGTTTACTAATTTAGGGATGGGGTGCTGTGCTGTTCTGCAGTGTAAATGATTATCTTTCCTAACTTAGGATTGTATGATGTACTGCAGTGTAGATGATACATGTTTACTAATGCAGGGATGTAGTGCTGTACTGCATTGTAGATAGTATATGTTTACTAATTTAGGGATGTGGTGCTGTACTGCACTGTAGATGGTACATGTTTATTAATATAAGGATGTGGTGCTGTACTGCAATGCAGGTGGTACATGTTCACTAATTTAGGGATGTGGTGCTGTACTGCTGTATAAATGGTGAATGTTTACTAATAGAGGGATGTAGTGCTGTACTTCAATGTAAATGATGCATGTTTAGAAATTTAAGGGTGTAGTGCTATACTGCAGTGTAAATGATGCATGTTTACTAATTTAGGGATATTTACTCTCTTAGGGGTACAGTGCTGGTACTGCTTTTTAAATATCTTTCTAATTTAGGGACAGAGTACAGCACTACAGTATAAGCGGTGTTTGTATAATAATTTAAGAGTACAGTGCTGCACTGAAATGTAAATACTTGCTTACTAATTAAGAATAGAGTGCTGTATTGCAATGTAAATGGTCTATGTTTACTAATTTAGGGGGCACAGCGCTGTACTTCAGTAATAGTTGCTCACTAATTAGGGACATGGTGCTGTACTGCAGTGCAAATTGTGTAGGTTTACTAATTAAGGGGTATATTACTGTACTACAGTGCACCACAACCATACCCCTTGTCTTGAAAGAGTACTTGATGTGATTGATGGAGAGCACAGCATTGTATGGTTGTGTACTCTGAAAATGCTAAAGTAAACATTCATATCCCCTAAATAACTTGTTAAAATGCAAGACATGCAGTGGTAACCTGCTGTGCAACTTAACATTATGAAATGTTCAACACCCCAAACCCCCCACGTTTAACTTATGTACTTATGTTGAATGCATGGTTCCACCCTGCTGTGTGCCCTATTAGTCAAATGACCTCATCCCAAGTGCCATCCTTATGTCAGCAAACAGGCCACTGTTATAATGTACTTTTTTGCTGTTCACTCAATCTTTCTAGGGACTCAGCACACATTCACCCACTCCTAATACAGAAGCAGACACTTATTATTCCTTTTTGAATCATGATTCTGTCATCCCAGGGTTCAAAATAGCACTCTGACTTAGGCCCCAAGTTTACAAGCAGCTGATCATTCATCCAATGTGGATGGACCACACCTGCCTAAAACAATGCATTTTCAGTTTTATTTGCATTTGTCTGAAGCCTAAAAGGAATTTTTTTTCAAGTTGCATCCATCTTCTTCTCATAGGTCTAATCCCAGGTCACTTTTTATGACATTAGAATATATTTTAAAGCCAATGCAAATCAAAAAGTGAAAATGTGCTCTCTGTGTTATCCACTAACTATGTTGGAGGAAAAAACACGGTATGAATTGCCTGAGCACACATTACTCGAAAATAAACTGTGTTAACAACTACATGTCTTATGAGTTAGTAGATGAAGTACTGTATGAAAGATTGCATGCATCAGTATTATTTCCATTGAGTGCCTGCATTGACCAGAACTTTCATAGAATCATAGGAAGTTACTAGGTTATTGGCCCTGAGGCCCTTACAAGCCTAGCCAAGAATTTAGCCCATGTTCCAACAAGTCAGCACCCTATGCCACTGTCCAGCAGGGACATAGGTAGAATCCAGGGGTGTATTTTCTGTTCCCCATCCAGTTATCCAGGTTGCACTTAAAAAGGTTTAATGAGGTATCTGCTTTATGTGGACAGGGAGTCTATTCCACAAAAGGGGGAGTCGCAGGGACACAAATCTGTCCTGACAACAAGTCCTATTGATGTCACAGACCAGGTTGAGGTATTGCGTGTGTGTTACTCGAGTGCAGCTTCACTTGCGGATATGCAGCAGTCCCATCAGGGCAGAGTCTGAGATTGCTTTGTATGTCAGACATCCGTCTGTAACTATTGAAGTTGTTACATTTGCTTTCAGCTATTCATTATCCATACCCTTCAATGTGGACTGTTTTTAGCCTTGTGCAGCAGCTCTAACTAAAATGCTTTAAGAAACTGTTCACCGAGAAGGGAAAGATGTACATTACTCTGTAATTTTAAAGAATCCCAAGCAACTTAATACCACATTCTTGGGTCCTGTTCTTTTCTTACTACAGTCAGGCTTTCAGAGCTATACCTTTGTGAATCAATCTGAAAGAGCTAGTTGGACATACAGTGTTGATTGTATGGGCCTGTATTGCACTGTCTAGACTGGTAGATGACTCTGCTGCATATGCATGACATTGTTTAGATAACCCATTTCTTTTTCAGACAAAACATTCATAAAAGTAAATGAAGCAAGAAATTTCTGATCAGTTTTACCTAGTGGCATTACATAGTGGTGTGGTATAGGGATTAATCACCAAGGTATCTATTAGCCTGCTGTATCTAAATTACACAAACAGCAAGCCAGTCCCGAGGAGTGGGTTTTATTAGTATTAGCTGCTGTTTGTAGCCATTTCTACTCACCAGATGACCTGGGTTCAATTCATTGTTTATAGGTTCACAGCTTCAGCTCTCAAACTTATGACCTGCTAGCCTTCAGGATGATTGACTGTCATACACTGCATTAATATTTTTATCAAGGGCAAGATGGATTTTTTTCCTTTGTGAAGCCCTAGCTCTTACTGAGCCACTGATGTGCACTACATTGAAATGCAGTACATTGGACAACACAAGCACTATTCTGACACATCGAACTTAGCAACTTTAACAAAAAGACAAGTGTTGTTTTTGCAGGGGGGGGGCACCTTTTGCCACTTTAAATGTACTAAATTTGAAGTTTAGTAACAGTAGAGAAGAAGGACTAAATCTCTTACCCCACAGTCTCCTGAACTTGGAAAGACAGAGTATGTACTGTCTGCAGCATATGTGAATGGCATGCAGCCATCCATCGCCATTCACATACACAACTACTCAGCGATGATATGAACACATCAATTTAATACACTCTGACTAAATTAATGGAAAGTCCAAGTCCACGAAGTGCACATCGATAAAAGACACACATATACACATGCACACACACATCATCATCAGCCTCCTTTTTCACATTTTTCTACATAGGGTTGGGGTATCACGTTAACTGTCACCAACTCTCTCGATTCAGTGCCACACTCCTGCCTTCTTCAACACTCATGCCTGACTGTCGTAGATCTTCTTTCACACAATCTATCCACCTCTTTGCTGGATGTCTTCACTTCCTCTTACCTTCTTCTTGTCTGTCCCAAATCTTCCTCACCAGATTGTCTTCTGCTGTAGAAGCACATGTGCCCAAACCACCATAATCTGTTCTCTTTGATCTTTTCTGCAATTGGACCTGCTTTGGCTTCGGCTGTTATGTCACCATTTCTTCATCTGTCCTACAGTGTGCTTCCTACCACCTTTCTCAGGCACTTTATTTCCATCACCTCTAGCTTCTTCAACTGTTCTGCCTTTATTGCCCAGGTTTCTGCACCATACAATGGTACAGGTTGCACCACTGTGTTGTACACCTTACTTTTCAGCTTCTTTGACATTCTTCTGTCATAGACTACACCTGATACTCTATGCCAGTTGGCTGCAGCCCCTCTGATTCTAGCTTTGACCTATTCATTCAGACTACCCTTCTCATCAACTACCCCTCCCAGATACTTGAAGCTGTTTACCTGTTCCACTGTCTTCCCTTCTATCTCTGTTTTCAGCTTCTTCTGATTTCCCCAATGTGTTGCCATTACCACCATCTTATCTGTCTTTAGTTTCATCCCATGTGCCTTCAGATTTGCATTCCATTCTCCTATCTTTTGCTGAAGTTCTAGCTCATAGTCTGCCTGTACTGCCACATTGATTGGGTCCATGTACATAGCCTGCACTAAGTCTACCAATGTTTCTGGGACTTCAAATCATCACAGTACTGCCCAGATCAGCTTTCTTGGGACCTTGTCATATGCTTTCTCCAAGTCTAGGAATGTCCAGTTGTACTCTGTCCTCATCTCTAGTGTCTTCTCAAGTATCTGTCTCAATGCAAACATCGGGTCAGTTGTGCTGCATCCTGATATGAATCCAAACTGCTCATCTCCCATATTACATTCTACTACTCTGCATATCCATTTATCAATCACCCTCACCAGAACTTTCATGCAATGTGATAGGAGTTTGATGCCTCTGTACTGTCCACAGTCATGGATATCCCTTTTGTTCTTGTACACTGGCATGAGTATGCTTATTCTCCAGTCATCTGGGATATGCCTTTCTCTACACACTGCATTTAGTACCTTCAAGATCCATTTCTCCCCTATCTCACCCAGCATCTTTATCATATCTGCTGTGACCTCATCTGAGCCTGCTGCCTTCCCTGACTTCATCTTCCTTAGTGCTGTTCTTACTTCTTCTAGGGTGGGCTCCTCTTCTTCTCTCATCGTAGGCTGTTTCTGGGGTAGTACAGCTTCTGTGGGGTTTTCTTCATTCAGAAGCTGCTGGAGATACTCTTTCCATCTCCCTTTGATGTCAGGCTGTTGCTGGCATCCCTTATGAAGGGTGTTTGACTATCTTCTTTATCTGTCTCTCTTTGCCTTGCAACCTGATAGAGTTTCTTTGTGCCCCTTAATGAGTCACTTTCTAGAAGTTGGTACAGTGTCTCCAATGCCCTATTCTTTGCTATTCCAACTTCTTTCTTAGCTTGTTTGTTAGCCAACCAGTAGTCCTTCATAGCCTGGCTAGTCTTTTCTGTTTCCCACTTCTTCCTGCATTCCTCCTTTCTTTTGATGACTTTCTGGACTTCTGCATTCCACCACCAGCTTTCCTTATGTACCTTATTTCCATACCTGGCTCGGCCACATATCTTTTCTGTAGTCCTAACACATGCTGTTTTTAGGGGCTGCCATTCTTCTTCAACTTCACCTATTTCCTCCTCTTCTTGGGGTGCTAGAGCACTGAGCAATTCCTTGAACTGTTGTACTTTCTCTCCATTCAACTTCCAGGTCTTCAGCCTGGTCTCTGTTGACCTTAAAGCCCTCTCTGACCACTGCTTGCAGCTGATTGTGGCAACTAGTGGTTTATGCTGTGGGCCAACTGTTTCACTGGGGATGACTGTGCAATCATGGATTCTACCCCAGTGCCTTTTCCTTACTAGGAGGAAGTCTACCTGAGTTGCATGTTGACTACTCTTGTATGTGATCTTGTGACTGTCTCTCTTAGGTTCATAGGTAGGCACTGCGCTATCTGCCCAAAGGCATATATTAGCCCAGCCACATTGTGCGGTATTCACTGCCCCTTTGGTTAGTTCCCTAGGCCCTTGATCTAGCAGCTAGTACCCTTGGCCGCTATCTAGTAGAGCTGTTGGTATGATCCCTGGTGTGAGCTATCTGTTACCCATCCACTCGTCAAGGTTCCTCTTGAAGAGTGATAGTGAGGGCCTCTGTCTTATGTAGATCAGGACCTTCCATAGCAAGGGAAGTCTTTGCGTCTGAGAAGGTGGTATGCAACCGAGAAAAGCCTTAGTTTTTTCAATCGTGCTGCATAGGCAACTGTTTGAGGCCAGTAATCCTCTTAGTGAGGTACCTCTGTGGTCTCTCCAGCTGCTGGAGATGCCTAGCCAGGTACATTCCAATTGGTGCATTGTACTCAGTAACGGGTCTGATGAGGGAAGAGTAGAGGGGCACCACTACATCCTTAGATCTTGTTGCGAACCCTTTTGTGATCAGATGGGTCACATAGAAGGATTTTCTAACTACCTTGGCAACATGGTTATCAAAGGAAAGCTGACTACTTGGGTCCCTAGATCCCTTATTACTTCTTCAGATTTCAGGGGGTTACCTCCTATGTGGTAGTTTGCGGGTACTCTGTTTTTTCCAAAGGGGATTACTACGCATTTTTTAGCATTTAGCTTGAGACCATGGCTTTGACACCATGCATCAGTCTCATTAAGGCCCTTTTGGAGGATATCCATGTCGGCCGGAGACTCTATTATAGCACCCAGTTTGCAGTCGTCCGCAAACTTGGTCAGCCACAGCCCTTCAGTGCTTGTCTGTACTTCTGAGAAGTATATGCCAAACAGGAGGGGCCCCAGGACAGAGCCCTGAGGCACACCACTCGTTACTGGTCTGGATTCGGACATAGATCCCGCTACTCTTACTTTGTGGGATCTGTCTGAGAGCCAGTTTGCGATCCATCTTGTGACGTAAGGGTATATGCCCTGGTTGGTGAGTTTAGCAATAATACCCGAATGGGGAATGGTGTCAAATGCTTTAGCAAGGTCAAGGTAAGCCATGTGTACCTCCTTTCCCTTATCTATAGCCTGAGTAACTGTTTCAAAGAAGTCCACCAGGTTCAGGACACATGATCTGCCCTTGACGGAGCCGAACTGTGTAGGTTCAAATGTTTGGAGGTTCCCAATCTATCCATTTAAGAGTTCCATAATGATTCGCTCCATTGCCTTACAGATCAGACTGGTCAGGCTTATTGGTCGGTAGTTCCCAGGGTCGGTTGTGGGCCCACCCTTGTGCAGCAGAACCACCGATGTTCATCGTGTTTCACTGCTGCAGTCATTACACTTGGGTTATCCTGCCATCAGGCGGTCCTGCAGTCGGCCAGAGTTCCAAAGTCTTGGTCCGGCGTCGGTTGCTGTCACTTCTTCCCTGACGTCAGTGTGCCAGGGGTATATAAGATGCAGCTGACGCCATTTTCTCCAATCTTTCTTGCCGCGCAGTGCCCGAAGCAAAAGCAGTTCACAAGTGCCGGTCGGCCGACTCCTGAGATTTTCGATTCGAATTTCAGAACCAAAGTCTTCAATAAAGCTAAGTACCCCGTTGGGGAAACTTTTTCTTGCCTCAGACCAATGTCAGTAAAAGTTAATAATTGTATTTCTTGTGGGAAGCAAATACCTCATAAAGATTTTCATTCTTACTGTATTCCATGCCTAAGCCCAGACCACAACGTCACTAGTTGTCGGTTTTGTGCTAGATTTAACAAGCGCACTATTAGACGTCTGTTTGACTTTCCTCGCCATTACTTTGGCCAAAGGTTTAATTACACCACGCCGTCAGAACAACTGACAACCGGAATACACAAAAAACATAAAGACAAGGATAAGGACAGGCATCCGAGGCCCAAAACTGATGATGAAGCCTCTTCTAGGCCAGTCACCGGTTCGCCGGTTCTCAGTGAGGCGCTTTCGCAGCCCCTGACACCCGCCACCTCAGAGCCACAGGCCGCCTCCGACTCCCACGTGAAGATGTCTAGGCCTCTGAAAACTCAAGGTGTTGGGCCTACGGAAATTAACCCCTCAGATCGGTCCGGAGCCGCTGAGCAGGCATCGGCTTCTGAGGGTGTTTTCAGACCTTCACAGCTTACCATAAAAACTACAGCCAAGTCTAAAACTCCATTAAAGACAAAGAAGCAAGTACAGCATTCACCTGGACAGGCCTCCATGCCTAAAAAACAGGTGCACAAAATGGCCGAAGACTTAATTACTCTGATCAGGGGTTCCCATCCCCCTTCTGATAAAAGGCCTAGGCAGGATACAGGGTATGATTCCTCTGACCAGGTTTCCATTTCTTCTGATTCCTCTTCAGACCAGGGATACTCTTTAACCCCCTATGAGGACTCTGATGCTGAAGAATCTATTCCTTCAGCCTCTCCTCCTGAGGATTACTCTTTTGGGGAAACTTTACATACCATGAGGGAGCATTTCCATTGGGA
The DNA here is from genome assembly GCF_019279795.1 of Protopterus annectens. Lineage (NCBI taxonomy): Eukaryota > Metazoa > Chordata > Ceratodontiformes > Protopteridae > Protopterus > Protopterus annectens. The sequence continues at coordinate 309,667,402 of NC_056735.1, read as the reverse complement.
GGGCCAGGATTACTCAGAATCCAAGAAAAGGCTCAGAGACTTTCTTTTATTGCCTCAGCACAGGCACCTTGCTATTCCGCCAGTGTTAGATATTGTGGATGATGTGTTCTCTGAATCCAGTTTAAATCCTGATTCTTTGCCCCCTGCTGCAGTCAAGCCAGACAGGTACTACAAAGTCCCTGACTCTCACAAATTTCTTTATAAAAACCCTGTGGCTGACCCAGAAACTATTTCCTAGGGTCCCAAAGGGGTAAAGGCTTCCACGGCTAAAAATCCAGTTCCCTCTGACAGGGATTCTAGAGCATCAGACAGATGGGGGAAGAAAGTTTACACTTCTGCAACTTTAGCAGTGAGAGCTTTAAATTGCCAGTTTCACATGCTTAAATACCAACAATATTTAATGTCTCTGTTAAAACAGAAAATGCTTACAAGTTCAGAACATCCTGACTATAAGGAAATGCAGGATTTATTGCATGCAGCTGAACAAGTGGGAAAACATACCCTGCAATGTGGTTTTGATTCATTAGAGGCTTCTTGTAGAGCAGCAGTTACAGGATCTGTGATTCGAAGGCATGTTTGGTTAAAAGAACAAGGTTTACCTGATCATGTTAAGGCAAAATTATTGAATGCTCCTTTACAGCAGGATATTTTATTTGGTGTTAAGGCAGAAGAGGTATTAAAGAAAATGGGAGGATAAGGCAAAATATATGCAAATAGTGAAGGATTTCTTACATGTACAGCCACCTCGATTTAGCAGAAATTGTCCTTCAAAGAATTGGTCCTTTCCAGTGTCAGACAGACCCCAAAGAGGCAGATACAGACGCCCAAGAGGCAGATCTCAGCCCCAAGGCTCTTACAGACCACGACAGTGGGGTGCTTCAACCCCAAAAGGAGGTGAAGATAAGTCACAACCTTATAGGAAACAGTCCCAATGACTTCCCCCTTCGAATGCCAAGCACTTACCTTTTGGCAGCTCCCTTAGGGGGAAAACTAGCACTTTTTTCACAAAATTGGCATATAATCACCCAAAACAAATGTGTTCTGAATATTGTGTCTCAAGGTTACAGGTTCCACTTTCACACTCTACCAAGGCTAAAAGGAATGCCAGTCCTGCCACCAAATCAATGGCAGAGGCACAAAAACAAATTACAGCCCTCATGGACATGAGAGCTATTCAAAAAGTGCCACAACAGGAACAAGGACAAGGATTTTACTCAAGACTTTTCCTGGTCCCCAGAAAGGACAAAGCCAGGAGACCCATACTAGACCTTTCTACTCTAAATACTTACCTGGATGTTCCGAAATTCAAAATGTTGACACTACAGCAGCTTCTTCCTATGCTGGGCAAGAAGACTTGGCTTGTTACTTTGGACCTCAAAGAGGCATACCTGCATGTCCCTATCAGACAAAATTGCAGAAGATACCTCAGATTCATAGCTGGTTCAATGCATTACCAATTCTCTGCACTGCCCTTTGGCTTATCTACTGCGGCCAGGGTCTTCACATAGTGCCTGGCACCAGTAATTGCATTTTGCAGACAAAAAGGAATTCAGATATATCCATACTTGGATGACTGCCTTATTCAAGCAGAGAGCAAGGACATTCTTCTAAAGCATCTGGCATTTGTAAAAAAGGTTGCTAATTTGCCTGGGGTACACAGTAAACGAAAAGAAGTCAAAACTAGTGCCCTCACAAGAGATAATATTCCTGGGTGCCAGCTTAAATACAACGGCCCAGATGGCTTATCTCACGCCAGACAAGCAAGGACAACTGACTCAGTACTTTCAGTTGATGGCAACAAAAACCCAACTTCCTGCAAGAAAAATTCTGCAGGCCTTGGGATTCATGGCATCCCGCATACTACTAATACCATATGCCAGACTGCATATGAGGAAATTACAATGGTACCTAAAAAGTGTTTGGACTCAACACTGACACAGTTTGGAAGCAGTAATACCACTAATTCCCTGCCTACAACAGGAGTTTCGATGGTGGGCACAGGCATGTCACCTCAGCAAGGGACAGCCTTTCACTCTACCCACAGCCAGGCAGACAAAAACAACAGATGCTTCGGATTACGCCTGGGGAGCACACATGGCAGGAAAATGTATTCAGGGCAAGTGGGCCGCAGACCAAATGCATCTTCACATCAGTCAAAAAGAGATGTTAGCTGTACAAAATGCCCTAACAGCCTTCAAGGACCTTCTGCATTCAGGACAACTATTATTAAAGACAGACAACACCACAGTTATGTGGTACATAAACAAGCAAGGGGGCAGTCATTCTTATCCCCTATGCAGACAAGCCATGATCTTGTGGAACACATCTCTAATCTATCCAGTTCATCTGCAAGCACAATTCCTGCCAGGAAAGAAAAATTCTGTGGCAGACGACTTAAGCAGAAACATCATGGATCCTCACGAGTGGAAATTAAATCCACAAGTATTCAGCATGATAAAGCAAAAATGGGGGTGCGCAGACATAGATCTTTTTGCCTCCCCAATGAATTGCCAACTACAGAAATTCTGCACAAGGAATTATCACACACAGAAATGGAAAGTGGATGCTCTCTCGTTCAGCTGGAAAAGCCTGAAAGTTTATGCTTTCCCACCACTGCCTCTCCTTTCAAAGGTACTCCTAAAAGCCAGACAAGAAAAAACACAGATGATCCTGATTGCCCCAGACTGGCCACGCCAGCACTGGTACCCAATCTTAAAGTACTTAGCTCAAGGCCCACCATGGATTTTACCTCAAACTCAGCATCTTCTGACTCAACAAAACAATCAGATCCTGCACAGCCAGCTCAAAACCTTAAACCTGGCTGCATGGCAGATTCCTTAGTCAAGCAGACAATACCTCTCTCTAAAGCTGTTATGGATGTCATTTTGTAGGCCAGGAGGCCTAGCACCAGGAAATCTTATTCAGAAAAGTGGAAGAGATTCTGTGCCTGGAACCAGGCTCAAAGCTTTGACCCTCTTGTCCCAAATATTCCTCAGATATTGCAATACTTAACTGAGATGCTGGACAAAGGCCTATCCTTTTCATCCATTAAGATCCATGCCTCTGCCATCTTGGCGCAATGCAACACAGATCCTCCTATTTTCTCTCATCCATTGCTAAATCAGTACCTCAGAGGGGCTAAAAACATAAGAGTGCCCCGGAGAGCACTAACACCAACTTGGGACCTCAATTTTGTCTTGGAAAAACTAACTTTACCTCCTTTTGAGCCAGCCAATTCAGCAGAATTAAAATATGTCAAGGAAAACTGCTCTGTTTCTGGCAATGACCTCAGCACGAAGAGTCTCAGAGTTACAGGCACTAATGGCAGTGGAGCCTTTCATCATTTTTCACCAAGACAGGGTTTCTTTAAGAACAAAACCTTCATTTATGCCAAAGGTGGTATCCAGTGTGGCTCTTAACCAAACTATTCACTTGTCAACTTTTTATCCAAATCCCCAGTATAAATGGGAGAGACTTCTGCATTCATTGGATATACACAGACAGCTACGTTTCTACTTGGACAAAACAAAAGCTATCAGGAAAACTGAGCAATTGTTTGTAGCATATGCTGCAGGATCACAGGGAAAGGCTATTTCAAAGCAGACCATTTCAAAGTGAATAGGACACTGTATCCATTTCTGCTACACACAGCATGGGAAAACTGTACCTAGCAACATTAGGCCACATTCCACCAGGGCAACAGCCACCTCAACTGCCTATTTTAGAGGAGTACCTACCAAAGATATCCTGGAAGCTGCAACTTGGTGTTCAGTGCACACCTTTACCAAACATTATCACTTGCCTCTTTATTCTAAATCCAGAGCTGGCTTTGCCACTGCAGTGCTGCAGGGCCTCATAGCCACCCCAAATCCTCTATAGAACCAGCCACCCTACCTCAGCTTTGGGATTCAACCCAAGTGTAATGACTGCAGCAGTGAAATACGATGAACATAGTACAGTTTTGTACCTACCATAAATGTAGATGTTCGAGTGTATTCACTGCTGCAGTCCAGGTTACCCTCCCTCCATCCCCTCTTTCTTAGCTGGGACTTATCTATACCTTTCTATCCTATACTACCTGTTGGTGTATTTGCTGGTAACTGAAGGTTTTGGTTTTACTTTTTATGTATGTTTTATTAGCAATATGTATTGCCTACCTATTTGGGGGCACCTGACATCTGGGGCAAGAAAAACTGAAGAAAATGGCATTGGCTGCATCTTATATACCCCTGGCACACTGACGTCAGGGAAGAAGCGACAGCAACCGATGCCGGACCAAGACTTTGGAACTCTGGCCGACTGCGGGACCGCCTGACGGCAGGATAACCCAAGTGAATACATTCGAACATCTACATTTATGGTAGGTACAAAACTGTACTTTGCTGTGCGCCATTCTATGGGCACATATCCTGTCGAGAGGTTGAGACTGAACAGGGTATTCAGATGCAGGATTAATTCATTTTGGAGCTCGTGTATGACACAGCCCAGGACACCATCTGGTCCCATGGAGGCAGTGTTTTTAGCTTTAGATAGAGCCTTATTAACCAACGTATCAGTAATAATTGGAGTTACACAATCCCCTGGAATAGTAATGGTGGTGGTGGTGGTGGTGGGGGGGGGATTTGCACTTAACCTATCAGCCAAGATGTTGGCAATGTCAGTGGGGTCAGTGTATTTTGTTCCATTTTGTACTAGCTCAGAACAGACCTGAGCGTTGCCATTTAGGTTTTTGACATAACCATAGAAGGCCTTATGGTTATCCTTGGCATCCTCGGCAACCTTCTTTTCGAAATTGGCTTACTAATGCTGATCAGGGATGATTTTTCTACTTGAGATTTGGCCTTTTTTTGTATAAGTCTCCTCCTTTTATTGTATAGTTTGCTTATGGCTGGGGTCCACCAGACTGGTTTCTTCTTGCTTGAGGAAGGAGTCTTGGTTTTGTTTGGGATAGCACGGTCCATGCAATCCTGAAGATGTATATAAAGTGCCTTGGTGTAGGATTCTGCATCCTGGATATCATTATCCTTCTGCAAGGGAATAGTGAAGCTTTCCACTTCTGATGCAAGTAGTTTGAATTTTGCTTTGGAAAGTTTTTTTACGATGGTTTCTTTGACTGGGGGAGGTGGAGGGGTGAGGACGTCCAGGGTTTTCAGTTTGTGGTCTGATCTGACCAGAGAGGGAGTGATAATGGGTGTGGTACAATGGACGCCCATATTTGTGATGACTAAATCCAATATGTTGTCCCCTCTAGTGAGAGAACATACCAGTTGTTCAAGGGCATTTGAATTTATAAATTCTATGAACCGCTGGGCATAGGAGTTAGAACTTTGGTAGTTCACCCAGCCTATACCAGGGTAGTTGAAATCACCCAAAATTATGGTGTTGGGTAGGACCTTTATATTTTACAATGCTTCAAGGAATGCTGAGTGAGCATCTTGGGACATGGTGGGTGATCTATAACAGGCTACGACTTGAAATGTGGTTTTGCCTGCTGATTGTTGCACATGGATGATCTCTGGGGCATCATGCTGCGCCACTAACCTGGAGATGTGGGTATCCTTGATGAATATGGATACACCTCCGCCCTTTGTACTGCGATCTGGTAACTGAGGTCGGAAGGTATGATATGAATTGTAACCTGGTAGTGCTGGGGTGCTCTCTGGAGCCTTGAACCAGGTTTCCGTCACTGCACAAACATCGATTTTCTCCATACTGAGGAGTGCCTCGAGTGTGTGCATGTTGAGGTTGAGACTTCTGGCGTTGAGTAGATTTACCTTAGTTTTTGGTTATCTGTGCTGGTTATGGTGGTTGGTTTGTCCTTTGAGCCTTGCCTAAAAAAGGTACCATGGGGATGGCAAGAGCCTTGGCCAGTATTCGAATGCCTAGGGGTGACAGGTGCAAACCATCTCTGGCAAAACAGCGAGGCTTGTCGATCATGTCATCCCAGGCAGACAGACACTGGATCCCCTTAGAATGACACCAGAAGCTTAGCCAGTTGTTGAAATTGATCATTTTGTCTTTGTATTGTGGTATCATTCTAGGTGAAGGTAGTATGCTACTCAAGGTCAGGGTCATACCAGCTTGGGCTACATGATCAGAGAGCTCCTCAATGTCTCTTTTCATGTAGTCCAGGGAGGTACGTCTTAGATCATTCACACCAACATGTACAATGACAGCATCATACTTGTACTTGTTCTGGAGTGACCTAAGTACCTGTGTTATGTGGCAGATCCTAGCACCCAACAGGCAGCTGACAGTAACCTTCTCCTTGTTCAGCCTGGTGAGTGGAATATCTGTGTGCCTTACTATAGAGTCTCCTGTCACTAGCGTGTTGGATATGGTGTTTTGCCTTAGGGGTTGTCATGAGGCACACTGCTGAGGTGAATTATGTGTTTTCTGGCTTGTGTTTGGAGGTGCAGGTTGCTTTCTTGTCTGCTTTGGAGGGCACTGTTTCTTTTTCAGATTGGTACCTAGTGCCTCCGAATATGTTTTTGTGTATTTATGTGTATGTTTTGCCGGTGCTTGTTTTGTAGATCCATGTGTGACTGGTGGTATGATGCTAGTGTGTCTCTTCTCCTCTTGACTGTCTGTTACAGTCATGGGTTGAGAGTGGTTAGCCTCCAGTCTGGCTGTGTATTTGCATCTCTCACAAGTGTTTATGTCTAGAGGTAAGAGGAGAGGGTTGTCTGTATACATGAGGCAGTTGTGACATTGCCTCAGGATGCCCAATTCCACCAGATGAACTGGAGAGTACACCTGAAGCTGACCTCTGGACATGCTTGGAAGAGTGAATTTCCTTCTTTATTCTTGTTGCTCCACCCATATGGACCCAGGCAGTCCTCACGTCCTGTTCTGTCTGTCCCGATATGTGCATTCAAGTCACCCATTATAAACACCAAATCATGTTGTCCTGCTTTATCTATTAGGTCCTGCACCTGCTGTCTGAATGCACTCTTTTCCTCACTATCACAACCCTGCTGTTGGGCATAGGCTGAGATTATGAATACTGCCCTATCATTAGACTGAAGTCTGACTGCCATGAGTCTGTCATTAATTCTGATGATATCCCTTGCTGCCTTCTGAAGCCTCTCTCTTACCACAATTCCTACACCATTTCTAGCCTGCCCTCCACCTGAGTAGTAGACTCTGAATGCCAAACCAAGTGGCTTTTGCTGCACTGCCCTTCCATCTCATCTCTTGGATACTTAGAATGTCCAGCCTCCTCTGTATCATCATGTCATCCATTTCCAGGCTGCCTCCTGTCAGTGAACCTACATTAAGCGTAGTAATTCTCAGATCAAGTTTGGCAGGTTGGTTAGTTTTACGTCCAGCTTTCTCTCAACAGGGCTATCTCAGATAACCCAGGATGGGCAACTAGACACCGGCCAGCCAGTAGCTTATTGACCCAGGGCTGCTGGGCTTTATGGCTGACACACACTGGCCAATAGTGCACACACGCATACATATATAATTATTTTTGAAGAACTACAGTAAGTTAATAACTAGCTTCTAGTTGTAAGGGGAAGCTTATTCCATAACCTTGGAAGGCATTGTCTAATGCATCTGTCATTTTTGTTCTTTTTTGTATTATTGACAGTTATGTTTAGTGTTAGGTTCTCTAAGCTAATATTAACTCCCTGAGAGCAGTACACTTCAGTCACAGGAGTTCAAATATTACCAGATCAGATGTTGCCTTACAGACAAGTAGGAACTCAACTCTTATTAACCCATAATGTAGTGATAATTCTTGAGGCTTTTCTGAATTTTTATGTACTGTACATTTTCCAGTTTTTCAGGTTGCTTGTTTGAAAGCTGCAAAACACAGTATTATTTAAAACAATGGTTCATTCTGGTGAGATGTGAACTAGTACAATGATCTCCATGGTGTAACTAGATATGTCTTTTAGAATTAGACTGGCTATGGAATATGGTTTCCTGATTTTATTAGATATCTAGTGATCAAAGATAAAATTGTTCAACATTGTCCGTAGATGACAGCACATTTCTGTACCAAAATCACACAACAGTGAGAAAGCAAAAAACCTCTTCAGCCACACTGTCTAGCAATCTCACAGTAAAGGCCTTCATAACTTTTCACTTGCCAGCACAGTCAAACACAAACACACATTGTATATTTCTTCATCAGACACACACACACACACACACACACACACACACACACACACACACACACACACATACACATCACTAAACACATTCACAAATAAAGCAAATACACCAAAGTCTGACAACTTCTCAGCTTAAATTATAACTAATTAACAATCAATTAAATGGGAATAAACAAAAACAATCAATTCACTCTCATCAGCAAGTCTAATATTAATCATATACATACATATCACAAAATCCAGCAAACACGAAAGATAAAAAAAAAAAAATGACTCAATACAGAAAAAAAAGTGTAGCTAGACCGCTTTTGCTTAAGGCTTCCTTAGTATCTAAAAGATACTTGCATCACAGTGATCTTCTTATATAGATAAGAATAAATAAGGGGTTCCAAACTATATTTAAAAACATTCCTAAGGGCGGTTTTAGATGTGGCATATACAGATATTGCAGTAGGATGCATTCTAGTGCAAGTTTTTCTACTAAAAACAGTCACAGAACATTTGAAATCTGATGTCAAATTTCTTGCACTATATATATGATATGTATATTTATGATATATATATATATATATATATATATATATATATATATGTATATATATATATATATATATATATATATATATATATATTTGATTTAAATTGCATTTTGCAACTGTCAATCTTTTATCTTGGGGAAAAAACTAATTTTTAAAAAATGAATCAGCACACATATGATTGCTATAATCTATAAAAAATAACACTGTGCCTTGTTTAAACACACATATAAACATCCACAGGCTATCTTTCTAATCCTGGACATAGATAGAGTAATTAATTATAACAAAATCTGTTAAACAAATGCATCATTGGGGGAAAAAAAAATAATAATAATAAAAGAAAAGCTTTGGATTATAAACACTGGGGCCTTTTTTGCCCTTAGGTTAAAAGAAAACTTGCAAATGGTGTTTTTGTGTAATCAGTGTATAACTGATGTTATAAAAACATTCTGAATGCATTTGCTTAATTTGGATATTACCACATAACTATATTTGCTTATTTTCTCCTCTGCACCCCCATCACACTCCTACAGTAACTTCTGTTTTGATTCGTATGCATCCTTCAGTATTATTAGCTGTTTTTTCAACAAAGATACAACTTTTTAAAGAGATTTTTCCCTTGTTTTCATGCTTGTTTTGTTTTGTAGTCTAGAAACAGAGTAGTGCAGATATTATTCCAGCTGTCTGCTTGTTTTGATCATGCAGTACATACTTCCTGCATTATTACACTAACTTATCTATTGATTTATAGAATGATACAAAATATTTATGACAAGGTCTTATTATTATTGTATTACTTATTTGCATTTATATTCTAAAACATTTATTCTTATGATATTTCAATAAGAATATATTCCCGTTGCTTGCTTGTTTTGTTCATTTGATACGAATGTCATCTATATAATTACAACTCTAAGAGCTCTGTGATACTTTCTTAGAGAAAAGCATCTTGTATCTCCCCATAAATTCAAGGTTCAAAAGCACTAAGTTTTGTTTTTAACAACCATTCTTCGGTGTTAAGATACTGGAAATAATCAAAGGGCTGTATCCCAGATGACTAGTGATACCCTGCCATGATTAAATAGTAAATCCAACTTGTTTAATTCATTCATTTCATAAATGTTGTTCTATATAATATAAGCTTTCAGAAACAAGGCAATTTAGTCTAGAGCACCATTTATACCTTGCCAATCTCCACCATCATGCCATATTCACACCTTTAGGAGTTATTGCGCCATCAGTAATTCATTGTGGTCTTTTCTGTTTTCTCTTTTCTCTGCAGTAGTGCAACCACAGAGTTAGTATAGTTAAGTAAGGGTGTATGGTGAGCAAAGCAGGTCAGGGGTGCAGGGGGACTTGCCCCCCCCCCAAAAAAAAAATAAAGTTTTGAAGGTGTACTTCCTATATTTCACATTTTCAATAAAATGTGTTTTTGACTAAATGTTTTTTCAATTAAGTTTTTAAAGATTTGGGATTTGATAAAAAGTTTATTCAGTGAAAAGAAACCCACTCATATCATGTGTGTGTGTGTGTGTGTGTGTGTGTGTGTGTGTGTGTGTGTGCGCGTGTGTGTGCGCGTGTGTGTGTGTGTGTGTGTGTGTGTGTGTGTGTGTGTGTGTGTGAGTGTGTGTGTGTGTATGTATGTATATATATATATATATATATATATATATATATATATATATGTATATATATATATATATATATATATATATATATATATATATATCTATAGATTTACACAGGTATACAATATATACAGATATATGTAAAGACAGAGTGGGGGCACACTGTGGCACAGTGGATAGTGTTGTTGCCTCCCAGTAAGAGGTTTTCCAGTTCATTTCTTGGCTGGGATGCCTCCTGTGTGGAACCTGCATGTCCACCCTGTGTTTGCATGGGTTTTCTGGTTTCCTCCCATATTCCAAAGACATACACTAGGTGCATTGGACACTCTAAACTGGGCATAGGTGAGAGTGTGAGTGTGACAGTGAATAAATGTGTGTGTGTGTGTGTGTGTGTGTGTGTGTGTGTGTGTGTGTGTGTGTGTGTGTGTGTGTGTGTGTGTGTTATGAAAAAATAACCCCTTCAAGTCTAGCCACCTAGCAGTGTGAATCTTGGCTGTAGACAATTGTTCATAGGTTCAAAGATTAGTACTAAGCTAATTGCCCTTGTGGGCCATTTTAAGACTAGCCAGTTGCTCCATGTGAGACTCAAACCCTGCACCTTGTGTCTGTAAGGTAAACACCTTAACCATTATGCCAACCTCCCATTGAAGTCACACCAAACTCTGCACGAAACTTTCCACCAGCTGTTCTCAGTGGAATAACTATACAAAAATACTCCCCAGATTTGAAACAATATGAACCTTGTACTGGTAACCATAAATACCAGTACTACGTTCATATTGTTTCATATCTGGGGGCTATTTTTGTATAGTTATTCCACAGAGAACACCTGGTGGAAGGTTTCTTACAGTGTTTGTTTTTTTTTGGACTACGTGTGTGACACTTAGCTTACTGAAACTTTGAGGGACTCTGTGTATTTTGTCATATTGAAGTGACACCCCAACACCATAGGCAAAAATGGGAAAAAGGGGTTGGGGATAGATAGAGAGAGGCAGACAGAGATAAAAAGATACACACACACACACACACACACACACACACACACACGCACGCACGCACGCACGCACGCACACACACACAGATACACACATTTGTATATAAAAGTAGCACCTAAGCAGTTGTATCCCTGCATAACACATCACCATTAAGATAGGGGGTGCCTTTTTGTCACTCTCAGAATTGACAGGCACTCCATGCTGTGTCTGTACATGCTGCATCACTTACATACAAGTTCTGCCAGTTTCCTTATGCCACATTTTTGTGCTTAAATACTGACAAAGCAAAACATTTACCATATTGATCAATAAGCTGTGAACATCTTACACCTGTAATATTGTTTGCTTGAGGGTGGTGAAGCCTGGACAGATCCACATTTTATCTCAGAATCTCACAGATGTCCTTCAAGGATGCATCTGCAGTCCTAACATATGGGTTGTCCTGCCTCAGGCAGCCCTTCGGTCGGCCGGATTCCAAAGTCTGGGTCTGGCCTCGGCTGATGTCGCACTTCACCCGACGTCATAGCTGCTGGGGTATAAAGGCATCAGCCGACGCCATTTTCCTCAGTCTTTCTTGCCGCGCGGTGCCCGAAGCAGAAGCTGTTCGCAAGTGCCGGTCGGTCAGATCCAGAGATTTCTACTACCGAAGACTTCTAAAAAAGCTAAGTACCCCGTTGGGGACTCTTTCTTGCCTCAGCCGATGTCAGACAAAGTAAATAATTGTTTAACTTGTGGGAAACAAATACCTCATAAGGATTTCCACTCTTACTGCCTTCCTTGTTTAGGCCCAGACCACGACGTATCAGCTTGTCTAGCCTGTGCTTCCTTCAACCGACGGACGCTTAGACGTTGGTCGGAGTTTGCAGAGGAGTTTTTTGGTCCCGCTTTTGCATAGAAAATGCCGTCGGAGACTCCGACTACACAATTAGCTAAAAAGCGTAAGGAAAAGGACCGACACCGAGTCCTCGGTTCTTCCTTCGGCCGAAAGCATGCCTCCGATAGCCGAGGCCTCACAGAGCATGGCTGAATCTGCGACCGAAATTACCCCTACTGAAGCAGGCACCCAGGATTTATCAGATACTATTCCTTTAGACATATCTACCCCTGCACGTGGGGCTGCTAGACCCTCTGCATCTATGTCTATCAAGGCTTTTTCCAGGGCTAAAGCAGCTAAATCTTCTAAGGCCTTACCTGCTAAAACTCCCTCACACAGGCCTACCTCTAGTTCCCAAATGCTCAGCCTGGCTGAGGATCTCATTTCTTTGATCAGGGGATCCCACCCTCACCCAGACAGGGCCTCTCAACCCCCTCCAGATAAGAGGCCTAGAACTGAACCCCCAGAACCTGTTTCTACAGACTATTCCTCGGATGACTCAGATATTTCAGACCCTCAGGAAGGCCCATATTCTCCTTATGAGGATTCTGATGCAGAAGACTCCATTCCTTCTGCTTCTCCTCCTGAAGAATTTTCTTTTGGGGAAACCTTACATGCTATGAGGGAACACTTTCAATGGCAGGGCCAGGATTTTTCAGATTCAAGGAAAAGGCTAAGGACTTTTTTACATTTACCACAGCATAGGCCTTTAGCCATTCCTCCAGTACTAACAGTTGTTGATGATGCATATAATGATGCCTGTACTGCCCCTGATTCTCTTCCTCCGGCCCCTGCCAAGCCTGACAGATATTACAGGGTCCCGGACACACACTACCATTTGTATAAGGCTCCTGTTGCAGATCCTGAAACCATTTCACAGGGCCCCAAAGCTGTGGCAGCTGCCTCTGCCTCAGTACCAGGAATTTTTGTTAGACCAGCTAAATAAAAACTGTCCTCTCCTGAACCTATAGACCGCAAGTCCCTTCAGGATTTGGTACATTTGTATAAGGCTCCTGTTGCAGACCCTGAAACCATTTCACAGGGCCCTAAAGGTGTGGCAGCTGCCTCTGCCAAAAACCCTCTTCCCTCTGAAAGGGAATCTAGAGCATTAGAGAGATGGGGTAAAAAGGTTTATACTTCTGCTACTCTTTCGGCCAGGGCCTTGAACTGTCAATTTCACATGATTCAGTACCAGGAATTTTTGTTAGACCAGATAAACAAAAAACTGTCTTCTCCTGAACCTTTAGATCGCAAGTCCCTTCAGAATTTGGTACATAACTCTCAGCAGGTCAGTAACCATTCCTTAAAATGTGGCTATGATGCACTGGAGGCTTCCTTTAGATCAGCTATGACTGGAACAGTGATTCGAAGGCATGCCTGGTTAAAAGAACAATCCTTACCAGACCATGTTAAGTCAAAACTTCTAGATGCTCCCATGGAGAAACAAAGTTTGTTTGGCTCCCCTGCACAGGAAGTTCTAAAGAAGGTGGAAGAAAAAGCAAAATCTGTCCAAACAGTCAAGGATTTCTTACAGGTCCAACCCCCGAGGTTTAGCCGAAATTGGCCTTCGAAGAATTGGTCCTTTCCAGACAACTCCAGAGCCCAGAGAGGCAGAAATAGACGCCCCAGAGGCAGACGTCAATCTAGGGGTGCCTACAGGGGACGTCAGTGGCAACCTACCAACCAGAGAAATACTGCCACAGATTCAACTACAACCACTTCCACAGGGCAGACACAATGACTTGGCTTTAGCTCCGCCTACCAGGGAACAACTGGAAGCACCCTTGGGCGGAAAGCTAGCCTTATTCTCCGACAACTGGCATTACATTACAGGAGACAAATGGACTTTACAAACAATAGACAAGGGCTACAGGTTTCACTTCCACACTCTACCAAAAAAGAGAGGAATGCCAAACCTACCACCCAGCCAAAAAACAGACGCTCTAAGACAAGTCAACAACTTACTAAGGATGAGAGCTATAGAAGAGGTACCACCTATGGAACAAGGCCAAGGATTTTACTCCAGGCTTTTCCTTGTACCAAGAAAAGAAAATCAATGGAGACCTATTATAGAATTGTCCGCACTGAACACATACCTCATTGTTCCAAAATTCAAAATGCTGACCCTCCAGCAGCTTCTTCCCATGCTGGGCAAGGAGTCTTGGCTGGTAACTCTAGATCTCAAGGAGGCATACCTGCACGTCCCTATACGACCAGATTGCAGAAGACACCTCAGATTTCTTGCAGGATCAGAGCATTATCAATTCTCAGCATTGCCTTTTGGCTTATCTACTGCGCCCAGAGTATTCACGAAATGCCTGGCATCAGTAATTGTTCATTGCAGGCTTCAGGGAATTCAAATTTACCCATACCTGGACGACTGCCTAATACAAGCGGACAACAAGGCAAAATTAACAAAAGATTTGGAAAATGTCATACAACTGTTGCTAGCCTTGGGATACACAGTCAACATGCAAAAGTCAAGACTAGTACCATCCCAAAGGATAACATTCTTGGGTGCAGAACTGGATACATCAGCTCAGATGGCTTTTCTCACAGAAGAAAAACAAAAGCAACTACCAGCCTACTTCATGACATTAACAACACAAACTCGGCTTACTTCAAGGAAAGTCCTGCAAGCCCTGGGCTACATGGCATCATGCATAATATTGGTTCCACATGCCAGGTTACATATGAGAAAGCTACAATGGTACCTAAGGAATGTATGGTCTCAACACAAGCACAGTCTTGAAAACACTGCAGCCCAGATTCCAATAATTCCATGCCTGAAGCAAGAATTCCTGTGGTGGGCTCAGGCCTGTCAGTGGAACAGAGACTTGCCTTTCCACAAACCTCATCCAAGCCAGACCATCACCACGGACGCCTCAGACCTTGGATGGGGGGCACACATGGTGGACAAGTGTATTCAAGGCCTATGGACTCAAGACCAGCTGAATCTACACATAAATCTAAAGGAGATGCTGGCAGTGAAAAATGCGATCCAGGCATTCAGACCACTCCTTCAACGGGGTCATCTGCTGATAAGGACCGACAATACCAGAGTCATGTGGTACATCAACAAACAGGGAGGTACACATTCATATCCTCTATGCCGGATGACAATGGACCTGTGGAATGTGGCCCTGAATCTCAACATTCAACTTCAGGCCAAATTTGTACCAGGAAAAGAAAATTCTCTAGCAGACACCTTAAGCAGAACTACCACGGATGCTCACGAATGGATGCTGCATCCAGACATCTTCAAAGCCATAACAAAGAAATGGGGACTACCAGACATAGACCTGTTCGCCTCCCCACACAACCACCAATTGAAGAAATTCTGCACAAGAGCATACCACCCACTTGCTTGGAGGGTGGACTCCCTTTCCTTCAGCTGGAAACACCTGACAGCATATGCATTTCCACCTCTTCCCTTGATGTACAAAGTTCTACTGAAGATCAGAGAGGATCAGCCAAGGGTAATCCTGATAGCTCCAGACTGGCCGAGGCAACATTGGTACCCGCTACTGAGAAGCATGTCTCAGACACACGCATGGCCTCTACCTCTATGTCCCTTACTTCTAACACAGGACAACTACAAGATCCTACATCCAAACTTGAAAACACTGCAGCTAGCTGCTTGGAATATTCTATAAAACAAAATAACCCAGGTTTATCCCAGAGGGTTAAGGACATTATCCTGGAGGCACGCAGACCTTCCACAAGGAAGACTTATTCAGCCAAGTGGAAAAGATACCTCATTTGGAGCGCAGCAAAGGGAGAAAATGTCTCATTGGCAAACATAGCACACATCCTGGAATATTTAGCAGAACTGTTCCACAATGGCTTGTCTTACTCCTCCATTAAGATTCATGCATCAGCAATTTCAGCAGAATATAACATGGATCCTCCTGTCTTCTCTCACCCTCTACTCAGGCAGCTCTTGAGAGGAATCAAAAATGTAAAACCTCCAAAGAAACCACCTTTACCTACATGGGATCTCAACTTTGTGCTGGAAAAGTTAACACTTCCTCCTTTTGAACCAGCAGCAACAGCAGAATTACAGTTCTTGTCTTGGAAAACTGCTTTCCTGCTAGCAATCACTTCAGCAAGAAGGGTATCTGAGTTACAGGCATTAATGGCAGTACAACCCTTCCTTATCTTCCATCAGGACAGAGTCTCTCTGAGAACTAACCCTACCTTTATGCCAAAAGTGGTCTCCAGAGTATCATTGAACCAAGCGATTCATTTACCTACATTCTTCCCCAACCCACAGAACAGGGGGGAAAAACTACTACATACCTTGGATGTGCACAGACAATTACGCTACTATCTGGACAGAACTAAGACCAGCAGAAAATCTGACCAGCTTCTGGTAGCATATGCAACAGGAATGCAAGGAAAAGCAATTTCAAAACAGACAATCTCAAAATGGATAGGAAATTGCATTCGATTTTGCTACTCTTTTCATGGAAAGACAACTCCTGAAAATATCAGACCTCATTCCACAAGAGCTACAGTCACCACTACAGCTTTCCTACGAGGAGTGGCTACCAAAGACATTTTAGAAGCTGCTACTTGGAGCTCCGTGCATACATTTGCCAAGCATTATAATCTTCCCTTATATTCTAGATCCCGAGCAGGTTTTGCAACTGCTGTTTTGCAAGGGATCTTAACTACACCATCTTTATCTTAGTGCCTCCTCCCCCAGTTTGGCTATGTATTCTACCCATATGTTAGGACTGCAGATGCATCCTTGAAGGACATAGTACAGTTTTGTACCTACCATAAATGTAGATGTCCGATAGGTATGCATCTGCAGTCAGGATTACCCACCCTCCTTCCCCTCTGTGGTATTCCTAGGGTATTTACCCCTCTTTTAGCTAGCTGGGGGAATCTATTATGGTGTATTTGTTTGTATATATGTATATATATATATATATATATATATATATATATATATATATATATATATTCTTATATTGTTTGCTCTCTACTGTTTGAAATTATTTGCATTTATCCAAATTTAGCCTTACCAGAGGGCACCTGGCATCTGGGGCAAGAAACACTGAGGAAAATGGCGTCGGCTGATGCCTTTATACCCAATAAACAGCAGCTATGACGTCGGGTGAAGTGCGACATCAGCCGAGGCCAGACCCAGACTTTGGAATCCGGCCGACCGAAGGGCTGCCTGAGGCAGGACAACCCATATGTTAGGACTGCAGATGCATACCTATCGGACATCTACATTTATGGTAGGTACAAAACTGTACTTTCTAAAGAAGGTAGAAGAAAAAGCAAAATCTGTCCAAACAGTCAAGGATTTCTTACAGGTCCAACCTCCGAGGTTTAGCAGAAATTGGCCTTCGAAGAATTGGTCCTTTCCAGACACCTCCAGAGCACAGAGAGGCAGGAATAGACGCCCAAGAGGCAGAGGTCAATCCAGGGGTGCCTACAGGGGACATCAGTGGCAGCCTAACAACCAGAGAAGTACTGCCACAGATTCAGCTACAACCACTTCCACAGGACAGACACAATGACTTGGCTCTGATTCCTCCTACCAGGGAACAACTGGAAGCACCCTTGGGCGGAAAACTAGCCTTATTTTCCGTAAACTGGCATTACATTACAGGAGACAAATGGACTTTACAAACAATAGACAAAGGCTACAGGTTTCACTTCCACACTCTACCAAAAAAGAGAGGAATGCCAAACCTACCACCAAGCCAAAAAACAAACGCTCTAAGACAAATCAACAACCTACTAAGGATGAGAGCAATAGAAAAGGTACCACCTATGGAACAAGGCCAAGGCTTTTACTCCAGACTTTTCCTTGTACCAAGAAAAGAAAATCAATGGAGACCTATTCTCGACCTGTCTGCTCTGAACACATACCTCATTGTCCCAAAATTCAAAATGCTGACCCTACAGCAACTTCTTCCCATGCTGGGCAAGGAGTCTTGGCTGGTGACTCTAGATCTCAAGGAGGCATACCTGCACGTCCCTATACGACCAGATTGCAGAAGACACCTCAGATTTCTTGCAGGATCAGAGCATTATCAATTCTCAGCATTGCCCTTTGGCTTATCTACTGCGCCCAGAGTATTTACGAAATGCCTGGCATCAGTAATTGCTCATTGCAGGCTTCAGGGAATTCAAATTTACCCATACCTGGACGACTGCCTAATACAAGCGGACAACAAGACAAAATTAACAAAAGATTTGGAAAAGGTCATACAACTGCTGCAAGCCTTGGGATACACAGTCAACATGCAAAAGTCAAGACTAGTACCATCCCAAAGGATAACATTCTTGGGTGCAGAACTGGATACATCAACTCAGATGGCCTTTCTCACAGAAGAAAAACAAAAGCAACTACCAGTCTATTTCATAACATTAACAACACAGACTCAGCTTACTGCAAGGAAAGTCCTGCAAGCCCTGGGTTACATGGCATCCTGCATAATATTGATTCCGCATGCCAGACTGCATATGAGAAAGTTGCAGTGGTACCTAAGGAATGTATGGTCTCAACACAAGCACAGTCTAGAAGCACAGATTCCAATAATTCCATGCCTGAAGCAAGAATTCTTGTGGTGGGCTCAGGCCTGTCAGTTGAACAGAGGATTGCCTTTCCACAAACCTCATCCAAGCCAGACCATCACCACGGACGCCTCAGACCTAGGCTGGGGGGCTCACATGGTGGACAAGTGTATACAAGGCCTATGGACCCAAGACCAGCTGAATCTACACATAAATCAAAAGGAGATGCTGGCAGTGAAACATGCAATCCAGGCATTCAGACCATTTCTTCAACAAGGTCACCTGCTGATAAGGACGGACAATACCACAGTCATGTGGTACATCAACAAACAGGGAGGTACACACTCATATCCTCTATGCCGGATGGCAATGGACCTGTGGAATGTGACCCTGAGTCTCAACATTCAACTCCAGGCCAGATTTGTACCTGGAAAAGAAAATTCACTAGCAGACACCTTAAGCAGAACTACCACGGATGCTCACGAATGGATGCTGCATCCAGATATCTTCAAAACCATAACAAAGAAATGGGGACTACCAGAGATAGACCTGTTCGCCTCCACACACAACCACCAATTGAAGAAATTCTGCACAAGAGCATACCACCCACTTGCTTGGAGGGTGGACTCCCTTTCCTTCAGCTGGAAAAACCTGACAGCATATGCATTCCCACCTCTTCCTTTGATGTACAAAGTCCTACTGAAGATCAAAGAGGATCAGCCAAGAATAATCCTGATAGCTCCAGACTGGCCGAGGCAACATTGGTACCCGCTACTGAGAAGCATGTCCCGGACACACGCATGGCCTCTACCTCTATGTCCTTTACTTCTAACACAGAACAACTACAAGACCCTACATCCAAACTTGAAAACACTACAGCTAGCTGCTTGGAATATTGCATAAAACAAAATAACCCAGATTTATCTCAGAGGGTTAAGGACATTATCCTGGAGGCTCGCAGACCCTCCACAAGGAAGACTTATTCAGCCAAATGGAAAAGATACCTCATTTGGAGTGCAGCAAAAGGGGAAAATGTCTCATTGGCAAACATAGCGAACATCCTGGAATACTTAGCAGAACTGTTCCACAATGGCCTGTCCTACTCCTCCATTAAGATTCATGCATCAGCAATTTCAGCAGAATACAACATGGATCCTCCTGTCTTCTCTCATCCTCTACTCAGACAGTTCCTGAGAGGAATCAAAAATGTAAAACCTCCAAGGAAACCACCTTTGCCTACATGGGATCTCAACTTTGTGCTGGAAAAGTTAACACTCCCCCCTTTTGAACCAGCAGCAACAGCAGACTTACAGTTCTTATCTTGGAAAACTGCTTTCCTGCTTGCAATCACTTCAGCAAGAAGGGTATCTGAGTTACAGGCATTAATGACAGTACAGCCCTTCCTTATCTTCCATCAGGATAGAGTGTCTCTGAGATCTAACCCTACTTTTATGCCAAAAGTGGTCTCCAGAGTATCATTGAACCAAGCGATTCATTTACCTACATTCTTCCCCAACCCACAGAACAGGGGGGAAAGACTACTACATACCTTGGATGTGCACAGACAATTACGCTACTATCTGGACAGAACTAAGAACAGCAGAAAAACTGACCAGTTTCTGGTAGCATATGCAACAGGAATGTAAGGAAAAGCAATTTCAAAACAGACAATCTCAAAATGGATAGGAAATTGCATTAGATTTTGCTACTCTTTTCATGGAAAAAACAACTCCAGAAAATATCAGGCCTCACTCCACAAGAGCTACAGCCACCACTACAGCTTTCCTACGAGGAGTGGCTACCAAAGACATTTTAGAAGCTGCTACTTGGAGCTCCATGCATACATTTGCCAAGCATTATAATCTTCCTTTATACTCCAGATCCCGAGCAGGTTTTGCAACTGCTGTTTTGCAAGGGATCTTAACTACACCATCTTTATCTTAGTACCTCCTCCCCCAGTTTGGCTATGGTATTCTACCCATATGTTAGGACTGCAGATGCATCCTTGAAGGACATAGTACAGTTTTGTACCTACCATAAATGTAGATGTCCGATAGGTATGCATCTGCAGTCAGGATTACCCACCCTCCTTCCCCTCTGTGGTGTTCCTAGGGTACTTACCCCTCTTTTAGCTAGCTGGGGGAATCTATTATGGTGTATTTGTTTGTATATATGTATATATATATATATATATATATATATATATATATATATATTTTTTTTTTGCTCTCTACTGTTTGGAATTATTTGCATTTATCCAAATTTAGCCTTCCTAGAGGGCACCTGGCATCTGGGGCAAGAAACACGGAGGAAAATGGCGTCGGCTGATGCCTTTATACCCCAGCAGCTATGATGTCGGGTGAAGTGCGACATCAGCCGAGGCCAGACCCAGACTTTGGAATCCGGCCGACCGAAGGGCTGCCTGAGGCAGGACAACCCATATGTTAGGACTGCAGATGCATACCTATCGGACATCTACATTTATGGTAGGTACAAAACTGTACTTTCTGTTCTCCAAGTCACTAAATACATGCTACATCATTTCACAAATGCTTAGACATGATGGTTTCTGGCAATATATCTTCTGCTTGTGTCCCTGTTTGCAGCTCTTTATTTATGCTCTGAAGTAGTTATTATATCATTCATAGCTTAACAGAATAAAGTTAACAGAGACATTTTACTTATTTTTGCTATATGATATACAATTGTAGACCAAGCCAAAAAGATGCAGGTGTTAATGTCACTTAACTGCTGTCTATAGCACATCTGGAATAATTAGATGGAAATAAACAATTTCTCTTCTTTCAGCTATATAAACACATTAACCATTCTTTTGTCTATGTAACCACATTAAAGAACACTGTACAGTGGAACTATTTCCTTATCAGTAAAATATAAATTTGCCATCTTAAGTTGAATGAAAACTTTGATTTGCCATTTAGTACCTGAGAATGCTCCCTTGTTTCTAAAGACAGCGTACCTAATAGGTATGACATTCTTTCCCTGTTACCGCCTAGTAGTACTCCATTACTTTACAAAACAGTTTTGACATGGATCCCACTGAACATTAAATTCTGAAAATAGATTTCACTGAGCACAGTAGTTATTCCAGCTCAGAGGTCATGGAGTCTTGGACTTGATGAATCTTTGATATCCCTCCTTTGAAAGTACTATAACCTCAAAGCTGGAATATATAAATATTGAGGGTGGAATAGCGCAGTGCCCCAACACACACACACACACACACACACACACACACACACACACACACACACACACACACACACACACACACACACACTGCAGACCTGGAGATGCAAAGGGCATTGCTAATTTGTAGATACCTATAACATTTTATTTGGATTATCTTTTTATAATTTAATATCCAAAGGCTTCCATTGCAATGAAGTCCATGCTGTTTACTGACATTTGAACTTGCCTGACATAGCTCACATAAACATCAAACTGTTTAATGTCAGTTTTTGTTTTATAAGCTGATTTTAAATTTTGGGTCACTCATTTTCCCTTTACCTCTCCTTTCCCATGTTAATGATCCCACCTTCTTTCATCTGGGCTACTAAATTAATATGTAAAGCTATTGCAAGCACTTTATAGGAATTAATTTTGCTTAAATTTTCTCAGACAATACTATGAAGACCATGAGTGATTAAATGTAGTGACCTGTGTGAATTTAGTGATAATTCATACATGGATTTTAAATTCTAGGAAATGGGGGAGAGATTTGGGAAATGTAAAGAATATAGTTTAACTGTAGATACTGATGTAGTAAAGTCTCTTCGGCACAATAAACATAAGGATTTTGGACAATTTCATCAGTAATCACAGTCAAACTGGACTGCTGTAGCAAGTGTCACTGAAATCAACATAAAATCAAATAAAAAAGTTGCAGCACTTATGTCAAGAAACATAACAAGAATTAAATAAAATAGCAGAGGCTTGTAGTTTATGCCCCTTCACAGAATGTAGCAGATGAGACTGACCTAAATGAATATTAAATAGATGATTAATACGTCATTGTCATAACAATGCATTCACAAAGGCATTTTCTGGCATGCACATTTCTAATGCTTATTTCTAATTTATTTAGGTTTATTCATTTAAAACATGATTTTTATAAGACATTTTCAATTCACTATCCCTGTACATGTCTTATATGTACCTTCACATTTAATAAAAGGCAAATTCTGAATAAACTGCGGAGCGTTTTTTATACATAAATATTAACCGTGTATTGCCTTCTTGTGCCCAATACAAAAGATGGTGGACAGAATCGCCACTTCCAAAAGATGTAAAAAGCTTTTGAAAAGCTCAGACTATAAATATGTGATCCATAGCTCCTGAAACATCTTGAGCATCTAAAGTATGAAATTAGTATCTTGGGTGAGATTCACAGACATGGAATGTGTGAGAAGGCCTGCCACTCACAATCGAGAATGTACCAGGACTTGGGGTGATCTGTTTTGCAAGGCTTTAAGTCTGACTGTAGTATACAGACTGTAAACAGCTGAGCATAAGTACATGGCTGTCACAGCTAATAAATTTTAAGAAGATATATTCAGAGTATTAACACTGTTACCAACCGTGGTGTTTTAGTGCAGTTTGCAGCATATGGTAAAAAAGAATGGTTATTGTATCACCATGGCAAGACGGGGGAAATCACACCAGAGATTTCTATATCACCATAAAGGTGTCCACAACAAAAAAGATGCAGTCTCACAAATAAATGATCACACACAAAAACAAGGAGCAGAAATAGCTCAGTACAATTTGTACATATGCTTGGTGACAGATCGTGTTCGGAAGCACAACATACCTACAAAACTTTTACCATTAAGGTGCTGCCACTGTAGCATAGTTGCTTCACAGATGATCCAGTGATTAAGTGAAGGTACTTCTTTAGATATGGAATGCCAATGGAACCCTGAATTATATTATGACAGTGGTAATGCATACACGGAAAACCAAACCACAAGTTGATGCATATGGCACCTAGTATGTATGAATAGGTAGTAAAATGTAGTCCGTCTCAGAGCTTTATAAATTATGTGGCTGAATCCTGGACACTATGCGTTCCATAGGTGTGTGTAGCTTACTCTGTATATTAGCAAACATAAGCTCTGTTAGATGCTCATGTATGTACATATGAACACACATACACACACACACACACACACACACGGACACACGGACACACGCACACACGCACACACACACACACACACACACACACACACACACACACACACACACACACACACACACAAGCATATCCATGCACATGGTGTGTGTGTGTGTCTATGTTTATATATATGTGTGTGTGTGATTAAATGTATGCATGTGTGCCATTTAAATGTGTATGAATGCTGTCCTCCCAAAACCCAGTTTGGTCTGTGTGTGTGTGTGTGTGTGTGTGTGTGTTTTTTATTATGCTCAGTAAAATACTGCTTGTGATGACATCAGTGATGACGAATGCCCACAGTATAAGTTCCCACTGCAGTGCACAATTTAATCCCAAACTCCAGAACCATCAAGCTTGGCACTGCTATGCACTTTGTATTTAGACCTTCAACTTGTGAAAGTGCAGACAATTCTTCTGGCATACACAACACTCAGCAAGAGCAGCCCGTGTTCCCTGAACCTCAGTAGTTAATGATTAGTAAGTGTCAATAGCACAGTTTAAATGCAATATATATATATATATATATATATATATATATATATATATTTATATATATATATATATATATATATATATATATATATATATATATTTATATAATGTGCACTTTGCTTCTCTGCAATGTTCTGCCTCCAAATGGCAAGTTTAATTGGTTGCTTTACTAAGACATAGTCACGCTCACACAAGGGACTGTCAGAGTGTATTTGATTGAGTTTTTGTTTGTGTGGATGTATGCTGTGTACCATGATGTCTACATGACAACATATCCACTCTGCTGTGTTTAGATGTTCAGGTTGATGGACTGATTTAACAATCTCCATGCTTACATTTGACAACCCTCATGCTCAAATTTCAAAACCACCAGCGCTTACATTTCAAGCATTCCTAAACAGATGGGCTCCTTCTATGCTTTATGCATACTGTTTACATACATTTGAACTTGGCCGACATAGCTCACATAAACATCAAACTGTTTAATATCAGTTTTTGTTTTATAAGCTGATTTTAAATTTTGGGTCACTCATTTTCCCCTTTTACCTCTCCTTTCCCATGTTAATGATCCCACCTTCTTTCATCTGGTCTACTAAATTAATATGTAAAGCTATTACAAACACTTTATAGGAGTTCATTTTGCTTAAATTTTCTCAGACAATACTTTGAAGACCATGAGTGACTAAACGTAGTGACCTGTGTGAATTTAGTGATAATTCATACATGGATTTTAAATTCTAGGAAATGGGGGAGAGATTTGGGAAATGTAAAGAATATAGTTTAACTGTAGATACTGATGTAGTAAAGTCTCTTCGGCACAATAAACATAAGGATTTTGGACAATTTCATCAGTAATCACAGTCAAACTGGACTGCTGTAGCAAGTGTCAATGAAATCAACATAAAATCAAATAAAAAAGTTGCAGCTCTTATGTCAAGAAACATTACAAGAATTAAATAAAATAGCAGAGGCTTGTAGTTTATGCCCCTTCACAGAATGTAGCAGATGAGACTGACGTAAATGAATATTAAATAGATGATTAATACGTCATTGTCATAACAATGCATTCACAAAGGCATTTTCTGGCATGCACATTTCTAATGCTTATTTCTAATTCATTTAGGTTTATTCATTTAAAACATGATTTTTATAAGACATTTTCAATTCACTATCCCTGTACATGTCTTATATGTACCTTCACATTTAATAAAGGGGAAATTCTGAATAAACTGCTGAGCGTTTTTTGTACATAAATATTAACCGTGTATTGCCTTCTTGTGCCTAATACAAAAGATGGTGGACAGAATCGTCACTTCCAAAAGATGTAAAAAGCTTTTGAAAAGCTCAGACTATAAATATGTGATCCATAACTCCTGAAACATCTTGAGCATCTAAAGTATGAAATTAGTATCTTGGGTGAGATTCACAGACATGGAATGTGTGAGAAGGCCTGCCGCTCACAATCGAGAATGTACCAGGACTTGGGGTGATCTGTTTTGCAAGGCTTTAAGTCTGACTGTGGTATACAGACTGTAAACAGCTGAACATAAGTACATGACTGTCACAGCTAATAAATTTTAAGATGATATATTCAGAGTATTAACACTGTTACCAACCGTGGTGTTTTAGTGCAGTTTGCAGCATATGGTAAAAAAGAATGGTTATTGTATCACCATGGCAAGACGGGGGAAATCACACCAGAGATTTCTATATCACCATAAAGGTGTCCACAACAAAAAAGATACAGTCTCACAAATAAATGATAACACACAAAAACAAGGAGCAGAAATAGCTCAATACAATTTGTACATATGCTTGATCACAGATCGTGTTCGGAAGCACAACATACCTACAAAAGTTTTACCATTAAGGTGTTGCCACTGTAGCATAGTTACTTCACAGATGATCCAGTGATTAAGTGAAGGTCCTTCTTTAGATAAGGAATGCCAATGGAACCCTGAATTATATTTTCACAGTGGTATTGCATACACGGAAAACCAAACCACAAGTTGATGCATATGGCACCTAGTATGTATGAATAGGTAGTGAAATGTAGTCTGGCTCAGAGCTTTATAAATTATGTGGCTGAATCCTGGACACTATGCGTTCCATAGGTGTGTGTAGCTTACTCTGTATATTAGCAACCATAGGCTCTGTTAGATGCTCATGTATGTACATATGAACACACACACACACACACACACACACACACACACACACACACACACACACACACACACACACACACACACACACACACACACACAAGCATATGCATGCACATGGTGTGTGTGTGTGTGTGTGTGTGTGTGTGTGTGTGTGTATATGTTTATGTGTGTGTGTGTGATTAAATGTATGCATGTGTGCCATTTAAATGTGTATGAATGCTGTCCTTCCAAAACCCGGTTCGGTGTGTGTGTGTATGTGTGTGTGTGTGTGTGTGTGTGTGTGTGTGTGTGTGTGTGTGTGTGTGTGTGTGTGTGTGTTTTATTATGCTCAGTAAAATACTGCTTGTGATGACATCAGTGATGACCAATGACCACAGTATAAGTTCCCACTACAGTGCACAATTTAATTCCAAACTCCAGACCCATCAAGCTTGGCACTGCTATGCACTTTGTATTTAGTCCTTCAACTTGTGAAAGTGCAAACAATTCTTCTGGCATACACAACACTCAGCAAGAGCAGCCTATGTTCCCTGAACCTCAGTAGTTAATGATTAGTAAGTGTCAATAGCACAGTTTAAATGCAATATATATATATAACGTGTACTTTGCTTCTCTGCAATGTTCTGCCTCCAAACGGCAAGTTTAATTGGTTGCTTTATTAAGACATAGTCACGCTCACACAAGGGACTGTCAGAGTGTATTTGTTTGAGCTTTTGTTTGTGTGGATGTATGCTGTGTACCATGATGTCTACATGACAAAATATCCACTCTGCTGTGTTTAGATGTTTAGGTTGATGGACTGATTTAACAATCTCCATGCTTATGTTTGACAACCCTCATGCTCAAATTTCAAAACCACCAGCGCTTATATTTCAAGCATTCTTAAACAGATGGGCTACTTCTATGCTTTATGTATGCTGTTTACATTTGAACTTGCCTGACATAGCTCACATAAACATCAAACTGTTTAATGTCAATTTTTGTTTTATAAGCTGATTTTAAATTTTGGGTCACTCATTTTCCCCTTTTACCTCTCCTTTCCCATGTTAATGATCCCACCTTCTTTCATGTAAAGCTATTACAAACACTTTATAGGAATTAATTTTGCTTAAATTTTCTCAGACAATACTATGAAGATCATGAGTGATTAAACGTAGTCACCTGTGTGAATTTAGTGATAATTCATACATGGATTTTAAATTCTAGGAAATGGGGGAGAGATTTGGGAAATGTAAAGAATATAGTTTAACTGTAGATTCTGATGTAGTAAAGTCTCTTCGGCACAATAAACATAAGGATTTTGGACAATTTCATCAGTAATCACAGTCAAACTGGACTGCTGTAGCAAGTGTCACTGAAATCAACATAAAATCAAATAAAAAAGTTGCAGCACTTATGTCAAGAAACATTACAAGAATTAAATAAAATAACAGAGGCTTGTAGTTTATGCCCTTTCACAGAATGTAGCAGATGAGACTGACCTAAATGAATATTAAATAGATGATTAATACATCATTGTCATAACAATGCATTCACAAAGGCATTTTCTAGCATGCACATCTCTAATGGCTATTTCTAATGCATTTAGGCTTATTCATTTAAAACATGATTTTTATAAGACATTTTCAATTCACTAAACCAGTACATGTCTTATATGTACCTTCACATTTAATAAAAGGCAAATTCTGAATAAACTGCTGAGCGTTTTTTCTACATAAATATTAACCGTGTATTGCCTTCTTGTGCCTTATACAAAAAGATGGTGGACAGAATCACCACTTCCAAAAGATGTAAAAAGCTTTTGAAAAGCTCAGACTATAAATATGTGATCCATAACTCCTGAAACATCTTGAGCATCTAAAGTATGAAATTAGTATCTTGGGTGAGATTCACAGACATGGAATGTGTGAGAAGGCCTGCCGCTCACAATCGAGAATGTACCAGGACTTGGGGTGATCTGTTTTGCAAGGCTTTAAGTCTGACTGTGGTATACAGACTGTAAACAGCTGAGCATAAGTACATGACTGTCACAGCTAATAAATTTTAAGATGATATATTCAGAGTATTAACACTGTTACCAACCGTGGTGTTTTAGTGCAGTTTGCAGCATATGGTAAAAAAGTTATTGTATCACCATGGCAAGACAGAGGAAATCACATCAGAGATTTCTATATCACCATAAAGGTGTCCACAACAAAAAATATACAGTCTCACAAATAAATGATCACACACAAAAACAAGGAGCAGAAATAGCTCAGTACAATTTGTACATATGCTTGGTGACAGATCGTGTTCGGAAGCACAACATACCTACAAATGTTTTAGAATTAAGGTGCTGCCACTGTAGCATAGTTGCTTCACAGATGATCCAGTGATTAAGTGAAGGTACTTCTTTAGATATGGAATGCCAATGGAACCCTGAATTATATTATCACAGTGGTATTGCATACATGGAAAACCAAACCACAAGTTGATGCAGATGGCACCTAGTATGTATGAATAGGTAGTAAAATGTAGTCTGTCTAAGAGCTTTATAAACTGTGTGGCTGATTCCTGGACACTATGCATTCCACAGGTGTGTGTAGCTTACTCTGTATATTAGCAAACATAGGCTCTGTTAGATGCTCATGTATGTACATATGAACACAGACACACACACAGACAAACACACACACACACACACACACACACACACACACACACACACACACACACACACACGCACATGCACATGGTATGTGTGTGTGTGTGTGTGTGTGTGTGTGTGTGTGTGTGTGTGTGTGTGTATGTGTGTGTGTGTGTGTGTGAGATTAAATGTATGCATGTGTGCCAATTAAATGTGTATGAATGCTGTCCTCCCAAAACCCGGTTCTGTGTGTGTGTGTGTGTGTGTGTGTGTGTGTGTGTGTGTGTGTGTGTGTGTGTGTGTGTGTGTGTTTTATTACGCTCAGTAAGATACTACTTGTGATGACATCAGTGATGACCACAGTATAAGTTACCACTACAGTGCACAATTTAATCCCAAACTCCAGAGCCATCAAGCTTGGCACTGCTATGCACTTCGTATTTAGACCTTCAACTTGTGAAAGTGCAAACAATTCTTCTGGCGTACACAACACTCAGCAAGAGCAGCCTATGTTCCATGAACCTCAGTAGTTAATGATTAGTAAGTGTCAATAGCACAGTTTAAATGCAATATATATAACATGTGTAGTTTGCTTCTCTGCAGTGTTCTGCCTCCAAACGGCAAGTTTAATTGATTGCTTTATTAAGACATAGTCACGCTCACACAAGGGACTGTCAGAGTGTATTTGTTTGAGCTTTTGTTTGTGTGGATGTATGCTGTGTACCATGATGTCTACATGACAAAACATCCACTCTGCTGTGTTTAGATGTTTATCACCCAGTTTGATGGACTGATTTCACAATTTCCATGCTTACGTTTGACAACCCTCATGCTCAAATTTCAAAACCACCAGCGCTTACATTTGAAGCATTCCTAAACAGATGGGCTCCTTATATGCTTTATGTATGCTGTTTACTGACATTTGAACTTGCCTGACATAGCTCACATAAACATCAAACTGTTTAATGTCAGTTTTTGTTTTATAAGCTGATTTTAAATTTTGGGTCACTCATTTTATTTATTTATTTGTTAACCGGCTAGTCTGGCTACACATGTCCATTTTCAGCAGAGAGTCTGGAGAAAAGCTCCACTAATAGACTACGGTGGCGAAGTCTACTCTACTAAGTGTGGATCAATCATTTTAACAGAGAATAAAACACAAAAGAAATAAAAATGTTCAATAGAATACAGATTGTCTTTGACTGACCCATAAGTTACAGTAAGATTAAGATCAAAGTTCACATCATGTGGTTGAGGAGAGTAAATCAGCACAAAAACATGTAAAGTAGGTGAGTAACAGACATCTAGGTATATAAAATTAAAGATTGGTCAGAGGTAGAGGAGAGGAAGGTTTTAGACAGAGTGAATAGAAAGCTAGTAGTTAGGCATGCTAAAAAGCAAGTTCAAGGAAAGAATGTATGGGGAAAAGTGTGTGTATAAGTGTTTAGAGTAGTAAAGGTGGCTTGAATCAAGTTAATCAGTTAAGATAGTAAAGTTGGGACAGGAGGAGTGAGGTATAGGCAGAGAGACATGGGAAAAGGGGTGAGGAGAAGAAAGGGGGGGCTAAGTGAATGTTGGTTTAGGTAGGAATGAGAAAAGAAAAAGCAAACATGCGCACTGTTCAGGTAATAAAGAAAAGCATGCAGAGATTGCTTAGAGTGAATAAGACAGTTGTAAAAGCTCAGTCAGGGTTAGAGCAGTAAAGAGTCAGTGGATTTGTGGTGGTTTTTATCTGCTTTTAAAGAGGTGGCATGGATGTTAGGGGGAGAGGTCAGTTCAGTGGGAAGTTTATTCCAGTATGAACCGATAGTGTTTACAATACAAATCCATCTGATTTATTGCAGAGATTTGCGTAGTGTTCCCAATAGTTTGTTGGCTGATCTTGGAGGTTCTAAGATTCTGCGGCGTGTAATGACATTATTTAGTACAGGGATGTTGAAGGCAATGGAGAAATTTTGAAGGTGATGACTAGGCGTTAGCTGAGGGAGGAAGGTTTTGGAGTTCCAGCCAGGCTGAGTTTTTTTAAGTTTAGGCAGTGGTGAGCTGGAAGGTGAGCCAGTGGCAAATCGGCTATACTGTGGTAGGCAGTATTCAGTTTTGAAGATTATTCTTATTAAGTTGACAAAGGAGGGGGGAGGCGAGGGTTAGTGTAGAGATGAGGTGAGTTTGGGTTAGGGCTACTCAAGAGTCAAAGAGATAGTCAGGTCTGTATAGGGCACCAAATCTTTTATTAACAGTTTTAAGGAAGAAACCAATATGATGGTCAAAAGTTGTTGGTTATCTATGGTGGTGACGCCTCTAGGAGTTTGGGCAGCTTGCTGAAGTTTACTGCTATGTTATTATAGAATGAGATAGGGTAGTTTAGAGGCAGGGTAAAGAGTAGTAGTTTAGTTTTGGATTCAGAGGAGGCAGATATGTTGAAACCACCTTTCTGCTGCAGACTGCTTGGGTGGTGGAGTGGAGTTCTTCTGGGGTAGGATGGAGCAGATGAGAGTAGAATCATGCATGGGATGCATGTGGATGTGGTAGGGAGTTGGGTGATTGTTGGATGAAAGTGAGGAAAAGGGGGGCTCAGGATGGATCTCAGGGACACCAAGAGTGACAGGAGTAGAGTGGGGATAGATGATGTCCCATAGTACAGCTTGTTTCTCATTAGTTAAAATAGGAATGAAACCACTGTAAAATAGAGAGTCCAGCGAAAGAGATTTCAAGTGGCATCAAGGAGAAGTTGATGGTTGCACTGCGTCAAATGCCTTTGAGAGGTCTAGAAACAGTGCGGAAGAGAATAGGTTTTTATTACGATTTTTATTTATGGTATCGCAGAGGAATGGTTAGCGCAGTAGTAGTGCTGTGGTAGGGTCCAGCTTAAGTGTGTTGAGAGTTCTCAAAGCAGGTTAAGGCTTACAGAGTTTTTAGAGTTGATTGTATGTTTTTCCATTATTTCTCGATAGAGGCGATAGCAGGGCCAGGTCCGAAGCTGGATAGTTCATTAGAGTTTCCAACTTTGTGTGGAGTGGAAAATTAAGTGTGACTTTCCAGCAGGATTAAACTCTGATCTCAGCCATGGTTCCGTTACCAAGGAGCCGGATACTGGATATGCCATTTCTTCGGCAGCCAGCTGGCTGAACTGTGTTATGGAAGCCTTGTCAAAATGAGGGTGCAAAGTTATGGCCTTAGCTCAGACAGCAGTTTCCAGCGTAATGGTGAGCTAGATTTGCCCAGCTTCCATGTATAGGTGTTGCTGGGGGTGAGTACTGGAGGGGGAGCCCAGAGCTTGCAAGAGAGTTAACAGTCTGAGTGAAGAAATTGTTAAAAAGTGCTGGCTATGACAATAAGAATACTTTTGTTAAGCCAGCTGGGGTAGGGTGTTTTGTAAATGTCCTGATGGAGAAGTTTATTAATCTCTCGACCGTGGAATTTTTTTGGGTTTAGGGCTTGTGGTTTTGTTGGTATTGAAGTTATAGTTTTTTTATCTAGGGCTTACGTTTCTTTGTTTTGTTTCTTAGATGTTTGGCCGTTTGATGGTCAGTGGGGTTTTTAGTGGATCATCCATATTGGACCATGATTTATTTTCCATTCTCATAGTTTGCTTAGTAGCAGAAGAGAGCCAAGGAGCTGCTTTGATTTGATTTCCAACTAGTCGTGGATGGTATGTTGGTTTAGAACTTGTAAGAAGCAGATGGGCTTGAAATGCATTACTGCATCATCTAGTGGGAGGGGTATTTTAGGCAGATTCAGTTATATTTTCGTTGGAGTTCAGCTGGGTGCGATGACAGATTGAATGCTGTTCTATTATATTTCCATCCCGGAGTAGGTTGTTTAGGATGTTTACTTTTTTAGTGATAAAGGTAAGGAGGTGGTCACTAATATTGTCTGGGAGTATGCCTGTACTATAGGAGAGGGGATTGTTAAGGTATCCAAATCTTAGGACTTGTTCCTTTGTTTGTGGGTGGATTTGTTTATTCGAGTAGGAGAGTTGATGGTTTGGTGAAAGTTAAGAGGTGTGTTGGGCAGTGTATGGTGGGTTTGGGATGTGAGTTCCAGTCGACATTGAAGTCACCTAGGATAATGGTTTCCTTGGGGAAGGTGCTAGAAATCCAACAAAGGATATTTTCTTAGGGTGTGGGATGTTCGGCTCGGGGATGTAGAACATATTATGTTTATAGTAGATTTGCTGTGTTGATTTGGAGTTTGAAGTACAGTATTTCAGCATTTCCGGTGGGGGGGAAGGAGTTAATAAAGTTAGCTGAAGTTGGATTTGTAAGAGGGAGGGCTACCCTCCACCTTTTGTTAGTGCGGCTCAGTCTTAAGGTACTATATCCTGGGGTGAATTACTGTCTTTGTAGTAGGTTTAAGCCAGGTTTCAGTGGAGGCATAGGATATCAAAGGCATAGAACCATTAAGGCATGGAGTCGGAGTGATTTTGTTGTTAATGCTACTTTGATATTAAGATGAGCAATTGAGAGGACTGATGAGGAGCGAGGTTAGCGTAGGTGGTAGTTTGTAATAGAGGGCTTGGGTTATGGGGCAAGTTAAATAGGGTTGGGGTGCATATTCCATATGTAAGTAAAGTAGTTTGGAGTGCTTGTAGGGTTTTGGTATATTTGAGAAATATTGGAATGATTCTCTTGAGGTAGTAAGTTGCACCGTGGGCTTTATGGAAGCAGAGGGGGAGATAGGGACAGGTTAAGTTAGTATATTAACGCAAGTTAGTTTCAGGTAGGGAAGTGTAGTATTAGTGGTATCTTTGTTTGAAAGATGGAGCTTGTAGTAGTGTGAGATTTTCATAGGAGGTAAGGGTGTAGGTAAAGTAGAATGTTATGAGAAGAAGAGGTGAGAGAAGTTTGTGCGCTAAGTATGGAAGGGAGTATAGAATGGGAGGTTGTTAATAGGGGTAGGGAAATAGGAGGCTCAAGAGAGGGTGTGTGGTAGGAAGTGAGTGAAGGGAAGATGGTCGATATTATGGGCAAAATGTTATGTGCAGGTGGGCAATTAGGGGTGTGTCTAGGGAAGATAAAGGTAGGGACCCCTGGGGGTGGGTGGTAACTGTGGGGTAGGGAGGGGAGCTGAGTTGAGCTTAGGCGAACGGAGCTGGGAAACAGTCAAAGACAAATCCAAAGCAGAAAACAATCAGTCAGGGCAGAGAATAGTGGAAGAGTAAAGGTGGGTTAGAAAGGTAGGGAAGGCTTGTGTGGGGGAAGTTATAATAAGATGCTGTAAAGTGTAGAAAAGATGGGCATTGGAAGAAATAAAAGGAAAAACAAGATAGAAACTGTGGTTGAACCTTAAGAAGAGCAGTAAGAATTACTAAAGATAATGCAGGAGAGTAGAGAATGAGATGACAAGAGCCACCTAGTGGCCAGGTAAAAAGAGAGAAATAAAACAGATAAGAAACTCTGGAGAAAAGTAAGTATGAATAGTGAGGATAGGGAGGTCAGGGGTAAAAAGAGAGGAAAGAGATGTGACCGAGAGGGAAGGAGTAAACCAAGCCTAAAAGATAGGGGCTGGTTTACCCGGGTAGGTAAACAAATGTCCAAGTGGAGATTTAGTTATTACAGTAAAAGGACATACTTTTCAAAAATATCAGGGAGGACAGTCTCAAGGAAGTAGCGTCCTATTCAGGATACTGGAGAATGTTGAGGTGTCCACAGGGCCTCTTAGGTTAAAATATGGTTGGGAACCCTGGTGCACAATCTGTGTAGTGAGCTAAAGGTAAAGAGAAGAGAGAGAAACAAGCACAGGGGAAAGAAATGGTTAATTAGTGATATTAAAGTACAGAGCATTCAGCAAAATCCCTTGTAAATCTTCAGCAGAGAGGACTAATAGTCAGAACATTTAAACATTCACTAGGTACAAGGTATCAGAAAGCAGTCCTGAATTCTAGCGTGCACACTTAGACAATACAGACTAAGTGGACTAAAATGCCAGTACAATAATTCGTCAAAGCACATTACATTTAACAATCCCCCATTTAAAGGAACAGTAGTGATGCTTACAAAAGGCAGTATAATTCAGCATACAGTAGTAGGAAAGCAGGTTCTTATCTTAGCGAGTTCACTTAGTGATTAGCGACTAAGATGCCATTATAAGTATACACCAGCAGAAAAGTTAAAAGATGTAAAACATTAACATAATATGCTACACAGTATCCAGCAGAGGAGCTTTACATTAAGTCAAGGTCAAGAATGCATCATACATGAACACCTGTAGATATTGGGACAGGAGTAATTCAGCACAAGGGCTCCAGTGGGAGAGCACGTGGAGTCTAGCCTGGGGGGGGGGGGCAGCACTATCGGAATGAGGCGGCGAGGAGAGTAGGGTTGCCTCGTGGAGGTGGAGGGGCCAAGGCCAAGCAAATAGGGTTAAAAGGCTAGAGAAAAAAGCTGCAGATGGCGCCTTTAGATATCTCTTAAGGTTCCGCTTATAATTAGCGGCAAAGGAACACTAGAGTGTTTGGCCAGATTAGAATGATTGAAAGACTGCGTTGAAATTGTACGGGGTATATCAGTGCAGCAACTGAATGGAACAAAGCTTCTGGCAGAGAAGTCATGCACATAGGCTCGTTATGGGAGCGTAAATTGCAGAGTGCACTAGCAAAGGTTTCAATAGGAGCAACAACCTGTGCGGAGTAAGCCTCCGTTTGGTCTGGATACTTAGTTAAGCAAAGAGGCAAGGGAATTGCACAGGAATCAGGCAGAGAAGTTAATCTCTAAGTACGCATAGGTGCGTATGGGAGTTTACCTCTCCTTTCCCATGTTAATGATCCCACTTTCTTTCATCTGGTCTACTAAATTAATATGTAAAGCTATTACAAACACTTTATAGGAGTTCATTTTGCTTAAATTTTCTCAGACAATACTATGAAGACCATGAGTGATTCAACGTAGTGACCTGTGTGAATTTAGTGATAATTCATACATGGATTTTAAATTCTAGGAAATGGAGGAGAGATTTGGGAAATGTAAAGAATATAGTTTAACTGTAGATACTGATGTAGTAAAGTCTCTTTGGCACAATAAACATAAGGATTTTGGACAATTTCATCAGTAATCACAGTCAAACTGGACAGCTGTAGCAAGTGTCACTGAAATCAACATAAAATCAAATAAAAAAGTTGCAGCACTTACGTCAAGAAACATTACAAGAATTAAATAAAACAACAGTGGCTTGTAGTTTATGCCCCTTCACAGAATGTAGCAGATGAGACTGACCTAAATGAATATTAAATAGATGATTAATACGTCATTGTGATAACAATACATTCACAAAGGCATTTTCTGGCATACATATTTCTAATGGCTATTTCTAATACATTTAGTCTTATTCATTTAAAACATGATTTTTATAAGACATTTTCAATTCACTATCCCTGTACATGTCTTATATGTACCTTCACATTTAATAAAGGGCAAATTCTGAATAAACTGCTGAGCATTTTTTTTATACATAAATATTAACCGTGTATTGCCTTCTTGTGCCTAATACAAAAGATGGTGGACAGAATCGCCACTTCCAAAAGATGTAAAAAGCTTTTGAAAAGCTCAGACTATAAATATGTGATCCATAACTCCTGAAACATCTTGAGCATCTAAAGTATGAAATTAGTATCTTGGGTGAGATTCACAGACATGGAATGTGTGAGAAGGCCTGCCGCTCACAATCGAGAATGTACCAGGACTTGGGGTGATCTGTTTTGCAAGGCTTTAAGTCTGACTGTGGTATACAGACTGTAAACAGCTGAGCATAAGTACATGACTGTCACAGCTAATCCATTTTAAGATGATATATTCAGAGTATTAACACTGTTACCAACCGTGGTGTTTTAGTGCAGTTTGCAGCATATGGTAAAAAAGAATGGTTATTGTATCACCATGGCAAGACGGGGGAAATCACAGCAGAGATTTCTATATCACCATAAAGGTGTCCACAACAAAAAAGATACAGTCTCACAAATAAATGATCACACACAAAAACAAGGAGCAGAAATAGCTCAGTACAATTTGTACATATGCTTGGTCACAGATCGTGTTTGGAAGCACAACATACCTACAAATGTTTTACCATTAAGGTGCTGCCACTGTAGCATAGTTACTTCATAGATGATCCAGTGATTAAGTGAAGGTACTTCTTTAGATAAGGAATGCCAATGGAACCCTGAATTATATTATCACAGTGGTATTGCATACATGGAAAACCAAACCACAAGTTGATGCATATGGCACCTAGTATGTATGAATAGGTAGTGAAATGTAGTCTGTCTCAGAGCTTTATAAATTATGTGGCTGATTTCTGGACATTATGCATTCCACAGGTGTGTGTAGCTTACTCTGTATATTAGCAAAAATAGGCTCTGTTAGATGCTCATGTATGTACCTATGAACACACCCACAAGCATATGCATGCACATGGTGTGTGTGTGTGTGTGTGTGTGTGTGTGTGTGTGTGTGTGTGTGTGTGTGTGTGTGTGTGTGTGTGTGTGTGTGTGTGTGTGTGTGTGTATGTCTGTCTGTGTCTGTATATGTGTGTGTGTGTGTGTGATTTTATGTTTGCATGTGTGTCATTTAAATGTGTATGAATGTTATCCTCGCAAAACACGGTTCTGTGTGTGTGTGTGTTTGTGTGTGTGTGTTTTATTATGCTCAGTAAGCTACTGCTTGTGATGACATCAGTGATGACCACAGTATAAGTTCCCTCTACCGTGCACAATTTAATCCCAAACTCCAGACTCATCAAGCTTGGCACTGCTATGCACTTTGTATTTAGATCTTCAACTTGTGAAAGTGCAAACAATTCTTCTGGTATACACAACACTCATCAAGAGCAGCCTATGTTCCCTGAACCTCAGTAGTTAATGATTAGTAAGTGTCAGTAGCACAGTTTAAATGCAATATGTATAAGATGTGTACTTTGCTTCTCTGCAGTGTTCTGCCTCCAAACAGCAAGTTTAATTGGTTGCTTTATTAAGACATAGTCACCCTCACACAAAGGACTGTCAGAGTGTATTTGTTTGAGCTTTTGTTTTTGTGGATGTATGCTGTGTACCATGATGTCTACATGACAAAATATCCACTCTGCTGTGCTTAGATGTTTATCACCAAGATGTTCATCTTGTTACCCTGCTGCAGTCATCACACTTGGGTTATCCTGTTGTCAGGCGGTCCCGCCGTCGATCTGAATTCCAAAGTCTTGGTCCGGCATCGGTTGCTGTTGCTTCTTCCCTGACGTCAGTGCGCCAGGGGTATATAAGAGGCATCCGACGCCATTTTGTTCAATCTTTCTTGCCGCGTGGTGCCCGAAGCAGAAGCAGCTCTTAAGTGCCGGTCGGCCGACACCTGAGATTTTCGGATCGAATTTCAGTCCGAAGTCTTCAAAGCTAAGTAACCCGTTGGGGAACCTTTTCTGCCTCAGTCCGATGTCAGAAAAAGTTAACACTTGCAAGCAAATACCTCATAAGGACTTTCATTCTTATTGTATTCCTTGCCTAGGCCCAGACCACAACGTCACTGGTTGTCGGTTTTGTGCAACTTTCAATAAGCGAACTATAAAGCGACGCTTTGATTTCGCATGACACTACTTCGGTAGGAAATTTAATTACACTATGCCGTCGGAGAAACCGACTACCGGCGTACATAAAAAACGCATAGATAAAGACAGGTAGCTTATATCCAAGCCAGACTCCGAGGCCTCGGGTGGGCTGGTCGCCAGTTCTCCGGTTTTCAGTGAGGCGCCTACACAGCCCCTGACGACCGCAGAATTGGAACCCCAGACTACTTTGGATTCTCAAACAGAGAGTTCTAGGCCGACGCAGCCATTTTCTTTAGGCCCTACCGATAACATTGCAGAAGGAGAAGCCGGTGCTGCGGAAACACCTTCGGTTGCAGAAGGTGTCTTCAGACCGACTACTCTCACCATAAAATCTTATGCTAAGCTTAAGACTCCTTTACAACCAAAAAAGACTGCACATCAGTCTCCAGTTCAAGGCCCCATGCCTAAGAAACAGATGCTTAAAATGGCTGAAGATTTGATTTCTTTAATCAGGGGTTCCCAACCCCCCCCCAGACAAAAAGCCTAGACAAGAGGAGGATTATGCCTCCTCTAATCAAGTATCTATTTCCTCAGGTTCCTCTGAGGAACAAGAGTACTCCTTTCCCCCTTATGAAGATTCTGATGCTGAAGATTGCATTCCCCCAGCTTCTCCCCCTGAAGACTATTCCTTTGGGGAAACCTTACATACCATGAGGGAACATTTCCACTGGGAAGGTCAGGACTACTCCGACTCAAAGAAAAGGCTCCGAGAGTTTCTTTTACTCCCCCAGCACAGACCTCTTGCTATCCCTCCAGTTTTAGACATTGTGGAAGATGTTTACTTAGAATCTAGTCTAAATCCAGATTCTCTGTCTCCTGCTCCAGCCAAACCAGATAGATATTATAGAGTGCCTGACTCACACAAATTCCTTTACAAAAGTCCTGTTGCTGACCCAGAGACAATCTCACAGGGTCCCAAAGGGGCTAAGGCTTCTATGGCTAAAAATCCTGTACCCTCTGAAAGGGACTCCAGAGCACTAGATAGGTGGGGGAAGAAGGTTTACACCTCAGCTACTCTAGCTATGAGAGCACTAAATTGTCAATTTCACATGCTGAAATACCAGAAATTCCTAATGTCTCAAATAAAACAAAAGATGAGCACACATCCTCAACAGTCAGAATTCAAAGAAATGCAGGATCTGTTACATGCAGCTGAACAGGTGGGCAAACATACCTTACAATGTGGATTTGATTCCTTGGAAGCTTCCTGTAGAGCAGCTGTTACTGGGTCTGTTATACGTAGGCATGTTTGGTTAAAGGAACAAACTCTGCCTGATCATGTTAAAGCAAAGTTACTAGATGCACCCCTACAGCAGGATGTCTTATTTGGGTTAAAGCAGAAGAGGTTTTAAAGAAAATGGAGGATAAGGCAAAATCTATGCAGACGGTAAAAGATTTCTTACAGGTACAACCCCCACGCTTCAGTAGAAATTTGCCAGCAAAAATTGGTCCTTTCCAGCTTCTGACAGACCACAGAGGGGTAAATACAGACACCCAAGGGGCAAAGGACAAGCACAAATCCCTTACAAACCTCACCAATTGGGCACTGCAGCACAGAAGGGAGGAGAAGACAGGTCATAAACTACTAGAAGACAAACACAATGACTTAAACCTCAAACTGCTAAGCAAAATTCTCTTGGCAGCTCCCTTGGGAGGAAAATTAGCATTTTTTGTAGACAACCGGTGCATCGTCACAAAGGACAAATTGGTCCTAGACATTATCTCAAAAGGATACAGATTCCATTTCCACACCTTGCCAAGGATAAAAGGAATGCCAAACTTGCCACAATATCAATGGGCAGAGGCACAAAAACAAATTACAGCTCTCATGGACATGAGAGCCATTCAACTGGTACCTACACAGGAGCAAGGCCAAGGATTTTACTCAAGGCTCTTTCTAGTCCCCAGAAAGGACAATGCTTGGAGACCCATTCTGGACCTTTCAATTCTAAACACCTTCTTGCAAGTACCCAAATTCAAGATGCTAACACTACAGCAGCTTCTTCCCATGTTGGGCAAGAAAGCTTGGCTAGTAACGTTGGACCTCAAGGAGGCATACCTGCATGTCCCTATAAGACAAAATTGCAGAAGATACCTCCATTTCATTGCAGGTTCAACCCATTACCAATTCTCTACACTGCCCTTTGACTTATCTACTGCACCCAGGGTCTTCACAAAATGCCTGGCACCAGTAATTGCATACTGCAGACAAAGAGGAATTCAAATATACCCATACCTGGACGACTGCCTCCTCCAAACAGAAAGTAAGGACATTCTCTTACAACATCTGACTTTTGTAAAACACCTCCTAAGTTGCCTAGGATACACAGTAAACAAAAAGAAATCAAAACTAGTACCCTCACAAATTATGACATTCCTGGGTGCCAGCTTGAATACAACGGCCCAGATGGCTTATTTGATGTTGGACAAACAACTACAACTAACTCAATACTTCAAAATAATGGCAACAAAGACCCAACTCCCTGCAAGAAAAATTCTGCAGGCCTTGGGCTTCATGGCATCTTGCATACTACTAATACCATTTGCAAAACTGCATATGAGGAAATTACAATGGTACCTGAAAAGCGTATGGACTCAACACAGCCACAGCTTGGAAACAGTGATACCTCTCATTCCCTGCCTTCAACAGGAGTTTTTATGATGGTCACAGGCATGTCACCTCAACAAGGGTCAGCCTTTCACCTTACCCCCAGCCAGGCAAACTATGACAACAGATGCATTGAACTATGCCTGGGGGGCACACATGGCAGGACAGTGCGTTCAAGGCATATGGACTGCAGATCAAAGGAATCTGCACATCAATCAAAAAGAAATGCTAGCTGTACAGAATGCTCTGACAGCCTTCAAGGACCTCTTACATCCAGGACAGCTTATAATAAGGACAGACAACACCACAGTAATGTGGTACATAAACAAACAAGGGGGTACACACTCCTACCCTCTATGCGGGCAAGCAATGACCTTGTGGAACACAGCACTGGCTTACCAAGTTCAATTACAAGCCCAATTCCTGCCAGAAAAAAAGAACACATTGGCAGACGACCTAAGCAGAAACATCATGGATCCCCACGAGTGAAAACTGGATCCACAAGTATTTGCAATGATAACTCAAAAATGGGGGCGCCCAGACATAGACCTGTTTGCCAACCCCCAAAACTATCAGCTTTCAAAATTTTGCACAAGGACATTTCACCATCAAGCTTGGAAAGTGGACGCACTCTCATTCAGTTGGAAAATGCTGACAGTATATGCCTTTCCTCCATTGCCCCTTCTCACAAAGGTGCTGCTGAGAGTCAGGATAGAGAGACCTCGAATGATACTCATTGCCCCGGACTGGCCACGCCAACACTGGTACCCACTACTAAGGAACATCACCCAGGGCCCACCATGGATTTTACCACAAATTCCTCATCTACTCACACAGCAAGGCAGTCAGATTCTACACAGCCAGCTCAAAACCTTAAATTTGGCTGCATGGCACATCACCTAAGCAGCCAACCAGCCCCTCTTTCCCAAGCTGTTATGGATGTCATTCTGGAGGCCAGGAGGCCCAGCACCAGGAAAGTCTACTCAGACAAATGGAAAAGATTTTGCACCTGGAACCAAGCTAAAGGCCAAAATACCCTTCACCCGGACATACCTCAGATTCTACAATATTTAACTGAGATGTTACACAAAGGACTTTCTTTTTCATCTATTAAAATCCACGCCTCAGCTATTTCAGCTCACTACAACATGGATCCTCCTTTATTTTCACATCCACTTCTAAGGCAGTATCTCAGAGGGGTAAAAAACATTAGGCCTCCCAGGAGAGCGCCAACTTGGGACCTAAATTGTGTTCTGGAAAAACTTACGCTGCCACCTTTTGAGCCAGCTTTCTCAGCTGACTTACAGTTTATATCATGGAAAACTGCCCTGCTGCTAGCAATTACTTCAGCCAGAAGAGTCTCAGAGCTACAGGCACTAATTTTCCATCAAGACAGAGTTTCTCTACAAACTAACCCCTCCTTTATGCCAAAGGTGGTATCCAGTGTGGCCCTAAAACAAACCATCCACTTACCCACCTTCTTTCCAAATCCACAGAACAAAGGAGAAAGACTCCTGCATTCCTTGGACATTCACAGGCAGCTACGTTACTACTTGGATAAAACTAAGGCTTTCAGAAAATCTGACCAACTTTTTGTATCCTATGCTACAGCATCACAAGGAAAGGCTATCTCAAAACAGACCATTTCCAAATGGATAGGACATTGCATACATTTTTGCTACACCCATCATGGAAAACCAGTTTCTGCTAGCATAAGGCCCACTCCACCAGGGCAGCAGCTACATCTACAGCCTTCCTCAGGAGGGTGCCAACCAAGGATATTGTGGAAGCTGCAACTTGGAGTTCAGTACACACCTTCACCAAACACTATCACTTACCACTTTACTCTAAGACTAGAGCTGGCTTCACCACTGCAGTTTTGCAGGGCCTTCTAGCCTCCATTAACCCTTTTTGACTCCACCTCCCATCCTTAGCTTTGGGATTCTATCCAAGTGTGATGACTGCAGCAGGGTAACACGATGAACATAGTACAGTTTTGTACCTACCATAAATGTAGATGTTCGAGTGTATACCATGCTGCAGTCCAGATTACCCTCCTTCCATCCCCTCTGACCTAACCAAAAACCTTTCAATACCTTAAAATCTGATACAACCTTTGTGGTGTATTTGTTTATAGCTGGAGGGATGTTTTGTTGGTGCTAAGCTTTTATTATTGGTACTATCTCCTGACCAGCTTTTTTTTTGGGGGGGGGGGGGCACCTGACATCTGGGGCAAGAAAAACTGAGGAAAATGGCGTTGGATGCCTCTTGTATACCACTGGCGCACTGACGTCAGGGAAGAAGCGACAGCAACCGATGCTGGACCAAGACTTTGGAATTCATGCCGACTGTGGGACCACCTGACGACAGGATAACCCAAGTGTAATGACTGCAGCAGGGTATACACTTGAACATCTACATTTATGGTAGGTACAAAACTGTACTTTTGATGGACTGATTTCACAATCTCCATGCTTACGTTTGACAACCCTCATGCATAAATTTCAAAACCACCAGCGCTTACATTTCAAGCATTCCTAAACAGATGGGCTCCTTCTATGCTTTATGTATGCTGGATACACAGTATCCTGCTGATGGTCTGACAGCACTCTGTAAGCTGTAGGGAAGTATAGCATGTTGCACATGCTCAGTATACCATACATTTCTCTCAGCGCTGTGTAAGCTGTAGGGAAGTTTTAACATGTTGCACATGATCAGTATGCCATACATTTCCCTCAGCGCTGTGTAAGCTGTAGGGAAGTTTAACATGCTGCACATGATCAGTATGCCATACAT
Source organism: Protopterus annectens (assembly GCF_019279795.1). NCBI lineage: Eukaryota > Metazoa > Chordata > Ceratodontiformes > Protopteridae > Protopterus > Protopterus annectens. The sequence goes on along the minus strand of NC_056735.1, from coordinate 309,623,219 downwards.
TTCCCTCAGCCCTGTGTAAGCTGTAGGGAAGTTTAACATGCTACACATGATCGGTATGCCATACATTTCCCTCAGCACTCTCTAAGCTGGGAAGTATGACATGCTGCACAAACTCAATATGCCATACATCTCCCTTAGCATGTCAGGCTGAGTCTTTTCAGTTGTCATGTGTATGACACTGCCATGGTCTACACAGGATCAACTCTGTGCATATGGCAAACCAAGTCTAGCAATCCCCTGAGCTGTAACAATAGTTCTTGTATGCACGTAGACTCCTCTTACTTCTGTGTAAATTCCTATCAGTATTCCACATTTCAGGTCAGATGACATAGAAAATATTTTGGCTTGTTAATGCTGTGATGATATGAGGTATTGCCAGCTATACCAGAAGAAGTAGGGCAGTGCATGTATAAAATATGCTAGCATAGCTAGCTGGAGTTTTGTAAAGAGTTATATGTCATTTGTATATCAAACTAATTTATACAAGTGCTTGTGTTGAACCTTTATTTGTAGAGTTGCTTGTGTTAAAAAATGTACCAACAGTGGGTCCTGCTGGACAGAAATGAAATGCACCTGTATGTCTGACTGTATGTCAGACTGTATTGTAACTGTTGAAATGAATATTTTCTAACAGAGGATACTGGAAAAGAAGCGGTTAATCTCAGTCCAGCTAACTTTGAAAAATAGTCTGAAATTAAATTACCTGGTTTAGGTCATAAAGATTTTATCTTACAGTTCTGATTGCAGCCAGAGACAAAATGTCTGTGAAAAACAGGACTAAGAATCTTACTATATTGTCCATAGGGGTGAACTAATTACTACCCTTGAATGGTGGATGTTTTTGAAATGGTTTTATAGATTCCAGATGCTGTAACACATCCTAGTAAAGCTCTATGTGTATATTATGACACATATGTGCTAGATTCTTGTTCAGTTTGTAATAAAGGGGTAGTGTGGGAACCAAAGTCTGATGGCCAGATGTATGCAATGTCATTCTGTAATCCAGCACTGCAGTGATGTTTTAATGCTAGATGAGACTGACGTCTCAGAGCAATCTGTTTTCAAAACCTGACAAAGAAGGACCACTCACTCATGTCATCTTACCTTGCTCTAGTAAGTGAACTAGGGGACAATAATTATTTAGATCAGTCAGGAAAATATAGTGAGATTAGTTAAGTATTGTTTTTCTGTATCGGTGTGAACCTTTCCAACTGTGTTTTTTTAATATTTCCTGTGTCTGAAACTCTGGTGTTTATTGTAAATAGATATTTAGTATTTTATGTTATTTTATTGTTTATTATTAAACATATTTTTGCTTATCATTGTGACTGGTCTTTTAGAGAAAATTTTAAACTTTCAGAGTACTTATATTTGTTCAGTGACACTGTGGCCACTCCTGAAAGCCTTGCTTTATTGGCCAAACACTACCATTTGTATTATATTAATTTCATTAAGAATAACTGGATACCCTAGTAAGAGCCTTAGAGTAGCTGGCCTTATGTGTCAGCTACTTGGAGCAGGGACACAACACACTGGTTTCAGAGATAAGATGGTGGAGGACTTGGCTTGGAACACTCTGTTGAGGGCCCTGGAAAGAGAGAGGGAAACCCAGCCCCAGGATGGGAGTGGGTTCCCTGTGTACTCTTAAGGGAAATTGTACTTGGTGCAGAGAGCTGGATCTGGAATTGCTGCATTTATCTATCTTTTTTCAAAGTGAACATCCCTCACCGGTGTTAGTGGTAAGGCTTGAGGCTCCTTGATTATTGGCCCAGAGGAGACATGTCACCAATGCAATTAGAGCATTCAGTTTTAAAAATATATCTGTGTGCTTGTATAGTGGTATGTTTATTATGTAGGCTACCATGTACAACTGAGCCAGTATTTAATACAACCTTTTCTGTTACAGAGAATCATAATGTAATTGTCATTTTTTCAATTCTACTGTACAAACTGTTCATGGTATAGTTGGTAAAAAAAACAGCTAAATACTTTCTGTCAAATAACTTTTTGTCTTTTAATAGAACCACCTTAGGTATCAAAATAGTTTACTTTTACTTCTTTTAATTAAAAGTTATTATGCTTTTTTGACAGAGTTCTGTGCAAGCGTGTCACTTTCTTCTTGATACTTATTCTCTTGTGTAATATTTATTTTTAATCCATAGCATAACTGTTTCAGTATGTAGAAGCCTTGCAATGGTATTGTTAAATTGAAAAACAGATTAGTACTGCTGAGGATGTGACAGTATGCGTTGTTAATTAGGAATACATAGGCATGTGTGGGTGCTATTGCACCTTCCATCACTGTCACTACTGTCTGACAAAAAGCTCAAGTTGTTTAAGAAAGAAAAAACACATATTTTACCTTAAATTCTGTTAACATTAACAAATGTGTCAATGTAACCTTATCTAAATTATTTATTACAGATGGGCTATCAGGTACCTGACAGTCTGACGGCATGTTAAATATTAAATCCACATGCATCCAAGTTGACAAAAATGTAATGACAGCTCTTCAATGATTTGAATAAATGCTGCAGACTTCCTTGTATATTCTGTTCACAGCATTATACATTTCTTTAACTATAGTCTTGGAAATAGACATGGTCCACTACGGAACTGAATGATGAACTAACGTCTTGAGGGGAGAAGGTCACACAACTGATATGAATATTTTAGGCACGCTACATATAGAACCCAATTTTGAATATGTGGTTTACAGCATACACATTTTTGTAAGACTTTTGCAGACAAAAGCTCATAAGAAAACTTAGTTATCTTTTTTGGTATGCTATAAATATAATGGCAATAATTCAGTGGTAAAATTCCACATCCAATAAATAGTCAAACATCAGTTTGTTGCACTACATCAGTATGCCCCCACTTTCATCAACTGACTCCATTATAATATTTCTCTTATCAGTGGATTTATTTAATGTTCTTTAAACTAATGAAGTTAAATTCTATCTGAAAACCTGTGTGCTAGAAAATATTCCTGCTTTTCAGGTGTTGCCTGAATATAATACTTGGGTTCATAAAAATCTTCTCCTGGAGCAAGCATCTTGCTTCTTGTCTACATCTAACTTAACAGGTAACTTAGTGACTTCCATTTCTTGGAGGAACCTGCACTGGGCTGTGTTACCAATACTGTGTTAAGGTTATGCACAGTCCCTTTAACAACACACAACAGGTGCAGTTTATAGTTCTTGAAGGACACTGATCTGGGTGAAGCTAGTTATCCAGCTGCTAATGCTACATGTGGAATAAGATGTCAAAAAAAACTGTTGTATTAGGGATGTGTGTGTGTGTGTGTGTGTGTGTGTGTGTGTGTGTGTGTGTGTGTGTGTGTGTGTGTGTGTGTGTGTGTGTGTGTGTGTGTGTGTGTGTCCACTATCCTGGCAACAGACACCTACAATTCCCACATGGCCTGTCAGTGACTGACAGTTCCCCAGCCTCCTCCATCCAACATTTAAGTGATCAGATTCCAGTTCTAGTAATCACATCCAGTGTGATAATTAACAGAATTCCTCAGCCCATGAACATTGCCTAAAAAGCAAATGCTGTCTATGCTTCCAATGGTAAAATTGCAACTGGCCTCCAATGGCTAGCCTGCTTATCCCGAAAGTGGTTTGTGTCATCCCTAATCAGCACTCGGCCTTCTCATATAACCAGCATCACAGTGGTCAGTCAATACCACCCCCTCCCCAAACATTATGAGCCATTGCTTAACAGTCTCAACCAGGCTTTAAAAGGTCCCTTAAAAAACATCTGCGAAATCTAGCATGTGATATTACTGTTTAATTAACTATATTATCTTAGCCACAGCATATTAGCACCAGCAATATCTTGGCTACATTGAATTAGCACCAGCACTTGTGTGTTGTCTGTTACTTGTTGTTTTCAAGTCTTTTCTACTGTTACAGTTTATTTGTAAATTGATTATTTTGCTGCTTGGATACAGGTGTTTTAATTTAATAAGTTAAACCTCCAACCAAACACTGATAAGTTCTTCACAGATAACCTACCTGTTCTGACAACTGGTAGACATCCTTGTCTTGCTGATGCATCCAGTAGTTTGCGTCTTGTCAATTTGTGCAAACCCTGCAACACTGCTTCATTTACTCAAAACTGACCAGTACACATGTCTGGAAGTTGCATAAAAAGTCATCACAAGCTACACCTCTTAGAAATACATTGGGTAACAATGTTAGTATAAAATGACGTCAAACCCCTACAAGTCTTGAAGACTTTGTTGGTTCTCTCTCATGTGCTTATCTCCTCTATAGAGACATCTATATTGCATATTGTTGCTATGCAAGCCACTGAGTGTATAGCATGTATCTCAATCCTACCAATAAATGTATGTTGTCCACATGCATTCTCTAAAGAAGATACTCTCATGTTCATTTTTTGCAATAAAAACAAATTGCCATTGTCATATTAAACAAATACAAACAATTTTAATTTCAATATTTCTAAATCCATGTCTGCATTTGTCCAAATTATAAATCATTTTCCATTTCGTTTGCAGATGATTGCATGCTGTTGTGCAGGGAAATGGGGAAGTCACTCTTAGTGATTTTGGATGTACTTTAATTGTCTGGACAAGTAGAAATTAAAATTTCAAAAGCAAAGTCGATAGTACCACTGGAAGAGCAAGCTAATAGGAATGTGTGGATGTTCATCGTGTTTCACTGTTGCAGTCATTACAATTGGGTTATCCTGCTGGCAGGCGACCCACAGTCGGCCCGAGTTCCAAAGTGTAGGTCCGGCGTCGGTTGCTGTCGCTTCTTCCCTGACGTCGGTGCACCAGGGGTATAAAAGATGCAACTGACGCCATTTTCTTCAGTCTTTCTTGCTGCGCGGCGCCCGAAGCAGAAGCAGTTCGCAAGTGCCGGTCGGCCGACTCCTGAGATTTTAGAAATAGAGTTTCAGAACCGAAATCTTCAATAAAGCTAAGTACCCCGTTGGGGAAACTTTTTCTTGCTCCAGACCGATGTCAGTAAAAGTTAACAATTGTATTTCTTGTGGGAAGCAAATACCTCATAAGGACTTTCACTCTTACTGTATTCCTTGCCTAGGCCCTGACCACGACGTTACTAGTTGTTGGTTTTGTACTAGATTCAACAAACACACTATTAAACGCCGGTTTGATTTTGCATTTCATTACTTTGGCTGAAGGTTTAACTATATAATGCCATCGGAACAGCCGACGACCGGAATTCATAAAAAACGCAAAGACAAGGAAAAGGACAGACATCTGAGGTCCAAAACCGATGGCAAAGCCTCTTCTAGGCCAGTCGCCGGTTCACCAGTTCTCAGTGAGGCACTTTCGCAGCCCCTGACACCCACTACCTCAGAGCCACAGGCAGTGTCCGACTCCCACGTGGAGACAACTAGGCCTCTGGATACACAAGGTATTGGGCCTACGGAAAATATTCCCTCAGATGAGTCCAGAGCCGCTGAGCAGGCATCGGCTTCTGAGGGTGTTTTCAGACCTTCACAGCTTACTATTAAATCCTCTGCAGCAGCAAAAGTACAGTCAAAGACACCATTAAAGACAAAGAAACAAGTACAGCATTGTCCTGGACAGTCAACCATGCCAAAGAAACAGATGCTTAAAATGGCCGAAGACTTTATTACTTTGATCCCCCTCCGGATAAAAGGCCTAGGCAAGACACTGACTGATTCCTCTGACCAGGTTTCTGTATCCTCTGATTCCTCTTCAGATCAGGGCTATTCTCTTCCTCCCTATGAGGACTCTGATGCTGAAGAATCTATACCTTCAGCCTCTCCACCTGAGGATTACTCTTTTGGGGAAACTCTGCACACCATGAGGGAACATTTCCACTGGGAGAGCCAGGATTATTCAGAATCCAAGAAAAGGTTCAGAGATTTTCTTTTACTGCCTCAACACAGGCCCCTGGCTATCCCCCCTGTGCTTGATATAGTTGATGATGTTTTCTCTGAATCCAGTCTGTCTCCTGATTCTTTACCCCCTGCACCAGTCAAGCCAGACAGGTATTACAGGGTCCCTGACTCTCATAAATTTCTTTATAAAAACCCTGCTGCTGACCCTGAAACAATTTCTTAGGGTCCCAAAGGGGTTAATGCTTCCACTGCAAAAAACCCTGTTCCCTCTGATAGGGATTCTAGAGCTCTGGATAGATGGGGGAAAAAAGTTTGCACTTCTGCTACTTTAGCTGTAAGGACTTTAAACTGCCAGTTTCACATGCTTAAATATCAACAGTACCTCATGTCTTTGTTAAAACAGAAAATGCTTACAAATTCAGAGAGTCCTGGCAATAAGGAAATGCAGGAATTATTGCATGCAGCTGAACAAGTGGGAAAGCATACTCTGCAATGTGGTTTTGGTTCATTAGAGGCTTCTTGCATGCTTGTTTGAAAGAACAAAGTTTACCTGAACATGTTAAAATAAAATTATTGGATGCTCCATTACAGCATGATATTTTGTTTGGTGTTAAGGCAGAAGAGGTGTTAAAGAAAATGGAGGATAAAGCAAAATCTATGCAGACAGTAAAGGACTTCTTACAGGTTCAACCACCTAGGTTTAGTAGAAACTGGCCTTCAAAAGATTGGTCCTTTCAGGTGTCAGACAGGCCACAAAGAGGCAGATACAGATGCCCAAGAGGCAGATCTCAGCCACAAGGCTCCTTCAGACCTAAACAATGGGGTGCTTCTGCCCCCAAAGGAGGAGAAGACAAATCACAACCTTATAGGAAACAGTCCCAATTACTTTCCTCTACAAAAGCCAAGCACTTACCTTTTGGCAGCACCCCTAGGGGGAAAGCTAGCACTTTTCGCACAAAATTGGCACATAATCACCCAGGACAAATGGGTACTGAATATAATTTCCCAGGGTTACATGTTCCACTTTCACACTATTTCAAAATCAAAAGGTATGCCGGACCTGCCACAAAACCAATGGGCAGAGGCACAAAAGGAAATTGCTGCTCTCATGGACATGGGAGCTATTCAAAGAGTACCACAGCAAGAACAGGGACAAGGATTTTACTCAAGACTCTTCCTGGTTCCCAGAAAGGACAAAGCCTGGAGACCAATACTGGACTTGTCAATCCTAAATACTTTCCTGGATGTTCCAAAATTCAAAATGTTAACACTGCAGCAACTTCTACCCATGCTGGGCAAGAAGGCTTGGCTAGTTACTTTGGACCTCAAAGAGGCATACCTGCATGTCCCAATCAGACAGTCTTGCAGAAGATACCTCAGATTCATAGCTGGTTCAATGCATTACCAATTCTCTGCACTGCCCTTTGGCTTATCTACTGTGCCCAGGGTCTTCACAAAATGCCTGGCACCAGTAATTGCATTTTGCAGACAAAGAGGAATTCAGATATATCCCTACTTGGACGACTGCCTTGTTCAAGCAGAGAGCAAGGACATTCTACTAAAGCATCTGGCGTTTGTAAAAAGATTATTAATTTGCCTAGGTACACAGTAAATGAAACAAAATCAAAACTAGTGCCCTCTCAAGAGATAATATTCCTGGGTGCAAGCTTAAATACAACTGCCCAGATGGCTTATCTCATGCCAGACAAACAAAGGCAACTGACTCATTACTTTCAAATGATGGCAACAAAGACCAACTACCTGCAAGAAAAATTCTGCAGGCACTGGGCTACTCATTCTATATGCAAGACTGCATATGAGGAAACTACAATGGTATCTAAAAAGTGTTTGGACTCAGCATCGTCACAGCCTGGAAACAATAGTGACTATAATTCCCTGTCTACAACAGGAGTTTCGATGGTGGTCCAGGGCCTGTCACCACAACAAGGGACAGCCCTTCACCTTGCCAACTGCCAGGCAGACAATAACAACGGATGCATCGGATTATGCCAGGGGGGCACATATGGCAGGAAAATGTATTCAGGGCACGTGGCCCAAGGAACAAATGCATCTTCACATCAATCAAAAAGAGATGCTAGCTGTACAGAATGCCCTGACAGCCTTCAAGGATCTACTACATCCAGGACAATTATTACTAAAGACGGACAACACCACAGTTATGTGGTACCTAAACAAGCAAGGGGGCACACATTCCTACCCCCTCTGCAGGCAAGCCATGACTCTGTGGAGCACAGCACTGACCTATCAAGTACATCTGCAGGCACAATTCCTGCCAGGAAAGAAAAATACACTGGCAGACGAACTAAGCAGAAATATCATGGATCTGCACAAATGGAAACTAAATCCACAGGTCTTCAGCATGATAACAAGGAAATGGGGACGCCCGGACATAGATCTTTTTGCCTCCCCTCACAACTGCCAACTACAGAAATTCTGCACAAGAACTTATCACTCACAAGCATGGAAAGTGGATGCTCTTTCATTCAGCTGGAAAACCCTGACAGTTTATGCCTTCCCTCCACTGCCTCTTCTTCCCAAGGTACTCCTAAAAGTCAGACAAGAGAAGCCAAAAATGATCCTGATTGCCCCAGACTGGCCACGCCAGCACTGGTACCCAATCCTAAAGAGCTTGTCTCAAGGCCCAGCCTGGCCTTTACCTCAAATTCCTCATCTTCTGACTCAGCAAAACAATCAGATTCTACACAGTCACTTCAGAACCTTAAATCTGGCTGCATGGCAGATAATTTAGCCACTCAGACCACACCTCTCTCTAAAGCTGTTATGGATGTCATTTTAGAAGCCAGGAGGCCCAGCACTAGGAAATGTTATGCAGAAAAATGGAAGAGATTCTGTGCTTGGAACCAGGCACAAAGACTCGAACCGCTTGTTCCAAATATACCTCAGATTTTACAATACCTAACTGAGATGCTGGACAAAGGCCTATCCTTTTCATCTATTAAAATCCATGCCTCGGCCATTTCAGCTCATTACAATATGGAACCTCCTATTTTTTCACATCCAGTGCTAAGACAGTACATCAGAGGGGCAAGAAACATAAGACCACCAAGGAGAGCACCATACCTACTTGGGACCTCAATTTTGTATTAGAAAAGCTCACACTGCCTCCTTTTGAGCCAGCCAACACAGCTGATATAAAATTCTTATCATGGAAAACTGCTCTGCTCCTAGCAATAACTTCAGCAAGAAGAGTCTCAGAGTTACAGGCATTATTGGCAGTGGAACCTTTCATCATTTTTCATCAGGACAGGGTCTCTCTAAGGACGAACCCAACAATTATGCCAAAGGTGGTTTTAGTGTGGCTCTTAACCAAACCATTCATTTGCCAACTTTCTATCCAAATCCCCAGAATAAAGGGGAGAGACTTCTGCACACTTTGGATATACACAGACAGCTACAATTCTACTTGGACAAAACAAAAGCTTTGAGAAAAACTGAGCAACTGTTTGTAGCTTATGCTGCAGGATCACAAAGAAAGCCTATCTCAAAGCAGACAGTTTCAAAATGGATAGGACACTGCATTTGCTTCTGCTATGCACAACATGGCAAATCAGTGCCTAAGGGCATAACGCCACATTCTACCAGAGCATCAGCCACTTCAGCAGCCTTTCTCAGAGGAGTACCAACCAAAGACATTTTAGAAGCTGCAACCTGGAGTTCAGTGCACACTTTCACTAAGCACTACCACTTACCTGTCTACTCTAAATCCAGAGCAAGCTTTGCCACTCCAGTTCTGCAGGGCCTGATAGCCTCTCCTAATCCTATTTAGGCCCAGCCACCCAACCTCAGCTTTGGGATTCAACCCAAGTGTAATGACTGCAACAGTGAAACACGATGAACATAGTACAGTTGTGTACCTACCATAAATGTAGATGTTCCATTGTATTCACTGTTGCAGTCCAGGTTACCCACCCACCATCCCCCTTTCTCATTGCTGGGTCCTTTTTGTACTTCTCAACTATCTACAACCTATGTGATTAATTTGCTTGTAGATGAAGGAACTGTTATTTTGGTACATGCATGTTCTTTGACATAATTTTTTCCAGCCTTTCCTTTTTGGGGGCAACTGACATCTGGGGCAAGAAAAACTGAAGAAAATGGTGTTGTTTGCATCTTTTATACCCCTGGCGCACTGATGTCAGGGAAGAAGCGACAGCAACCGATGCCGGACCTAGACTTTGGAACTCGGGCCAACTGCGGGACCGCCTGCCAGCAGGATAACCCAAGTGTAATGACTGCAACAGTGAATACACTTGAACATCTACATTTATGGTAGGTACACAACTGTACTTTTTCTGTTGAATCAGATGTGGTCAAGTATTTTTTTTTGTTTTTACTGAGTGCATCATTTACATATCACTGGCAGAAAAATAGAAGAGTTTCTGATGGTATATGACAGGTTTATATGGTGACAATATAAGGCTTTGACAAGAAATAAAATAATTGCACTGGAGAGGAAGTGGGGCATGTCAAATGTTAGAAGATTTGTGGTCAGAATAGAGTAAGTCACAGGCAGCTGGGATGAGCCAAGAAAGAAAACCAGATGAGATATAACTGGTAAATGGGTGGAGGACGGTGATAAATGGGAGATACTGAAAATAACAATGAAGGAAAGTGATAAGGATTGTTGAGGGTGGAAAAGTATATGGGCAGTTGAGATGTGAACACGATATGATTAGAGAATGAAAAACAAGGTGACAAGGAAATTATTAGAAGGGAGTGTGGGAGAACAGAGACTTAAGCAAACTCAAATATGAAATGGAGAGTAAAAGGAAAGTACTTAAATAATTTGATAAGCTAGGGAAGTGTTTAAGATGGGGAGTAGGAAAAATTCAAAATGCAGGAAAGTTAAACTGCAGTGAAGCAGGATGATAATAAAGGAATGAGGGATGAAAAGACAATAGTGAACAGAAATTTTAAGAGGCAGTGTTTGGGAACAGCTGGAACAAGAAGCAGGAAGTATGGACAGGGCAAACGGGGATCTGGAGAAAAATGGGACAAGGTAGGTATAGCCTAAATAAGGAATAGCTGAGTTAATTAGTGCAGGTTCTGATTAGAGGAAGACTAGTAGAAATAGGTGGCGAAGATAATTACAGTGTTGAAAACCAATGTAACATTCTGTGATTTGCAAGTAAGCATTATACATAGGTGGTATAGGATGCCACAGAGATTAAGGAAGGAATTAACAAGCACTGATCAGTGCAACATGTATATGCAAGGAAGGGGTGACTCTATCTAGATTTGATGAACCTGTGCTAATGTGATTGGCCTATGGTAAAAAACATGTAAATTTGAGAGAAAATTATACTAAGAGGAGAGAGTGACGGACTAGACATATGGATATTGTTTATGTGGGGAGGGCAAGAACAAGGTGGGTATGGAAAAATAAATCAGATTAATGTATATCATAGGCCAGGTAAACTGTAGGACTGCAATGTGATCCAAGATTAGAATGTGGGAAGTGAGTTCTATTATCATTAATCATTGTCTGTACCTAGGCGAGTAATGGACTGTTTCATCAAAACCTGTTGCCTAAAAAATAAAATCAGTGGCTCTAGATGAAATGGGGAGGAAGCCGCTGTACCCTCTTTCTTAATATAACAACCTCAGAACCCAAAAAAGTGATCCATTACTAGAGACTTGATTGACTAATATAAAGTAGTGGATATTGACATGAAATTTGAAGTTTGAAGTTAGATAACATAATGAGTGGTGGGAGGAGTAGCTCATCAAAAAAGAAAGGGCTTAAGATATGTTAGGAGTCTGTGGAACTGTTTAGCAACTGGGGAAGGGAAGGAAGTACACAGGAGAGGGGAACTGGAGGTGCTGCGGTAGGTGTGTGGTAGAGAAGAGAAAACAAACTAATGAAGATAGTTATAAAATGATATATATGATGCCTAAAATGGGAGGGAATGATGGTAGTGTATACTGGCAGTGCTCTTGATGCACTGTAATATCAATGGCAGATTTAAGCATTGTGTTTGGAACTCCATTAAAAAATGCACTGCACTACTAATATAGTAAAAAAAAAAAAACTTTAACACTGCGGTGGCAGCGTCTTCTCCTTTAAGGAGGACCATGCATGTGTCACATGTATGCCACCGTGGAAGTAAACACATTCAACCCCTGCACATGGAAAGTTAGTGTTTGTGTGTGTGTGTGTGTGTGTGTGTGTGTGTGTGTGTGTGTGTGTGTGTGTGTGTGTGTACACTAGCCGTTCTATTTGTATGAGAGTCAGTCTTTCTTTTCCCACATTTAGTTTCCACATTTCGATTTTATGTGCATGTTCTCTAGTTCTTTATTTATAGTATCCGTTTTTATCTCTTCCCTATTCTTACTTCTTTTCAGATCACTTCACATTTTCTTGCCAGTATTTCCCGCATTAAGCCTTTCTCATCTTTGTCTATTTTCATCAATGTGTCTTCTTCTTCTTTCGGCTTTTCCCGGTTAGGGGCTGCCACAGCGGATCACATGTCCGCTTGTGATTGGCAGTGGAGTTTTACAGTGTCGAGTTGCCAGCCCGGCACCCAACCTTCCACAGAAGGCACACACACACACACACACACACACACACACACACACACACACACACACACACACACACACACACACACACACACACACGCCTAGGGCCAATTTAGAGTGTCCAAGCCACCTACAGCATGTCTTTGGGATGTGGGAGGAAACCGAAGCACCCAGAGGAAACCCACGCGACCACAGGGAGGACATGCTGACTCAGCACAGAAGGCACCCCAGCCAAGGATTGAACTAGAGAACCTCTTGCTGTGATGATGATAAATAAATCACATGGTTAATTAGCCTTCATCCTCACTTTACAACACTATAAACCTCTTTAATGAAAATTGTCCTGAACCCGCTAATAAATCCAAATACTATCTCCATCAGCTGCCTTTCTGTACTTTTTGGAAATGCATGCATTCTACCCAAGTAACTTAACTTCACCCACATATATAAATGAATAAAACACACATGCACATATGCGCGCGCACACACACACACACACACACACACACACACACACACACACACACGCACACACATTCTGTACATCATTTGAAATGCTTTCGACACAATCGCAGGTATTTTTCATATTTTCAGTAGTTCTTCCCACTGTATTTTTCTCACATCTTCCTTTCTGAATCTTACCCCAAAACACTTATTTCCTGTTTAGTAAAATATACCACTCCTATCTAAATACATCCCTAAATCCCTTTCTTTTTTCTTTGTTTACTTTCAACTCTCTTCTGTTGCTAGTATTACTTATTTCATCCAATCCTTGTTTTCTGCCATTACAACTGTACAATTTGCATAACCCAAACTAGGCAGTTTTATCATTTTTGTAAGATTCCAGCACTCCTCTTCTAATCATATGTATACATCCCATCACTACTGCAGTCATTACCATTGTAAACAGCACTCCATTAACCGAGCACTCCTGCTTCACCTGCTTCTTTTTTAGGGTTAAGGAGCAGCTGTGTATCAGACAGCCAAGCTTGTATGGTGGAGAAAGACTCTTGGGTGAGTTGTTTTAATTTATCTGTGCTTTTAGCAGTACAGATGATTGTTGGATTGTCTGCATGCTGCACAGTAGTGGCTTGTTTAGAAGCTAGGTGGAGATCATTATTGAATATATTGAACAACAGGTGACCTAAAATGAATCCTTTTGGGACATCTTCCATTTTACTACATTTTACCTATTTGAGAAGTAGCTGGAAATTTTAACATATTCCTAGGTAAGCTATATTTTGAAGCAATTTCTGGTGGGTTATCATGTCGAAAGCTTTGGATAAATCTAGAAAAAGGTGCTGAGACTATGTTCCCAGAGATTGGTTAACAAATGTTATAAAACTAAGGAGAACGGTACACTTACTATGACAAGGACAGAAACTGTGCTGTTCAGGGGAAAAGAGGCAAAGAGGCAGTTGTCAGTGAGAAAGCTAAGGAGCTGAGACCGAATACACTACTCCATAGTCTGTGAGAGTGGCGACAGTATGGCTGTATGCCTGACATTTAAGAGATCATTTAAGTTTCCACATTTATAGAGAGAGAGAAAGAATGTAACACCTTTTGCATAGGGTTAGTACATAGCTTTCATTGATGGGGTAGTTAATTAGGATAGAAATTGGAAAAGCTAAGACTTAAGCAGCACTTTTTAAGTAATTACTTATAATTAAGTCAAGCCTTATTTCTCAGCAGAGACTGGTGGCCTTGGCTATACGCAGTCTTTTGTAGACTGCTCCGTAGACATCTATAGCTAGCCTTTCAAGCCATGAAAGGCCCAACCCTCTTTGATCTCCTATTCCTTCACAAAAGAAATGGTGCCTTATATACACAGTTAAAGGAACTAAGACTTTATCAGCTCATAAGTAAGACACATTAGTGTGACATATTCATATCTCAAAGTATCCCTCACCTCTGGAAGAAATTTACACTTTATGTCAATTAGAGTAGCACCCTTACTAACTTCAAGGTAAACTTATATAATTAGATGGGCAGCCTCAAATTCTTCCCCAGTCTATGAACCTATGAAGAGTTTGAAAAAGGGTCACACAATGCAGGTCATTACCTTGGTACAGTATCTTTGTTGAATAGACTATTGACATTGGAATGGTCCATAAAAGACTAAGATTTAATATGGTTAAACTTACTCAGTTTTTTGACAAAACTAAATGCAAATTAAGAACTATTTTGACGAACAATAGTAAAGGTTGATGGCAGGGTTCAAAAGAGGAACTTAAAGTGTACATATTAACACTGTTAACTTTGATTTATGTTAGATCAAGTAATTGTAAAGCTGGTTTAAAAGGCAAGAAATACATGCAGGACAAGAATTATTACACAGCAGGATTCGCTTATAAATAAAATAAGCACTGACAATGTTACTAAATAATAATCTGTCTTACAGTGTAGCCCTGTTCGTGTATAAGATACATATTCACGGACACTGGTCAACAAATAGTAAAATGGAGCTCAAATATGTCTGCCAGTAGAAATGGACCAGTAAACCACAATATGCATTTTTTTCCACAAAGAGAAATCTGCCACGGCAGCAGCAGAAGTAGCAAAAACAATTGCAATGACTCATGAACAGCAGAGAGGAAGGCAGAATGGACTGTTTTAGGAATTATTATCCAATTCAAGTAAGGTTTTCAATTTCTCTGCTACATCCCTTGCAAGAGGACTGTTAGAAGATTTTGAAAAGGGATTCTCTTTTTTTTCTTGTAAATGGTGCAAACCTGACAGAGACACTGATTTGTATTTGTTACACAGGAGAAAATTAAACTCAAAGTTTATTTTAAGTAAGGATACTTTTGACATTAGACAAAACACTCTAATGTGTTGAGTAACTTTAACCCGTGCCCATACCTCCCAACCTGGAAACATCAAAAATCTGAACAAAGGCCCATGAAAAATAGGTACAAATCTGTACGCTGATTAACATAAAATGCACATACATAATTATGTAACCCTGCCCCCTTCAATGGAATTGCAGGATACCATCTTTCAAACGCAAACTGAAGAACAGACAACCAAAATATGGCCCCAGACCCTGTACTAAATGGTAACCATTTTTTTCAACTGTGTAGCAATGATGTTCACTGGGAAGGGCGAAGATGATGAACCTTAGGATTTTGTTTTTGGTGACTTGCAGTATGTGGGTTTTGTGGTAAAAGTAGAGCATTTAATGGTATGCAATATTCTAATTTTAGCAAAAAGAAAAAGAATATTATAGTTTGCCAGGACCTCCAAAAGTCATCCTCCATGGCCTACTGATCAGTGGCGTAGCTAAAGTTTGTGGTTTGTGCCACCTGGGGCTGTCTTTCGGTTTACCGCCCTCCCCCCCCTCACAAAATCATGCTCGAATAGGGACCCCATACATAGCCCCCCCCCCCTTGCAGCCATTCCAATGTCCTATTACTTGGATATTTCACCACATTTACCATAAACACTGTAATGTGCATACTGCTTTACTGCTACAATGATTATTTGGATTTCATTAAAACTTGTATTTTAAAGCCAAAGAATATAAAACAGACCAACCACCATGGCTAAAACCCTTTAGTCATTTGCTTTATTTTATTTATTGCAAAACTTTTATTTTGCATTTTAGAGCACAAACACTAATAAGACATCTGCTAAACAAAGCAATACATTTCACAATGAAAATAGACTTAGCATTGAAACTTCTCTGCCCTTGAAACTCACATTCATTGAAACAGCATTGAAACTCACATTAAAAAATATAAAAGTCATCTAAATAATTCCACATTAAAGAGATCTGTAACTAATGAAGAGGTTGCTGCTAGCAAACAACTTTCTATTTCATTGTTTTATCTACAATGAAAGTGCCTGTTGCCCTTGAAGAATAAATTACCTATGTTACATTAAAAAATAATAAGCTAGTAATATTGTAATAGGGAATGGATGGCAAACAGATAACAAGTTCATAGTTACTAGGTATCTCCGCCAAAGAGGACATTCTCAGGACTCCAGCATCCAGTCCCTTTAAAAGTACAACACAGTACAGTATCAGCACTACTGTGGGATTAGAAACGAACAGCTTTCTGCATCAAAAGCAAGTATACTACCTGTTGTGCTACTAACACAAGCATACTTGGCATAATCAGCACTAAACTTATCTCCCCCTGAAGAACTACACAGCACAAGAAATCTGGAAAAAGCCAAAATTTATTTTGGGGGGGGGGGTACAAAGGCCCAAAACCAGGGACACATTTTAAACATTACTTATATAGTCTTAGAAAGTTGCTAGAATAAAACGTTTTGTTACCATGCATTTCCTGAAAGATAGGAAGACTGAACCTTAAATGGTTATCATTATTTAGTGAATTCAGTTTTCACTGATTTGCTAGAAAACCACACATTTTAAGAGGAACAGACCAAAAGTATGAACCAAACATTCTCTTAAACTTTGGACAGTTGACAAACTCCTTGAATCATGAATGGTGGTATGGGTAGAGAATTTAGGCTCTTGCTCTTTGTACTAAGGTACAGGGTCTGAGTCTGGGTAACGCTAACTACTAGTTATACCTAACTGGGGCATTTTACACATGCACAGACACACACCACTAATTGTACCCACACCCCCTAATTGAGCCCGCACACACACACACACACACACACACACACACACACACACACACACACACACACACACACACCCACACACACCCTAATTGAGCCCTTACACTTGTATGAACTACCTTCAAAGTAACTAATTGAGCCCTTTGCAACGGAACTAGCAGTGCAGTAGGTAAATATCAGTGCAAGAAAAAAGAAAATACCAGACCATTTCTATCAATTCACTAATTGCGCCCGTAATAACAGCAGTGCAGTACACTTGAAAAAACCTCTTGGAGCTCTCGTCTATAACTTAAACTAATTACAGCAGTGCAGTACATACTCTTTCCAACTGAGCCCTTTGCAAAGGAACTAGCAGTGCAGACAGTACACTCAAAAAAACTTTCTCTTGTACATAATATACATGTAAGCACAGTTCAAAGTAAACATCAACGCTAGAAAAATACTGGACCATTCCTAAGAACTAAACAGTTTTTTTTTGCCTTACCGGAGCTGGGGAATAAAACTGCTGCCGTAAAGTTAAGTTAAGTAATAACTGAATCCTGATAGGCTGTCTGTTTAACTTGTGCTGATGTTATGATGCACGCCTTGCATGTGATGACATCAGAAACGATCCAAAAAAAAAAAAAAACTTCAAAAAAACCCTGGGAAATTCAGAAATTAAAGGGGTCACTTGGGAATTTGTGGCACCCCAATATTTTGCCCTCAAAACCAGAATTTATTGAGGAATTCAGTATGGTTGAGAGGTATGCCCTTGCCTGCAACAGACACCCTCTGCCTTTGAAAGTAATTGTGCACTCGAATGTTGTAAGTGAGGGTTAGTTCTCTAGATCAAGCAATTCTGATGCTGTTTGTTTGACAGATGTGCAACAGGTCCATCACAGTGGGATCAGAGGATGCTTTGCAGGCCAGGCATAAATCACCTTTCAGCATCCTTTAGGATATCGAGTGCAGGGACAGGGCTTTGAGGCAGTCTGCATAGAACATGTTGTTTACACTCTGTTATTTTTGTAAGGAACCTCTGTGGCTGTTCACGTTATTTCATATGTCTGGTCAGGAACATACTGAAATGGACGTTGTACTGAATGATTGGCCTGATGAGGGCCAAGTAAAACAGAACAATGACATTCTTCGACCAAGATGCTGTACAATTGCTTATAAGTTATGCAGCATTGAATGATTTCTTTACATTCTTTGACCAAGATGCTGTACACTTGCTTATAAGTTACACAGCATAGAATTATTTCTTTACCACCTCTGATGCATGATGGTCAAAGGCCATCTTGCTGTCTATATGCTTTTCTATTTCCCTTACCACTGTGTCTGCCCTTAGGGGTATATTGACAGTGTGATAGTTTCCAGGAGTAGCTGTCTTCTGAAAGGATGATATTATGTGTTTCTTGGCATTGCATTTTAGACTGTGACTCTTGCACCAGTTAATATTCTGTGTCAGGCCTTCTTGAAAGGTATTTGTGACACTGGGGAATTCTATGACTGCAGCCAGTATGCAATTGTCTGCAAATTTGGTAAGCCAAAGGCCCTTGATGTTGGCCTTAATCTTAAAAAATGGATGCCAAAAATTAGTGACCCCAGCACTGAGCCCTGATGGACTTAGCTAGTGACTGACGTCTTTGTCAAGGTTGACTCCCTTATCATAACTTCTTGAGTCCTATCTGTGAGCTAGCTGACTATCCAGCAGGTGACATAAGGGTTTGTACCTTATTTCATGAGTTTGATAACAATGCGCGAGTGAGGTATTGTGTTGAAAGTTTTGGCCAGGTCAGGGTAGGCAGTATCCATTGTTTTTCCCTTATCCTTGCTTTGGTGACCCTCTTGAAGAAGTTCACCAGGTTGGGTAAGCACAAACTACCCTTGACAAAAATCAACCTGAGATGGATCCAATGAGTGAAGGTTTCCTTTGTCATTGCACATTATTTTCAGGATAATTATTTCCATGGCCTTGCATATGAAACTAGTCATACTTATGGGTCTGTAATGTTAGTGTATGACTTTCCACCCTTTTCAGTACTATCTAGGGTACTTTTGAATATTCAAAAGGAATCCGCCAAGATCATTGTGGTGACTCCATTCTGGCCCAGGCAGCCATGGTTCTTCTTTTTTTTGGAAATGGCCAGGGGCAATTACCTCAAACCTCCTCACAGAATGGATCTACTCACACAAGAACAGGGGTGTTTGATATACCCCAACATCAGTCATCTTCAGCTGACTGGGTGATAGGGTCTTAATTAATTTTAGCACCTGTTTTCTGAGGACGTTCAGCAGGTACTAATGGAGGCAAGCCTGCTACGGGAAATCATATATTAGCAAATGGAAAAGATTTTCTAGTTGGTTCCAACAGCATAACCAGCACCCATTTGGGGTTAGCTGTTCTCTGGTTTTACAATATTTGAGTGAGTTACTGTCTTACGACCTTTCTTATTCCTCTGTCAAGGTTCATTTATCAGCCATTTCAGCATGTCTGCCCATGAATCCTCCTCTTTCAAGACAGTCACATGTCAAAATGCTTTTGAAAGGAATTTTGCATAAGAATCCTTCAAGTAAACCAGTGGCCCCTCCTTGGGATCTTTATTTTATGTTAGAGAAACTAACACTTGCTCCATTTAAACCAGTTAATCTGGCTGACTTGAGGTTGTTAACATGGAAAACTGTTTTATTGATTTCTCTGACTTATGTAAGAAGGGTATCTGAGCTACAAACTCTTATGCTGAGTCAGTCCTACCTCATTTTCTACAAGGACAGGGTTTCTTTGAGAACTAATCCTTCTTTAATGCCTAAAGTGGTATCTGAGTTTAAGTCTAACTATCCATCTCCCTGGTTTCTTTCCTGAACCTAAAAATGAAGTAGAAAGGATACTTCATGTCTTGGATGTCCATAGATAACTGAGGTACTATCTTGACAGAACTAATTCTTTCAGCTCATCGGATCAATTATTAATTTCTTGTGAAGGTAAGAAGAAGGGACAACCAGTGATAAAATAGACTGTTTCCAAATGGTCATCTAAAGTTATTACCTTTTGTTATACTCACCATTACAAATCTATTTCAAGCAGGGTCAAGGCCCACTCTACCAGCACCTTGGCTACATCTATGGCTTTTTTGAAAGGGTTGGATTATAGAAGCATTCTAGAAGCTGCTGTTTGGTCCTCTGTAGTTATTTTTGCAAAACACTGTAAACCTGATTCCTTCTCCAGATCTGGATCAAGTGTTGCTAGGACAATTCTCCAGGGACTCCTGGACCCTTCTCCTTCCACCTCCCAAATATATGTAGCTATGGTAGCCTACCCATATAGCTAAGGATGTTGCAGCAGTGATGAATATTAAGAACATAGTACAGTTGTGTGAGTAACACTTACCAGAAAAGTACATGTTTGAATGATTACTGCTGCAGTAGCCACCCCCTCTTTCCACTCCCCTTGTTTTTTGGTGTGCTTTGTCTGTTAGGGTGTGGAGATTTATTTCTTGTTATTCCAAGCCTTGTCCTGTCAGGGCTAAGCCTCCTTCTTTCTGCTGGCAGGAAAGCTCTGAAGTGCTTTGCACCCAAATTTGTCTTTTAGTCAGCTCAGCTCGAACTGCTTGACAGTTTGGGTGCATGGAAGGTGCCCTGAAGCTTTGTAAGCTGGCCGGCTGTTATACCTTCATCAGGATATAACTGATATGTCTAAGGCTACTGCAGCACTGATCATTTGAACATCTACTATTATGGTAAGTTCAAGTTATATAACTGTACTTTTTCCTCATAAAATGAACAAAAAGTATCAAGAATTGTCAGAACTTCTCATTATATCTTGCTTCTTGAGAATATAGTATAACAACTGCTATTTTTCCAGTTCAAGAACTTTTTTTCCAAATTACCAGTCTGCATTCTTTCTTGCAATATGTACTAAGCAGGTTTAATATTGATTAAAGAGAAGAATTGCTGTAGTTGACAAGTAATTTCCATCTTAAATTCACTACAGTGGAAAAAGCCTGATACTAGTTTGCACACTTATTTTGAAACATATTGGATCATTTGTTAGTGTTACTGGCACAAGTTAAGGACTTTTAAGGGTAATAGCTAATTGGCCTGCTTTTTATCCCATCTCAGAGTGCTTGCTGGCTGGTTACAATGTAAATAAAGGTTAGTCTGGTCTTCATCTTATTGGAACTTCATTTTCCTATTTACTTGCTACTCACGACTCAGGATGTACTATGTTTTTATGACAATAAAAGTTGATTTGAATTGGGCAAATTTTACATATTTTTCAGTGAAGTCCATTGTGTCCCAACCACTATAGCTGCCCACCTCATGTAACATGTGAAATGCTTTTTTTACTTGTTAAACATGCACGTACGTAGTTTAAAGATGATGATTTTGGAGGTGATCTCACTACACTAAGTGATTTGATCAATCATATAACTGTACAAGTATAAATTGTGGAAATTAGTGTCATGGCTTCAAGATGAAACTTGTTAACAGCTTATGGCATTTTTTTCAACTTTACTTATTTCTACTGCCGTCCAGTTACACTTGTGTGAATGGCGAAGCTTTGACAGCCTGAATGTGGACATAGCTATCATGTGCATTCTTGTCTCATCCAGTAGGGACTATACATAGCAACCGTTTAGCATGTGTTCTAGAATCAGTCAAGGCCGGATTCAATAAAGCCTACAGTAAGTGTACACTAAGTGTACATGGTATGTATTTAATAAAATTATTATCACATTTTTTGTGCTCTCTATACACTTTGAAAAGATTACATTAAGTGTACACATAGTATACACTCTGTGGTAACTCGATGAATCCCTATTAATATTTAAAGCTGCACGAATATCAGTAAGAAAACTAAAATTAGGAGGAAGAAGGTGTGAGTGTGTTATGTCTGTTCACTCAGAACAGTGTGCATTTAGTGTAAGCTTTATTGAATCTGGCCCATATTTGTTCCTGTGTCTCACTTTATACACAGTAAAAGTTGTAAGATATATGTGTGGGTGTTAGTGTGGGTCCACTTCACATGACTGAAAGCTCAAAATACTGAAATTCAGTTGACTGAGTCCACAATCCTGAATGTTCAACATACTGAAAACTCATTTGACTGAATTTCAGAATACTGAAAGCCTACAATGCTGAATTGCAAAGTACAAAATGTTAAGCCATAGACATGACGTGTGTTTCCCTTCACCTGTGAATTGCTTAACGTAAAAATGCACAGATCCATGAATTCCAAACATTTCGCACAAATAAGAGTAACATTCACAAAACCTAGGTTCACAGTACCAAATAAACCATTCAAGTATCACCAACATTTTGTCTCACTAAATGAAAACTATAAAAAAATGCACACTTACAACACCAAAGACTAAGCCTTTCCAAAATTAAAAACTATTTACTAACCTTATTAATGGATACCAGATGATATATAACCAAACTAGGTGGGGTGGGCTGTGCCCCCCACAACACCCCACAATGTGGGGGTCAGTGCCACCCACACCCCCCCAACCTATATATACTAACTCTGGGATCGCACTACAATGGGGAAAAGGGCATATACCCTTTACTTACCTTAAAGTACTGTACGCACTGCCATTTTGTATTTTGCAGTTCAGCATTGTAAGCTTTCAGTATTCTCAAATTCAGTCAAATGAGTTTTCAGTATTTTGAACATTTGGGATTGTGGACTCAGTCAAATGAATTTCAGTATTTTGAGCTTTCAGTCATGTGAAGTGGACCTGTTTGTGTGCATGGTGCCCTAAGCTGATAATGTAGTTGTTAAAGATATTTTGCAACAGGATTCCTGACTGCCATGAAGTCCAGCCCAGTTTATATCACCAGTATGTTGTACACGTTTCATAAGTCGTGCATGGTTGAAACAGCAATGGCTGTAATACATTGCTTAGTTACTTTGATATTTCAGCAGAAGTGCAGTGTTCATCACATACTTCATAAGGTAAGGTCACTTCATTTCTTTCCACTGGCTTGCTGTTTGTATAGCTTGAACTCCTTGTTTGGGTCATAAGGCCTGTTGTACTATGTTCATTGGACCTTTGAAACATATTTAGTTAATGGCAAATAAATTGTTTGTTCCAGACACAAGCTTTTGCTGAGCAGACTACTTGCACCACAATTTTGTTATAAGCTTGCCAAGAACAAACATCTGTGAATACAAAGTGTTCTCTTAACTAATTTAATTCTGAGTGGTATTTCTTTTCCTGTGGTCAGTCTTCTGTTTGATAATTTACATTTCTATGTATTTAAGAAAATGCCCTAACAGTGTTGTGTGGTTCTGCTTATTAATCACAAAAAAAAGATGCTTAGTTCATATTTTGATCACAGCTGCAGCACTGTTGTTACAACATAACTTCATTTTTTAAACATCTTTATTAAATCATCACATTTTATATGGTAACATGGCTTTATGTGCATTAATAGAACAGAAACAAAATGTATCTGTTTCCATTGTTGCTGTCATACATTATACATATGTTTTCTTTTTAACATTTTTCATTCACTTAAACATTTTATAAATAGCTCAGTTCATGTTTTCCCTTATACCTCACTCCTCTTAACAGAAGCGTTGCTGTCTTAATCAGTGCCCTGTGCTGGTACCATGTACCAGTGCCCGACCCCGTCAGCTCTTCAGAAAAAGGACTTCTGTGTACTGCAGGATATTCTTGCAGACAATTCCCACTACACGGCTCCCACCCCACCTTTTGCAGTTGCCACAGTTTAGACCACACATGGAACACTACCACATTCAGGTTTGACCACAAATGCAATGCTGACTTTTAAAAAACAGTATGCATTAAAGAAGAATTAGGATCAGCCAACTGCCCCCCCCCCCAAAAAAAAATTTGAGCTCGGGGCAGTTGCTTCAGATCAATAACCATTCTGTCTCCCCTATCTAAATGTTATTTTGCATGTATTCTTCCCACAAATTCCAGTTATTTCTATGAAGTTCGCTCCTTCCCTTTTTTGAAAGTCACACTGAGTATTTTTTATTTCCTTTACAATATTCAACATTTCAGTTACTGTTGGTTTAGATTTTCACTTCCATTTCACAGTAATTGCCTTTTTTGCTAGACAGTAGCATTAAACTTAGGTAAGGCATTAGTATGTGTAAGCCGTTCAGATCCTGTATCCCAGCTCAAAAGAACCATTTCCATAATTACAACCATTTGTTTTTCCAACATTTTTGTTAATGTGCTCTACAGGGAACTTTTAAAATCTTCCAACTTGTTACATTCTCAAAAAACACGTTCACAATTCTCTCTCAACCCCAACACACTTAACAGCATTTGCTGTCTACCTGAAGAAAAATCCTCTGAAATTTTCTTGGGGTATAAAATAACCTCTGCAGACACTTTTGTGCACAAATCAAAAACCTTCTGTACTTATTGCATACTTAGGTATCTTAGAGATTTCTTTCTGTTGTTCCTTTGTAAATTGCCTTTCAGTTGTTTCTATTGATTCTTTTAGTTATTATAGCAATAACCCACGCCTGGGTGTGGGTAATGCTAAATTTACCCACGTTTGACGTGGTTTGGTCCCGAGGGCAAAGCCCGAGGGACCAAACAAAGCCAACCGTGGGTAAATTTAGCATTACCCACACTCAGGCATGGGTTATTGCTATTATACCATGACATTATTTAAGAAAAGAAACTATTACTTTTCTTAAATAATGGCATAGTATAATGCCTGTTTACTGCCCTTCCGCAGATGTCTGGAATCCACGGCAGTTCTGATGTACTGCGCGCCTGCGCAGTACATCAGAGTTGAGCAAACGGAGAAAGCAAGATCTCCGTTGCTTTTTAGTTTCGCTATGTTAAATGAGTTTAACATAGCGAGACAGTTTTAAAATAAGCAACGGACATCTCCGTTGCTTATTTTAAAACTGTCTCGCTATGTTAAACTCATTTAACATAGCTACTAAAAAGCAACAGAGATCTTGCTTTCTCCGTTGCTTTTAAACACTGCCTCGCTATGTTAAATGGGTTTAACATGGCGAGACAGCTTTAAAGTAAGCAACGGAGATCTCCGTTGCTTATTTTAAAGCTGTCTCGCTATGTTACACCCATTTAACATAGCGAGACAGTGTTTTAAAAACAGTTATACTAATGGAAAAAGTCCGGGCGACCGGACCTTTTTCCATTAGTATAACTCGATTTACAACGGGCACGCTGGCCAATCAGCGTGCACGTTTTGGGGGGATCATGGTATAATATGCAATATTTATATGTTCTAGTAATTATTCATTTTAACATCAGCTCCTGTTCTAAACTCTGCCGTGGCGGGTCTTTCACTTGGCACTCTCCTGTCCCATTTTTTTTATGTTGTTTTATCAACCTGATAGAAAAGGAAATCTCTAACCTGCATCCAAACGTCTGCTTAACCTTATCTAACTGTACTACATTTCCATTCTGAGTTACTTGTTCACAATACAATGGGTTATTTTGTTGCTTTCTTTTGAGTCATTGTCAGTAGGCGTACATGGAAGGGCACAACCTTGATTTGCAGATATTCTGTTAGTTTCACAAAGGCTTTGCCAGGCCCACAGTCTAGGAGACCATTAAGGAGCCTAGCCTAAATTACCAGTCGTCCCAAAGCACTATTTGGTTAAGTGACTTGCTCAAGATCATGCATTAGGCAAATGAAGGTGGAAAGATTCAAACCCTGTACTCTTGGAAAAAGAAGCAGCTCATTTACAAATGAGAACTTTAGTCCTCTGTGATAACTGCCAAAAGCATATAGTCCAGAGGACCTTGAACCCATAATCATCCTTTAAATTTAAATCCAATGTCTGCATTTAAAACTGTTAAATTTGTGAAAGCCAAGACTGATTTCAAATCCCATTTTATTTTCTGTTTTCTTATGACATTGTTAGCATGCATGTTTTGACTACTGTTGTTTAATCTTTATGTAGAACAAAAAGTACTTATGCATGAATTCATAAGAAAGCAGTGCAGTTTACAAGATATCAAGGAGCAGTCATGAACTATGGCTGTGACAAATTGCAGTCTTTGTACCATATGTGTAACTTTTGTAAGGAATTCAAAATCATTATAAGTAAAAGATTCATCATTTCTCATTAAGAAAAATGTGAAAAACTATGTTGTTTCTGCAGAGAGAGAGTGTGTGAAATTGTTGGATGAATAAACAATCTGCATGAAACATTAATTATCAGTTTCAGCAGAAGTGGTTTGGGTTGGAGTAAACTTGGCCTAGATGATATATACCATATTTACAACTTTTGCCACCATTTTAGCTGGCATAGCTACTTACTGATAAGATGGTCTCTCTTATTTCTTATTATTAACACAACTTTCTGAAAACCATGCTTATTTATAACTTTCAAAGAAGCATTTTTACATCACTGAATCTAAGCCAAGTCTGATTGGTACATTTTTCAGCTCTAATAATCACCCTGAGGTGGCTATATTTTTTGCACTGACATGTTAGTGAAGGAAGGATAGCTTGGAAGAGAGTTTAGATTAATTTGTATCCTTTATGGATTTGTTCCAAACCTTTTTTTGGAAATGTCTCTTACAATGGTGAGTTTCATTTCTTAATAGATATCTTCCTTCGGGTGGAAATTCTGTGAGTAAAGAAGAAAGATGGTGACTGTATTAATGCTATCATATCCAAATCTCCTGCCAAACAATGAAAGTGATGTATTTTCATTGCTCATAGGGAAAGAAAGTCATTACAACCTGAAAAAAAAAGATATGCAGAGTTTATTGACAGATGTGGATATCATACCTCGGGAGATCTAATACTTAAAATGGCAAAGTTGGCTCCATTTTGTATATTGTAGCATTGCAGTGATATAGTAACATTTGTTATTGGATTGAGCTGTGAAAATCGCGTATCATTAATGTGATTTTATTTTTATTAAAGTGTTTTTTATTTGACCATTGTACATAAAATGAGTGAACAATAAAATGGCAATTAAATGAGTAAGTAAATATCATATAATCTAAAAGTTCAGTAAAGATATCATCTCATTAAAATAACAGTGAACAAATTAACCAGATAACTTATTATCTAAGAGATGAGTTAGTTCGTCATAGGGAGTTAATAAGCATAGTGTCGGAGAGACTATTGAAAGAGTCTAACCCTGCTTCTCAATATCCTCAGGCAGTGCCTGGTAAAGTGGCTAGGTCAGTCGCACAGAAGCAGATAGGTG
The DNA here is from genome assembly GCF_019279795.1 of Protopterus annectens. Taxonomy (NCBI): domain Eukaryota; kingdom Metazoa; phylum Chordata; order Ceratodontiformes; family Protopteridae; genus Protopterus; species Protopterus annectens. Next base: position 309,596,011 of record NC_056735.1, on the reverse strand, counting down.
CTGAGGAAATCAAATCATGGACTACGGAAAGCAGCTGTTTAACACATTATAGCCTCAGTCCTCTGTGCTGTCACACCTTAAATCATTTCAATGAAATAACAGCTAGATGAGTAAACCAATAGCGCATAATATAAAAGTAGAGCTAAGATGTCATGTCATGTAAAACCATTAAGGTAGGCAACTTCTAATAGAATATAGATTTTTCTTTACTGGCTGAGATATAGAAGTTTATAATGGTAGTCATTAAGGTGCCTTCCACAGGCATTGTCAGTATCACATGCATAATGTAAAGAAGATGGCATGTAATGTAGGGATAAGATCAAATAGACATATGTTCATCTGCCAGAAGTCTGTAAGCATGCCCTGAGATCTATTATTTATTTAACATGTGTTTACTGGGAAGAAGCATGTTGAGTGATACAAGAGTCTGGAAGAGCGGAGAAGGAGAGGGTACAGAGTGATGTAGAGGTGACTATAGACTAGGATGGAATGGAATATGTTTTTGGATCTGAAAAGTTGTGGGAATGTAGTGATTAACTTTAACTTCATGTAATAGCCATCAAATCTCTTTATCTAAAATATCAGGAAAAATCCATCTAAACTCAACTTCTCAACTACCTACTAAAAAATCAACTTCTCTCTCCCACCCAACATGGCTTTTGTCCCCATTACAACACAGCTACTATGCTCATACACTTCACTTTTACTGTCAGTACTTTTGGCAATGAAATTAACCTGGTATCCACACTGTTCCAGGACCTATATAAAGTCTTTGCTACCTTGTCCCAGTAGAAATATCTTTATCAACTTGCCAGCCTAGGGCTGTCTCTCTCCTCTTTACTTTGGTTTCACAGCTGTCTCTCTAGTAGAACCCAAGCAGTAAAATGGAAAAAGGACTTCTGTGCTTATCTCCCAGTAACTATTGGTGTTCCCCAAGGATCTAAATTAGGCCCTCTCTTTTTCAATTTTTTGCATCTTTCGGTTTTTCCCGGTTAGGGGTCGCCACAGCGGAACTCCGGTCCGCTAATGATTGGCAGTAGAGTTTTACGTGCTGGCTTGCCGGGCCTAACGCACAACCTTCAATGAAGGAATGCCCATTCACGCATGTCACCACACAGAAGACGCTCTAACTGAGAATCGAACGGGCAACGTCTAACTGTGAGGTGACAACGCTACCAATGTCTTTTTAAAATGATGTATATACTGCCATCAGACATGCTGTTGTAGTCCATGTAGTCCAGTATGTTGCCGATTCTACCCTGACCTGTTCAGCAAAATCTCTTGATAACCCACAACAACTTACACAAAGATTCTTCTCAGCTATTAAGTCATGGTTGAATAGCTCACAATTGCTATTTAACCTTAACAAAACCAAACTAATTATTTTCACCACAAAACAATTGGAAAGCTGAATGTTTTTAACATTTACTCATGAGCGGACAGATGATCCGCTGTGGCGACCCCTAACCGGAAAAAAGCTGAAAGAAGAAGACTGCTAGTAACACAGACATTGAAAGGGTAGGTTATACAAAACTTCTAGGTGTCACTATTGATGAATAGTTAAAATCATACCAGCACACATCTCAAGCATGTTAATGTACATAAAACACAATCTTAACCTTACAGTGCAAACATCAGTTTGAGTTAGGAAGGAAATTCTTCAAATAATGTGGATTAAGAAATGGTTTCTTAGGGATCATGACATTTAATGTTGCTTTGAGATTGGGTGGCAATAACCCTACTTTCATTATTGCTGTGATTATATGAGGTAGTGCCATCTGTGCCAGGGAGGGTAGGGCAGTACATGTGTACATATGCCAGCATAGCTAGCTGGAGTTTTGTAAAGAATTTTATGTTATTTGACTATCACACTGATTTGTACAGATGTTTGAGTTAAAAATATATTTGTAAAGTTACTTTTGTTAAAAATGCATCAACAGTAGGTTCTGATGGACAGAAATAATGTATGCATGTATAATATATATATATATATATATATATATATATATATATATATATATATATATGTACATATATATATGTATATATATATATATATGTATATATATATATATATATATATGTGTGTGTGTGTGTGTGTGTCTTTCGACTTTTCCGGGTTAGGCGTCGCCACAGCGGAACTCCGGTCTGCTAATGATTGGCAGTAGATTTTTACGTACTGGCTTGCCGGGCCTAACGCACAACCTTCAATGAAGGACGCCCATTCACGCATGTCGCTACACAGAAGACGCTCTAACTGAGAATCGAATGGGCAATGTCTAACTGTGAGGCGACAACGCTACCGCAGCACCACCACCACAGCATATATATATATATATATATATATATATATATTTATATATATATATATATATATATATATATATATGTATATATATATATATATGTGTATATATATATATTTATTTATTATTATTATATAAGTTATTGTTGTATCATTGCTTTAGATTGTGGCCACAAAGAGACCTTTGACCAACCCATATACCCTTCTAACAAATGTATATAAATAAATAATTGACATAAATGATACAAATATCATGTGATATTGAAAATAACTGGATCCTCAGATTCCAAAGATGATTTAATTAGGTTGGTAGGTCCTGTATCCATTCCACAATAGGGTGAATATAAAACTTGAAACATTATTCGCCTCATTATAGTTAATGTACAAAACTCAACATAAAATAAATCTAGGCAGTCTGCATTTAATATATTACCTTGTTTGACATCTGAATACAGGAAAAAGGAATACCTCTTATTATTTATTTATTTTAAACTTTTTTAATCAGGTTGGTAGTCTAGTCGTTAGCCCATTTTCAGCCACGATCGAGGCCAATGAAACATTTACAAATTTTAACAGATAGTTGCAATTCTGTGGTACCGTGCAATGTAATGGGTGCAGTGTGCAAATTTGGAAAACATCATGTAATCAGCATAAGTAAAACAAAGTGTAATAAAGACAGTAGAGACCGTTACAATTGTGTTGTTTGGTACAGTTCAGGCAGTTTGATGCACATTAAAAAAAACCCAAGAAATATTTGAGATAGATAAGGGAGCTTAAGCAATGTTTACCTCTCATTAGCAGTTAGCATATATATGTGCCAGTTTAGTACTATTCAAGTAAATAGGTGGAGGTAAGAAGAGAGAGAGAGACTGAGTGCTCAAGTATGAACTGACTGCTTGATGCAGTGTTCAACACTGGCCAGTGGCTCTGTTCTGTTAATTGGCTGTGTGTTCCCTGTGTGTCCTCTGCCATGATGGTGGCTTCCCTGTATCAGGGGATAGGTTACTACTGTTTATAAAAGTGCCTGTTCCTCTTGATCAGTCAGCTCATCTGCAAAAGTCAGAATGTAAAATCTCTGTTATAGCTTAACACAAATCAGTAGGTGGACACATGTATCTTGAATTTTGCAATGTTTCACTGAAGTGAGTTTGCGTTGTGTCGTCATGCTTCCACAAAATCATTTCCTGCATCTCTTTATGTGGCAGCTGTTTATCTTTTGGTGAGGCAACTGTCATTACGTACTTGAAGTGACTGGGTTACTGACTACATCACCTGTTTTGCTATTTTTTTCCAAACATATCTCATTCTAACTCAAGTTATAAAACTGGACACATTCTTGGATCTTGAGGCTTGCTGAACAGACATCACGTCTGTTGCTAAGAGCACACTGCTCTGTCCAAAAACTAGAAGCCAGAGTGCAGCGCTAGGAAGGGTTTGTTTAAAGTAATATCTGCTGCATGATAGACAGATGTACTGCATGTACATCTGTGACTCAAGTGACACATATAGCATAGAAAATGAGCAACAAAAGTATTTATAAAGCAGTTCAGATTTGATGGGGAGCCATTTGAGTGATCTGATGAGCGGAAAGGCTTCAGGAAAATGGAGGCTATACCAACACCTCTAGAATCAGTAGCCAGAAACAGTGCTTTACTGCTTTATACTGTCTATCCAAACAATCCTTATGATCGTAGGTCATGATCTTTCAAGATAAATACATGAAAGCAGTTTGACTAGACCATCTATTATACACATGAAATTAATACAGACAAAGAAAAGAATTATGAATACCTCTAATAAATCCTGTTATTTGACTGATGGTAATAAACAACCTGAAGATTTGAACTCTTCTGTACTGCTTGTGTTTATGCATTTCCTTACTTGGTAATTGAAGAGATATAGGTGACAGATAAACATGATGGTTGAAGTGATCACATGAGCATCTTTTGTTAATTAAAGTATACTTTTGAAAATAGATATTTGACAGGTTTTAATTATTCATACTTATGAACCATACAGTATGCCATGGTAGATGCCTCTGGTGTGCTCCTCATATCTGTGTGAGTGGTCAGTGTTAAGTTAGTCACCATGCTTCTCACTTACCAAAATATATTAAAGATTCTTATGTGAGAAAACACTTCATCCTTATCGCTATCATGCACTACATCAGGACAGGTCAGGGCCATTTAGGACAAAGTATACTGCCCTGTGTGCTGGTCACTGTCTGATTGAGAGTGTAGGAGGCGTAGCCCCCCACATAGTTTGGTTATATATTGTATTCTAAAAAGAGTTATTCATTATAATTGTAAGTATCCATGTATATGGTTTAAAAATGTATAAAAAGGGGGGAGGGGGCAGAGCCCCTCCCTTACTATATATAGTAACTCCAGGATCGCACTACAATGGGGAAAAGGACATATACCTTTCAACGAAATGAGTTTCAGTGAAGTGCGCTTTCAGTCAAGTGTGCTCCTTCAAATGAGTTTGTCTACTGAGCTTTCAATCAAGTGAAGTAGACATATATATATATATATATATATATATATATATATATATATATATGTAAGTATGTGTGTGTGTGTAAATATGTAGATTTTTTCCATTTGGGGGCTTTGTGGGACCTATACCAGCTACTTTTTTATATGTCTTTCTTTCTTTTCATAATAAAACTAAACAGTTTTCCAAGAGGGTGTATGGAAGGAAATTACATAAGTATGTTGTTGCCTCACAGTAAGACGTTGACCTGTTCGATTCTCAGCTAAAGCGTCTTCTGTGTGTAGACATGCATGAATGGGCATACCTTCATTGAAGGTTGTGCGTCATGGCTGGCAACTCGGCACGTAAAAATCTACTGCCAATTATTAGCGGACTGGAGTTCCGCTGTGGCAACCCCTCACCGGGAAAAGCCAAAAGACACAACAACAACATGTTAAAGGGAAGAGTTCAGACACATGCGCATCCTTGATCTGGGATTTGATACAAAAGTTGCTGTCCAAGAAAAAAAAATAAAAACTGAAGTATAATGTATCTGTTTACTGTTTGTTTATGTACACATCTGATAATGAGGTAAGTGAGCTGTACTAAAGATCTGTGTCAGTCATGAGCTTTGCCACAAGTCAAACACATGTATGCATATCAGATTTTCATGTATGCAAATAACTGGGGTTTGTGCAACTTCAGTTAACAAACACTAATAACAAGTGGCAGAAGAAAGATCTCTCTGGGTTGATCATACAGCTGCAATATAGTCCAGAGATGCTACTGTTAATGATACCAGTAAAGGGCAGATGAGGGCAAAGTTTCATATTACTTTACAACAACGAAAATAATTGCTTGTTTTGTTATATGCACAACAGTTATACAGCAGAGTAACCAGAATGCAGTTAATGCCACATTGTAACTGCATAGGTTATTCAGTACAGTGATCCAACAAATAATTCTCTAGCTCAATTATTGGATGCTATATGGGGGGAGAGAAAGAGAGAGAGAAAGAGAGAGAGAGAGAGAGAGAGCAAATACCCCAGGCAGCCATTGGATAATAATTTAAGTGGCAGTCTAGAGGTATTTTTAATAAATGATGTGGATCTAGATATGATCTGACACTTTATGCAAGGGTGAACATAACAGATTTGTATGGGTCGTAGAATGAGTCTCACATGCCTATGGTATTACAGCATGTTGTCTGATATGTCGTCACATGGTAAATAGCTAAAAGTGACTGCTGAATTGGCTTTAGCAGTAATACACAGACACACAAAATTTTAGAAGCATTTAAGGACAGAACAGATACAGCAGAAGCTGAAGACTGTTACAAGGAAAGTTACAGCAGGAAAATTGCCGTTGAGACAAAATGCATTATCACCAGCACTGTCTATCCAGCCATCTCTCTAGTCTGTTTATCTACCAAACAATGTATATAAAAATGGAATTTTTATTTAACACATGCCCTATGAATAAAAATGCTGTATGCACCTTACAGTAATTAATTCAAGGAGAAATTAAAACTAAATACTAATAAGTTGTAAACGCTAAAGAAGGAAGAAACAGGGATAGGACAAACTAGTACCTCACAGACTCCGTTCCACACTGCTGAAAACAATATGATACAGTTTAAATATACAAGATGAGTGGAGTAATGGATTCTTGACAGACTGAAACAGCATTACTGAGGGGTCTTTGTACATGTAAGTGATACAATTCTAGATTGGCAGACATGAGGTACTTTTCATGAAGGAGAAGAAAATAATCTTTTGTGTACATAGGATTTGCAGCATATCTAGTAATTAGAGAAATGCAGATATTTTGGGGCAAGCATCTCTCAACTGTCCAGATTTTTGAAGAATGTCTAGATTTTTCTCTCATATTTTTGGTTTGTTCCTCATAAAATTTGTGGTTTTCTGGCAAATCATTGAGAACTGAAGCCATTATATAATGACATACATCTAAGATTCAGACTTTCCTTCAGAAAAATGCATACCAATGCAAACACTGTTATTCTAGCAACTTTCTAAGCTTATAAGAGCAATATTTAAAATGTGTCCATGATTTTGGGCCTTTATCCCTCATCATTTTTGCCTCTGACAGATTTATTGTTCTTAGAGGGTGAGAGGTATGCGGTCTTTATCTGCTATCTCAGTCTGTTTCTAGGTTTATGCTTTTAGGATGGTCTTTTTCCATTTTAACAATATGCTATTTTATGAGCTTCTCTTCTACTGAATGGGACTACTTTGCAAATGAATGGGCCTTCGTCTTTCATTCAACCTGTCTGCAAAAATAAACTGAATAAACAAAATAAATAAAAATAGTGGGTGTTTCTTGAAGGGTATTGTTGAAGAAGACATCTGAATGATGATATTCTTAGATGGAATTGCCTTTTGCAGCAAGTATCCTGAAGGAATAATTTACAATTGTAGCCCATATTTTCATAAATAACCACGATGAACCATAATAAATCCATTCAGATCTCAGTGGTGCTATGTTTTATTTAAAAGTTTTACACTATTTAGGGTAATGACAGGCATTTTGGTGTCTTAAGTTATCACCTAATATTTGTGCTACCGATTAATTTTATAATAGTTATTTAAGAGCACCAGAACAGAAAGCAACATGACATTAATGCAAAATGAATTATACTACAGTTTATTGTATGTTATGGCAGTAAAGCTAATCTGATTCAAAACCTGTGATAGTAATCTCATAGTACATATAATCAAGCTTAAGAATCCAGGTCATCAAGAAAATATAAAAGAATGATATATATCAGGGCTCCTAGAAGGATGGTTAACTATTTTACAAGAGGGTTAGCATTAATAATATTATGAAGTACAGAACGTGCCTACCATTGGTGATGTACATCAGCCATCTTACTTGCTCCTGACATTGAATTTCTCTTTTTAGTGAGTTCCTGTTCATATTGTGAAAACTACAATTGCAGTCCCCCTGAACTACTACTAAACTACTAAAAAGGAATATATATATATATATATATATATATATATATATATATATATATATATATATATATATATATACACACAAAAAAAAACAGAGTTTGCCATTCCTTTCCTGTACTCTGAAGTGCAAGAATGTCACAGTTAATGCATATAAGAAGAAGGGGTTTGGGGGGTACAACACACCATATCAGGGGTAGAGGGGCCAAGACGTCATCGTAAAAATGCTATAATGACATTACAATAAGATTCAGAATCCACCATATATCTATGCCTTTTATACTTTATTTTTTAGAGTTGTGGGGCTTGCAATTATAGGTCTCAAACTTTCAAAAGGAAGCCCTTTGTAAGGTTAGGCAAACAATACGGTCTGTAATTTAACAAATAAATGTGCTATGCACACCTTTAATCAATGTTTTTATCATCTAAAGCCTTTAATACTGTCTCAAAATGCAATGGGTACAGACTAATAACTTTCCTTTTTTAAGGTTTGTGGGTCTTGGCTATTTTGTTTTTTAGCCCTGATGTATTGCTGAAAGGTTAGCGTTGTTGGACGAGTTATTTGTATGGGCTTTTGTGTGTATACGCTGGGGTTTGTTAGATTTGTTTGATGGATGCTGTCTTTTTGGTGTCCCATTGTTTTTGGGGAGATCTTGTGTTGGCCATGGACTTTCTTGTGGGATTCTTTGTGGGTTTATTTGTTTGTTGTTTTTTTTGCTTCATTTTGCTATCTTGTGTATTAGTGCTTGGATTTGATTCATGCGGCGACATTTGCGTATTGCTCATGGTGTATTCGTGATGTCTCGAGCACTTCCTGGAGTTGTTGGATGTTGTTCTGCCCCCCTGCAGCTTCCAGCTAGCTGTTCAAGTTTGTTGACTAAAGATCAGCTGTTAGTTGACTTTCTGACGCAGAATGATGTCATCAGCACTCCGACCTCTTTAAGGAAGCACTCAATGTATGAGTTATCATTCATCTAAATGGAAGATCAAAACAATACTTATTTACTGTCATCTGCAACTTTTTAATGTCATCTTGTTAGTATCAACCTCTCGGTCACTCGTTCATCACATTATGATCATTTTGATCTAAGTAGCGATACTAAGCCATCACAGAACTGTTAGAGGAAGAGCAGGGAAAGGACAGTAGAATGTCATGAGGAAGAGTGAAAGAAGGAAAACTAAAGAAATGTGAGATCCATATAACAAGGTACTATATTTAGTCCCACAAGTATTGACTATTCCTGGACTTTGATGATCTATATATACATATAACATTGAACTGTTGCTTATTTTATTTTCACTATCAGTTTTAATACTTTTTATAATCCATTCTTATTGTTTTGCTATGTATTTTTTTGTTTTAAAGGAAAAGGAAGGATGTGGAATGAGAGATAAAAAAGAAGACTTGAAAAGTAGAGTTTAAAAAAGAAACACTAACTTGATAACATACTGTCATATCTCAACAGTATAAGTTTTAATTACATGGCTTTTTAAAAGTGGAATGGAGGGAGGAGGAAAGTAGAAAAAGGGAATGGAAACAAGCATTGGTTTGTTCTTTTTTATATTATAATAATTAATGTATCTGTCTTATGTTGCATACTGTAATGTTGTTTAATACATAAATTATTCATTTTTTAGTAACAAAGCTATTTCATCTCTCTACTTATTCTGACATAATTGAGTATCTTATTGTTTATGGTATTATCTTTATTTTTGTTTCTAGAATGTAAGTGATACAACAGTTACATTTTATGGCATTGTCTTTTATACAGTTTATCTGAAATATCTTTTTATTTATTTATTTTTTAGAATGATAATTTTAATGTTGTTTATTAATTACCACATTCTTTAACCTATTTTTCTTGACTCATCGCTTCATGCCATCTTACAATTCATTTCAGAGCATGGTCTTAATGACCACTATTTAAACTTTTCTTTGGTTTTACTACCTTATTATATGAGTTATATAATTATTGTTGTGTTCCCTATATCTATCTGTTATATATTAGCAGTCAAACAACTAATAACGCTTAGAGTTTGAATGTATTATTATGCAAACAATTTAAATCCTAACTACCTTACATTGCATTTCACTTAATGTGAATGGTTTAAACAATCCAAACAAGAGGAGATCTTTAATTAAATATCTTAAACTTCAAAATTCTCAACTGATATTCTTACAAGAAACGCATTTGATATCGGATGACATTACCAAATTAGACTCTAAATCATTCTCTTTACTAGTTAGCTCTGAACATGTTCAAAAAAAAGAGGTGTTGCAATAATATGGAATAACAGACTCCCTGTTCCTAGAATAATATATACATACCAAGATAATAACGGTATGGTAGCATCCGTCACAATAGAATTTAATAGTAAAATATTTACATTATTTAACACATATTGGATTCCTGGCTTTGGACTTAAAACAGCACAGCAACATATAGAACACATTACTCAATTTTCAAAAGGCAACATGATTCTAGCTGGTGATTTTAATTGTATTTTTGATAGTAAAGACTCTACCTTCACTGGAAATAGGAAGATTTCATCCACTGCCAGGTTACTAAAAGAATTTACTGATTCCTTTTGTTTGAGAGATATAAATAATTATGCAGATACTAAATCACTATTCTACACTTTTTCTTCTCACAGGCATAACTCATTTTCAAGAATAGACAGAGTTTTTATTCTTTATCTAATGTTAAGGCGATTGCTTGTCCCCTCTCTGATCATAATTCTATAACCTTTGACCTATCTAGTTACTCATTATATAATGCTCAGATAAAGAGGATTTCAGCATACATCTCTAATTTTAATGATTTTAAATCTTCATATCTGCAGAAGTTCAAAACGTCATCGAACTCAATACCACTAAAGACACTTCTGAAATTTTCATATGGGACGCAATGAAAGCCTACTTATATGGTAGGATAATTGATTGGTATAAAAAAAAAGAATTACATGGGATAAAGAGTTAAAAGAGATTCAAACAGAACTTGGATAATTTGAATCTACTACTTTTAAAAAACAAGGAATATAAAACTATTAAAAAAAATATAGATTCTTTAAATAAGAAGTATCTTGAGATTTTAGATCATAAGATAAAGATTAGTTTAGAGAAATTTAAATTTATTACTTTTCCATCAAACCCCAGATCCATAAATATGCTTGCCAACAAAATTAAAAGAATGAATAAATGTAATCACATTAAGGAACTTTATTCACCACAAAAAAAGAAAAAGGTTTCTGGTCTTCACAGCATATTAAATGAATTTAGGGAATTTTTTTCAAAACTAAATCAGTCTACTGAGTTAATAAATCCCATAACTGATATAAAGTTGTTCATTAATAACAACACAAAAAAAGTTAACTGTTCAACAAGTTGAATCATTAGATAGACAGATAACCCTTAATGACATTCAAGTACAAATTAACAAATTAAAACAAAACAACACCCTGGGTCAGGATGGTATCATCCCTGAAATTTATAAAATTTTACCTACAAAAGCTCTATCTATTTTACACTCAGTTTTCAGTATAGCCTAAACTAAAAATGTAATTCCACCATCATGGAAATATACCTTTATCACTCCTATTCTAAAACAGGATAAAGATCCTACCAAATGTAATTCATACAGACTGATTTCTTTATTAAATACAGATTACAAAATGTTTATGTCTGTTTATGCAAATAGACTCAAAAATATCCTTCTTAGTTTGATAGACTCTGATCAAACTGGCTTTATTATTAATAGAACCTCATATGACAACATTAAGAGAATATTAACCTTAATAGAATCAGTTAAGAACTTTAAAAATAACCTAACTATAATTAGCTTAGACATAAATTGTGCATTTGACACAATAAACTAGGACTATTTATTTACTCTACTGGGAAAACTTAACTTTTCCAAAAATTTATAAATCTTATTACCCAACTTTACACTGGTTGTCAAGCATATGTCAAAATAGGCTCCTTCTTCTTCTTCTTTCGGCTTTTCCCAGTTAGGGGTCGCCACAGCGGATCACCTGTCCGCTCATGATTGGCAGTGGAGTTTTACAGTGTCGAGTTGCCAGCCCGGCGCCCAACCTTCCACAGAAGGCACACACACACACACACACTTACACCTAGGGCCAATTTAGAGTGTCCAATCTACCTACAGCATGTCTTTAGGATGTGGGAGGAAGCCGGAGCACCCGGAGGAAACCCACGCAACCACAGGGAGGACATGCAGTCTCCGCACAGAAGGCACCCCAGCCGAGGATCGAACCGGAGAACCTCTTGCTACGAGGCGGCAACGCTAACTGCTGCACCACCGTGCTGCCCCATATTTCACAATTTATTCCTGTTGAAAAAGGAACCGAACAAGGTTGTCCATTATCTCCCCTTTTATTTACCTTAATTATGGAACCATGGGCTAATCTGATCAGGGATAATACTAACATTAAAGGTTATGATTTGGGTTTTAATGAAACATCAAAAATACAACTGTTTGTGGATGACATCTTGATTACTTTGGGGGGTAAAAATCCTACCTTGACAGAGTTATTTATTAATATGAATAAGTTTCAGAAAAATTCAGGTCTTAGATTTAATCTTAATAAAACACAAATTCTCTTAGTTGGTCAAAAAAAATTCAACATACAAGATAATTTTAAGAAATATTTACCTCAAACTCAACAAAAAACATATTTAGATATTTCTAATAACTTAAAAGATACATTAACAATAAATTTCAACAAAAGTATTCAAATAATAGAATCTCTAACAAGCTCATGGTTAAAAATAAGATTTTCAATGGAAGAAAGATGTCACTGATAAAGATGGTTTTGCTTCCTAAAATGTTGTATATAATACAGTCTATATCTATACCCCCCACCCATATAGTAATTAAAAAGTTTAATTCTCTTATTAATAAGTTCCTTTGGCATCCAATTGAATCTAGAACTGCGTTATCTATCCAAATGTTCAACCGGGATAATGGTGGTATTGCTTTGCCTAATCTAGAATTTTATGCTATTTCATCCATAATTAAAACTATTACTCTTCTTATAGATAGTAAATATTTAGCTAAATGGAAAGATTATATTCTCTGTTTATCTCAAAATCCTAATAATACTATTGAAATTAATATGTTAAGCTTAATAAATAATTATTTTATTTGGAGATGGAAAGCATTTTTTTTAATATCATTACATTCAGTTATATAGATCTAACTACATAATTTTATTTTTGAAATATTTCAAAAACTTTATTCTTAGACACAAATCATACAAATACTGGATATTTCTTATTTTCCCTATAACCTATACTCATAATATCATCTTCTCTATAGATTATCATAAAATGTATTTATTTAAACAAAAGCAATTACTAGTTTGGTATCAAATGATGAATAATAACGAGTTAAAATCACTTAACATTCTTATTGAAGAGAACAATTTTGATTCATCCTCATGGCTTGACTTACAAGAAGCTAGGAAATATATCAAATATAAGCTCAATCTTATTCCTTCTTCAACTAAAACAATACTCCCCAGGCTAATACAATATTTAATGGTCCTCATTCAACAGAATGACTCTAATAAAATTAGTCTCTCTCACATATGCAAATCAATAAAAGCAGACTTAGATATTCATTCAGAAAATTATTGGAACTTTTTTATTACCATTAATAATTCTTATCCTTCAGATAATGATAAATTATGTATATTCCAATCAGCTTGTAAAACTATCCTCACATAAATGGAGAATTTTTACTTGGAGATTTTTGAACAGATCATTCGTTACTCCGTTTAAAGTCAACAAGATATCTAAAGAAAACATTTTATGCTGGAGATGTAAGAAAGTTATTAATGCGGATTGGGCACACATATTTTATGATTGTCATCTTTTAAAGAAATTTTGAGATGACATCAATAACTTCCTACAAGCTGTCTTTATAGATAATTTTTCAATCAATAAATCACTTATTTTGTTTAACACTCCAGTCCCAAATTGTATAAATTCATAAAAATATTCAATTCTGTGGTCTGTTCTATCCATTGCCAGGAAAGAAATCACTAAAAACTGGAAATCATCTCAAATCCCTTCTTTTCAAAATTTAAAGATCTTCTCATGGAAGTCTCTAAATTTGAAATGATGACAGTTAGAGCTAGATCATCAGGGAACACAACAACTTACAATTATTGGAAAACTATAAATGATTTACTGGTTGTTGTTTGTCTTTTGACTTTTTCCAGTAAGGGGTCGCCACAGCGGAACTCTGGTCCGCTAATGCTTGGCAGTAGATTAAACCAGTAAAATGAATCTAGTTTCATTTTTATTTTTTTTTTAATTTATTAGCAAACTTCATCCATAGGTAGTGAACACTTTTGTAAATAGTTATGTTTAATCTTGTTTTTGTATCAATATTTTCTATTTTTATCTATTATATCAAAATATCTTATAAATTATTTTGTAACAGTTGTATGTTTTAGTTTTGATCTTAATAAAATATTTATCAATAAAAAAAAAAAAGAAAATATGTTTTTGTTACAGATGAGGAGTAACTTTGAAAATAAAGCCGAATTTAAAGTACATTATTCATCTGATGAGACATTTTCCTCTGTAAACTGTTTGGCCAGAATAGTTCTTGTCATCTTTTCGTAAAACAGTTTGTGGTGTTAGCCCCTTTTAAAACAGTTCAGCTAATGTACATAACTCAGTGGGCCTTAAATGCCCTGTACTAGACTTATGTATAGCTTTGTTCTGGGGATAAAAAAAGGGTGCTTAAATTGCAAAATGCAAACCGCATTGTATCTCTGTACAGATATAGGCACCTAACATATTATGAGCTTTAACTTTGCAAAATTTTATGCAAAACACATACCAATAAATAAAGTTAGAATGCAATCTAAAAAAAAAAAGACTGAATCCCAAAAAGACTAAAAATTCAAAATACTGAATGATGGAATTTGCCCCTTTTCCACTGTTGTGCGATCTTAGAGTTGGTATATATAGTTAGCAGGGGGTGTTGAGGGCATAGCCCCCCACATGAGGGGAGCAGGGGGGCTTGCCTCTTGTATTAAAAGTGTATTTAGTATTTTAAATTTTCAGTCTTTTTGGGATTCAGTATTTTGATTTTCAGTCATTTGATAGTAAACCGTTTGCTAATATATCTTTTTAAATGGAGCGGGTTCTTTTTCTCTCTATAGCCTTAGCTAAATTTTTGTCCCTGTGCAACATTTTAATACTATTCCTTGAATTGTGTTAGACACATATAGTTTTATAGGTGTGCCTGATGCTCCACCATTTTCCAGGTTATGCAGAGGTGGCTATGTGGGTTTATTCACCTGCTTCCTTCCCTCCCCACCCTGATATGATGATCTATCTAAAGGAATACTTTATTCTCATTGCCACCCTAAATCCTTAACATGAGAAACATCTTCCTGTGCTTTCATATTATGTGTTACTTTGAGAACAACATTAAGATAAAATATCTTCCCAAACTGAATTTGTATTTAAAATTGAGTAATGAGACTGTTCCATCTTTGTGAATATAGACTACTGCAGATGTTTTTTTTAATAATAGTCTTCTTTTTCACACATGCTCGACTTTTATAAGAGTGACCATATAGCTTAATTTAGTAGTCCCTGCAGCTTTCCCCCATCAGTTAAGACATTGTACTTTATTAACGTTGTTGTAGTGCAATGTTAAAAGGCTGAATCTACTATTCTTGTAGACAGTTTATCACACTGAATACCATAACTCTCAACCTTCCATCTCCAAAATGAGGAACACTAGCCCTCACAATGTGGAACAAATGGGCAAAATGTGGAACACATACTAATGGCTTACTAACAACTTCAACTAGGAAGGTCAAAGGATGGTTAAAATATGCTGATTTTACTTATAAAGATCTTTTAATGAATTAATATGATTAATTTCTATTTACCGTGGATTTCACTTAAAAAAAAAATCCTAACACTAAATGTGTGACACTCTTTCAATGTGGAACTTCGAGGAACATGAATTTTTTAAGACCCCAAATGAGGTACGTTCCTCATAATGAGGTACACTTGAGAGGTATGCTGAATACGCACAACATCATTAGCAGCATACTTTTCAGTGGTTACATGTTTCATATGTTTAACAGCAATGCAGTGCATGGAACACCTTTGATTATGCTCCATTATCAAGAAAACGTTTTCAGATCTTAGTTGCCTGCTGGGTTGGTATTTGGGAAGTAGAATTGAGAGAGCAGGACAGTCTGTGGGTCTGTACATTATTTTGTGCACTGAAGTTAGCTGGGTGAATCAGAGATGGTGAGGGAGTTCCATCCAGCCTAATTGTTTCAGTGAGTTACAGTGTGGGATGAGAATTTAGCCTTGGTAGCAAATTTTTCTATTCTGTTGTAACACATATCAAGTTTGGATTTTGCAGAATTTTGGATATTAGAGAGGAGAGGGTAATATAAAAGGTAGTTGCAATGGTTTGTCTAGTAGAGAGGCTAAGAAAGTGTTGGTGCCTGTAGAGCATACCGAGCTTTTGGTGTAGTTTTTTTTATGTTATTGTTTATGTGTAGGTCAACGTTAAGGCTTTCATCTATAATAATGCTTAGTAATTTAGTGTGTGGGGCAACTTCTATAGTGGTATTGTCTTGGGCTTGTATAGTGAAGAGATTTTTATTTAGGGGAGTGGTTTTCTTAGGGGTAAACATTACTAGTTTAGTTTTATTCGGATTTAGGGTAAGATGATTGTTAAGCATCCAAGATTCAGTAGAGGTGAATTTATTATTTTTATTTTACCAATCATTCCTTTTTCTGTATTACCCGCGGTAGTGGTGCTGCGGTAGCTTTGTCGCCTCCCAGCAAGACGTCCCATTCGATTCTCAGCTAGAGCGTCTTCTGTATGGAGGCATGTGTGAATGTGCGTGCCTTTGTTGAAGGTTGTGCATCAGGGCTGGTAACTCGGCATGTAAAAATCCACAACCAAACATTAGCTGACCGGAGTTCCGCTGTGGTGACCCCTAACCGGGATAAGCCGAAAGACACAACATTCCTTTTTCTGTATTGCTATTCTTTTCATGTTTGTTTTTTTTTAAGTAATGCTTGAATCTTTTAATGTCTTCTTAGCTCTTGTTGTTACATGTCTCCATTTCTCATTCCTTAGGACTGGTACTCTTTGGCTTTTCCCCTCACTTTTCCCATTGGTATGAGGTCTTCTGTGTACATTAACATACACTCCCTTGCTCAGCTTCACACTTCTAATAGCTTGTGTGTCTCACATTTTCTTTAAATGTTTCAAAAGCATTTAGTTTTAATGAAACTGCCTGCTTACTTATTTTTCACTTGCAGATTAACATGCGGTGGTGCAGCGGTTAGCGTTGCCACCTCACAGCAAGCGGTTCTCCGGTTCGCTCCTCGGCTGAGGTGCCTCCTGTGCCGAGCCTGTATGTCCTCCCTGTGATTGCGTGGGTTTCCTCCGGTGCTACGGTTTCCTCCCACATCCCAAAGACATGCTGTAGCTGGATTGGACACTCTAAATTGGCCCTAGGTGTGTGTGTGTGCATGTGTGTGCCTTCTGTGGAAGGTTGGGTGCTGGGCTGGCAACTTGACACTGTAAAACTCCACTGCCAGTCATGAGCAGATAGGTGACTCGCTGTGGCGACCCCTAACCGGGAAAAGCTGAAAGAAGAAGAAGATCAAGAAAAAGACAAATCAGTTAAACACTTCAGTATTGCAAGACCCAGTCTTAACAGCTGTTAAACACCCCTATAAATGCTGTTAAGATCAGGTCCCACACTAAGAAATGACAGTGCCAGCCAGGAATTGACAGCAGCAGAAGTCAAAACAACTTTTAGAAGGTTTTATACATTCTTTACATTAAAGGAAACATTATTGTAACAATTATTAGACTGCCATGACCAATTAGAAATGAATACTACAGCATTAATTTTGCTAAGATTGCACGACTGCTTGTTTATGACATTCCATATTAGGCACATATTCCAGAGTCCATGATAAAACATTTTACTCAGAATAAATCTTACACTTTTCTAACCCTATCTGTACTTGTAATATTAAGCAGAAAGCAAGTTAACAGATACATACTGAAGGAAATACTGAAAATGTCATTATTGATGTGAAAGGTATTTAAAATGAAATGCACATACAAATATTTTTCCCTTCTCTGTTCTTCTCAACATTCACAATTGTTATAGAACTATAAGGAAAAGGGTAGCATCTGTTGTGTTTATTTGAAAATAAAAAGCCTAAATGTACTGTTATTTTCATTGGCTATAGAAAGTAAACCTGCTTTTTTATAGCCCAATGCCTCCAGAGATCCTTTATATTTATCATGTTGATGAATGTAAGCAGTTGATCTCAAACTTGAGATTTACTAATCCTTACAGTAATGTTGCCAAGTGTAGAAAATGTGTGGGGTACCAGATCATTTAAGCAGTATTACTGCTACATTCCTCAGGTATTTCTCCTTTTGTTCCAGGAGTGTGTTCCAGGTGACCACCATTATGGAGGGCTATCTAAAAAGACTCATGGAGTCGAGGGTGGAGACTGACCAGAAGAGAGTATGACTCTAGTAACAACTAGATTTCCTGGCTAATGTATCTGCCAACCCCAAGACTGTGCCTCCTGTGGAGAAAGTGTCCTTGAAGGATGGTTAGAATCATGTCTGGTTTACTTTAAAAATTATACCACTATAGAAAACTGGATTTAAGCAGACTGGGCAAACATGATGTCATCCTAGCTGACAAGCTAATACATTTAGTAGAATGCTTATTAGTTAATGACATGTTTAGAAACGATTTATTGGTTTCTAAATCTAATCTTTGGCAAGAAATGCGCCATCTTCTGTGAAACAAATATCTGTAACTAATATGTCAACTTTTTTAACAAATGTGAGGGGAAGGTCATAGTCTTAAGTTCTGTGCTACTAATACTGAAGGCGATGTAGAAATGTGAAAAATGGAATTTATTATTTAAATAATGTTTCTAATGATTATAATAAGATTCCATTTAGAAAAATTGAGTCAGCACTATGTTATTGTGTTACAACCAAGCTAGTGAAATGCACTATAGTTCTAAAATGAAGAGAAGTTCTGGGTCTGCTAATTTCTGGAAGCATGACTGCACTTGTGAGGGGCCCCTAGTATATAAGCAGAAGATTAATACAATCAATAACAATCAAAAAGGAGAACTTATATGCATTCATAATGATAGAAAAGAATGTCCCCTTCCATCGATAGAAATTAAAACAGTACTAGGGGAAACTGTTACATCAGACATAAGTCTGTAATCCTTGATTTGATTCATGATTCAAAATTAGGAAATGATTTTCCCATTTTACACCAACATGGAAAATGTGGCTGAATGGAGAATTCATAGATACAATGTGACAGATTGATATAGTTTAATACTCCCATGCAGTATAGGAATGGGGGAAGGGCAATTTAGTGACACTTGTAGAGGTCCAGGATCAAAACCTGTAACTGGGAGTTGGCCAAGAAACTAGGAAACGATTCTAGAATTTGTTGTGGTTAGACTGTAAAAAGGATCCTGTCTGTTATCAGAAACATGTAACAGAAATCCAAAATTGTAACAGATGAAAGTGTATGAATTCAAGAGGAATTAACTGATATATACTTTTGATACTTAAGAATTCTGCAAAGAAACTTTTAGGAAACATCAGCATAGAAACTGGGACAAAAACAAAGGAGAAAGGAAGGCATTTCTGTATGAGTCCAAAGAACAAACTGACTTCTGAAAGTGAGGCATATAGAAATTTCAGACAAAGATATACCTGCAGGACCATGTATACACAAGTAAGAAAATAAGGCATCCAATTAAACATTCAGTCCAAAATAAACATCATATACCTTTCAAATCTTATATTTTTATATTTTTGTAAATAACATTATAAATGTAATTTCCATATACGTAAATGTTACTCCCTGTTAACTTGTAGGACAATGTATGCAATCTGTTCACTGATAAGTTGCAGGAGTCTCTCTTTCCCATCTAATTGCCCTTCTACTCACTCTATCTAGATCCCTTGTCTATTCTTCTGTGCCTCATCATTTCTTCTGTTTCTTTCTGAATTTATCTGCTATATCCCAAGTTTTCTGCTCTCTTAGTTAGTTTTACCTACTTAATCAAGTGCATCTCTTGTATAGTCAAATTGTTCTGTCTTTGCTTGATTAATCGACGTATAACTTGTTATCCATGTATGTACCACTACTGTACTAATTTATGCACTGTATAATTTGTTATTTGTACCAGTCAGTATCTGTTTGGGGCTTTTTCCCCCTGGCCTTCATTGAAAAAAGGGCATATGCCCAATCAGACTTTCCCAGTCAACAAACATTAAATAAATAGAATAATTAGATAAGTATGTTTTATACATTGTATACCTTGCTCTGTGAGCCTGGGTCATGGCAGAAAAGGGTTAAAAGACAAGCCTACCTACCTGGTCAAAATAAATAAATACATGAATAAGGAAAGAAGCACAACTGAAGATCAGTTTTTCACAGAGAAGGAAATCAAATTGAGAGGGAGGCATCCAATCACATTAAGTTGGTGCCATGGTGCTCCTTGGACTTAAATCTGTGTGTGTGTGTGTGTGTGTGTGTGTGTGTGTGTGTGTGTGTGTGTGTGTGTGGTATAGATTGCCTTTAATCATCTTGAAACACTCTACATGGATTTTGCATATATTGCACACAGTCCATGAACATTCATTCATCAAACATCAAAACACACTGCATCAACCAAACACCACACGTATTGCATTCTACAAAAACAACACAAGAAAAAAATCGCTAAACATACACTGATCACAAACACTTATCACATGATTTCTATGTCACTGATTTAAACGTTGCAAATCATGCAAGCACTCAACTTACAAACTCATCAAAGAAACATAAAAAGATAGTAAAGTCACACTCACAAACACAACATGCTTCCTGTCCTGGGGGGGGGGGGGGACTTTGCCTGTTACACTCTCCAAAGTGGGTGTTTCGCTGCCAAGCTCCATTAGTTATACATACTGACTCCATGGTACACAGTCATGCCCAAAAGGAATACACTAAACATGTCTGTCATTAACATCCATCAGGACAACTTTGTATCCTATTTCACAATTAACACTAACTGCTGATTTTACTTTGTAGTTGAAAAACCTGCTCTACAGATCTGGATACTTGAAGCAGATTTAGCAACAACTTCTCTTCAGGTGTAGACAATGCAGGATTTATGAGCATCTGGTGTGGTCTGATCACAATGGTGAAGCCTAAGTGATCAACCAAAGCCATCCATGGGTAAATCCTGAATTATGTATACATGGTTTTGAATTATTGCTTTTATACAATGATATTATTTAAAATAGTCTTACCTTTTCTAAATAACATCATTCCATGAGTGCAGTTTTCTCTACCTC
This sequence comes from Protopterus annectens, assembly GCF_019279795.1. NCBI lineage: Eukaryota > Metazoa > Chordata > Ceratodontiformes > Protopteridae > Protopterus > Protopterus annectens. The sequence continues at coordinate 309,574,814 of NC_056735.1, read as the reverse complement.
ATTTTTCTCTTGCATCTAGGGGATTACTCAGTAATGCACTGCTCATATGTTGGTCATGCCAATGCTACCATTTCTTTTCGAGATGTGGAAAATCTGTCTAGTTAATTGACTTGCTCAGAGTCACAGTTTAGGAAAACAGATGCTGAAAAGAATGAAACAATGGACTACAAGAAACAGCTTAATAACAGCTTGTTGTTGTGTCTTTCGGCTTTTCCTGGTTAGAGGTCGCCACAGCAGAACTCCAGTCTGCTAATGATTGGCAGTAGATTTTTACGTGCCGAGTTGCCGGCCCTGACGCACAACCTTCAACAAAGGTACGCCCATTCACACGTCTCCACAAAGAAGACGCTCTAGCTGAGAATTGAATGGGACAACGTCTTACTGTGTGGTGACAATGCTTCCGCAGCACCACCACCGCAGTAAACAGCTTAATAACAGCTCCTATCCTTAATTCTCTACATTTACTGCCAGACATGCATGTGGGGTGTATGTGGGACCAAAGCTATAGGTCAGGGCATGCAGGAAAAAAAACCATGGATAAGAGACTAGTATTTTGATCCCCCTGTCATTGCTGTGAGCACTTTTGATATGTAGTTATCCAGTAGGCTGTAAAATGCAGTACAACATAACACAAGGAAGAAGGCCTTCTACCTCACCAGTGCATGGGCATACAAGACAGCTGTGGCTACCATGAATTTCTTCAACCTGGGTCTATCCTTAAATATGCATGATCACAGTCCAGGGCAAGTAAAGCTCAAAACCTTCAGGCCTTTGAGACTAGGTAGACCTGGCATGAAATTAAACACTGTCATATGTGTTAGCATGTCTGGCTGACGTTTTGTACATAATTTTAGATTAACCTGTGTATTATGATGCAGCATGACTAGCTTTGGTATTGTAAGTAAGTTCCTGTATGTTGATTAATGCTGTGTTTGTGCAGGATGTTTTAAAGAGTTGAACAGTGTTCTGTTACATGTCGAACTTCACATGTTGTGAAGGTGATTCTAACTGCAGGCTGTTTCAGAGTCAGCTGATCTGCAGATGATGTCATCGGAATGTTTCCAGTTACTCTGTGCTTACTGTCAGAGACTGAAAGACAGGAATGAACTTTAATAAACAGCTGTTTGTTGATTTTCAAATAGTGAAATGAAAATAAGAACTGGAACAGTTGAGACAGTTAACCTAGTCTATAAAAGAGCCTGCTGAAGACAGTTGAAGTCAGATATAGTAGTTGAGCTGTTCAGTTGAGTAGTAGTTGCATTCACAGTTGTACTGAGCAGTGGATACCCAAAGGACTCACCAAGAACTGTAAGCCTGTCTTTGCTCTCTTGTAATATTTAGTTTAGATCAGGGACAGTGTTCTTCAGTCAGATAGGAAATTATAGCTAATTACTCAACATTTTTTCTAAATGTTGGATATCTATCCTTTAGTATTAATTTCATTTTCCTGGTGATTGAATTTTGTTTGTTTATTGAAATTACTGTCTTACATGTTTAATCATTTTTCTCATTATTAAATCTTTTTATTAGCTCAAAGTGTGGCTGGTCAGTCAGTGGATTCTTTAGTGATTTGAGAGTGCTTATACCCACTTTGAAAATTCCCAGGCCACTCCGAAAGCCTGGCTGCCTTAGGTTATATGCTACGATTTGTTTTATCATCTGATTTTAATAGTTGGACACCCCTTTGAAAGGGCATGTAGATGCTCTGATTGGTGGCAGCATTTTACTGTATCATTTGGGGAAGGAATACAGCTGGAAATTTGTGTCAGGCTTTCCCAGAAGTGTTTGGATGTGTGAGATTGAATTTATTTAAGTGTGAGTGTGTCAGGGGTCTTAAACTGGGACACATTGCTCTGGAGTGTGTAATAAGGAGTTACACTAGGGGTGGACAGAAGTATACAGTCCTGTCCCAGGTTATAGAGTGTGTTCCTGTTGTGCTGTTAGGGGAAATTGTGAAATATTACTCCTGTTCAAGTGATGGTCTCACATTGGAGTCAGTAGTGGGGATTGAAGTTCCTTAGTTACTGACCCAAGATAGTAGGGGATGTCACATATTGGTGGTAATTTGGTGGGATATTTAAAGGATGTCATACAAGTGCAGTGCAATTTCTGAGGGATGAGATACCAGACTGCCTTCATTGCTGTACAATGATACCCTTCAAGATGCTCTCCCTAAAACAATGAAATTATGAAAAAACATGAATCGGACATTCTCAGTACTGTATAGTTACTTATAGTTTATTTAGTCCTTGTTCAGATGGCTGGTATCTTATTAGTAAAGTTTTGATAATGCAGCCACCTAGAAAGATGTAATGAAAACAATTTAGTTCATTGCTTTTCAGACCATTAAAGATGTAAACCAGAATGGTACTTTATGTTAAAATATTTTATTCTGAAGTTACTGTACATTTGTTAAGACTGCTCACACAAAATATTATACATACTTGTCTTGTGCAAATACTGTTTTTTGCCTTTACTGGGTGTATTCTGTTCACCTACAGAAAAATAAAAGAAGCGACTCAGGATGATGAAACTTGCAAGGTTTATTATGTTCATTTATGATGAGTAATTTATTTCATAGAACATTGGATGAAGTATAGCTGTTGAGTCATTGGTTCTGAGACAAACAACATAATTAATTTAACTGTGATAGCAATAAAACTTAATACACTATGCCCATGGGAGAGATTCAAATGTGAAAAGGTGCAATTAGAAAATAAGCCATGTAGATGTACTGAAGCTTTACAAAACAGAAAACATCTTGCATGATGGTTATTAAGGCTGAAGAAACAGTCAAGAAATATCCATAATAAAAATGCTAATGGGGTTAACATTACATTTCAGAGAATACCTAAAAAATGTGTGGTGTGATGTGTTTTTCTTGCCTTGGTCTGTATGAAATCAAATATTAGTATGTCATAGGAGTGGAAAGTCAGTTCAGTATTTCAAAATTTCAAGAGTACAGAGCATGTGATATTCCTGTTTTTCTATTTATTTTATTATAGGCATGTCAAGCTCTGTGGCAAATTAAGTTAGCCAATCTTTATTTAAAAATGATACACTACTGTTATAATGGTTAAGGCCCCCATGAGTGGTATAATGGTTAAAGCCCTCCCTGTATAATGATTAAGATGTTTTCCTCCTACACAGAAGGTACAGGGTTTGATTTTCACCTTTGCAAGGGATATTGGCTGGACTTAAAATGACCCAAAAAGGCAGCTAACCTAGTACTTAACCTATGAATAGTTTTAAAATGTACTGTATGTTATAGCGTAGTACATAACTAGCGTAGACAGAATTTGTTAGTGACATTTTTAGTTTACAAATATTTAGTATAACAGGCAAAATTTTCTTGAAGCAAGCATCACGTGTCACATTTTCAGAGAGGATATATTGTAAACGAAACTGAAAAACCAGAGGACTCGGCACAAAGTAGACAAGAATGTAGTTTTATTAAGTGCTTTTCATTTGTTTATTTAAACAAACTTTTTCAGATAAAAACTCATACATTCAGGAATTAAAATAACACACATAAAAAGATGCATGTGACATTGTCAACCAATCAAACAGTACAAGAGCCTGTACGTCATAATTAAAGTATTCTTAAAACAACACACAGATACTAATTGCTGTTACTTATTAAAAACCAGTTTGGCATACAATATAACGGCATTAAGAGTTTTGTTACTTGTAATACATAAAGTGATAATCTAAAAAAACAAATATGTATCTACCTTTTAAGGCATCTTATTATCTTAAAAAGTTCTTGAAGTATATATGAAAAGTAAAACATAAAACGTAAGTGCTTTTAAAGAAGAAAACACTAGGTCATTAGTTATGTTACTAGGGGCAACTAGCTATCTTTTTAAGCTTTTCAATTTCAAAAGGCAAGTGATGTTGCACATATTATTCAAGCCAGGGTGATGGTGAGCGTTTAGTAGCAGTTGCCAATATAATTTAAGCTCTTTCAGTCTCGCAGAGACTGGTCCACCCCTATTATCAATACTTAATTGATCAATTATTATGAATTTAAAACTATGCTCTCCTGTCGATGAAGAATGTTTAGCAAGGGCATTGTCTGTCTTGTGTCTGTCAGTAGCATACAAGTGTTCGTAAATGCATTCTCGGAGATGACGCTCAGTTTTTCCTATATAGAACGCCGAACTGTCTTGGCACTTGACTAGATAGACAACGAACTTCGAGTTACAATTAAACTTGTTTCTTAGGAAGTAACTGTTTTCTCTTACTTCAAAACATTTCCCGGTTTGTATATGTTTACAGTATTTACACATGCCACATTTAACCATACAAGGGTATTTTGATGCAATTATATTCTTAGTTTCTAATAGATTTTTAAGATTGCTACCTCTTCTAAATACAATCTTGGGAAACGTACATATTTTATTTGTAAGGTATGTGTCACTCCGTAATAGATCCCAGTTTTTGTATGTAATGTGTGACACATACTGACCACTAAAGTATTATATTCTTTGATTTCCTTGTTGGCTCCAGTGTGACTAGGTTGAGGATGGGCAATAAGGGGTTCCCTGTCACTGTAAAAATTATAGAGAGTGTTACTACTTTGAAGTTTCTGAGGCCTTAGTATGAGTAAGTATATGCCATTTGACCAAATATAAGGATATGTCAATGCGAAAAGAAACTTATAACAACAAAAACCACACTGCAGGAGGTAAACCAAATGCCAGACTTCCAACCGTGATGATAAACCAAAATTTATTGAATAACTGACAACAATAAAACGCTTAACGAATCACCGCGTTTTTCATCTATTCGTACAGATTTCCGCGTTTTTCATCTATTCGTACAGATTTCATCAGACAAACAAATAATTACTAACATCACTTATATACTATCCTAAACATTTAAATTATCCAATGGCATCTGAGTATAATATAACTCATTAATATGTAAACATACCTCGCAAATAAATACTCATTATCCAAAACCAAGAATAATGTTTAATTACACTACAGACTTATACACAGGTGGGGATGGTGTTAGGCAGGATGGCATGAATCATGGAAATAATGAAGTTTATCATGAAAATATACAACATGGATATGACCCTTTAGAATATCCCCCCCTCCGGAGATCAGAGAGGATCAAGATCCAACGAAATGGGAATTACCAACAGAATGGATGGAGGGGGAGGGGCAGGAGATGAATTGGCATGTTAATTTAAGGTGTTTTGAATCAAATAAAAATGATAGTATAGAACATATTGTTTGGACTCGTGACAATTTTAATATTTTTAATTATACTGATTTAGAAATGAATGACATGTATTTTTAAACTGTTCTCCAAGGGTTTAAATTTTGTCCCTAGAACAAAAAGTGACATTAGTCGACTTATAATTGATTTAAAAATGTTCAATAGAAAGATTAATTTAGAATTGCTTTGTGACGATATATCAAATGGAAATGGTGAGCCTAATGGGCTAAAAAGAAAGTGTTTGGAATCCACCAATACACCCACAGTTAAATTTTTTTGAAAATCTAGTAGAAAATGAATTCAGACAAGTAATAAAGAAAAATAAATTTGCACCAAACCTTTCACTTGCAGAAAAGGCGTTATTGCAAGAATTAAAAGACAATAGGAACTTGAGGGTTATGAAACCCGACAAAAGGGGTGGTATCGTTTTGATGAACAATATTACATATGAAGCTAAAATGTTGGAGATTTTACAAGACGAATCTAAATATTTATGTATCTCTAAAAATGAGATTCATATAGGATATAGAAAGATATATCTAGCCTTATATGATTTATTTTTGGAGGGATCTATTGATAAGGAAATGTTTGAATTTTTACACAACACAAAGCCTAAGATACCTTCAATTTTCAGAATCCCGAAATTCATAAAAATATTTTGAACCCACCATTACGTCCTGTTGTGGCAGCTGAGGGTTCAATCATTTTGCCACTGGCTAGATATGTTGATGTAAAATTTAAAAAGTTGATGATGAGAGGTGAATCTTTTTTAAAAGACTCCTGGGATTTTTTGAGAAACATTAAAAATGACTTGTTCCATGAAAACCTTATATTTTTAACAATAGATGTGGTCGACCTGTTTGGATCTATACCACATGATATAGGTTTGGAATGGTTTGAGGAAGCAATAAGATCTACTGGAGAGTTAAGTGACCATGAAGTATGTGTATGTTTAAATTTGATGGAGATGGTTTGGAGACTATTACCATCTATCCAGTGGGGTGGCGATGGGGGTGAGATGCGCCCCCCTATATGCCAATATGGTTTTGAACACATGGGAAAGGAAATATATTTATAATAGTACATATGTGAATAGTTGGGTGCTATACAAGCATTTTTTAGATGATATAGTCATTTTGTGGCAGGATAATAGGGAAAGGTTGGAAGAATTCATACAATATATAAATGATTCCACAGATTTTTTAAAATTTACTTATGAGACTGGTTTAAACGAAATGAATTATTTGGGTGTAAAATTAATAAAAGACAGTAATATATTCAAGTCGAAATTATATGGAAAGAAAACATATTCTAATTCTTATTTACATTTTAGCAGTGGACACCCTCTACATCAGAAAAAAAGTATAGTAAAAAATCAATTTGTTAGAATTTGCAGAATGACTTCTAGTGATATGGATTTTTATGAAGAGTGCGAATTTTTGACCCAGTTGTTTTTGGAAAGTGGGTACCCCTTAGAACTTTGCAACAATATAAAAAATGAAGTTATAAATGGACAAAAGGGTAGATTTGAACCTCTTCCAGGGAAGGAATTGATACCCTTGGATGATAGAGAAAATATAGACATTTTGGGTACATCTTATCACAACAGTGATAGAGACAGATCTTATGGAAGTGCATTTGTCACAGATTTTAGTGGGGATTCAGGGGTGATTTACAATACACTTGGAAAAGAATGGAATAAATTTACAAGTTGAACAGATCTAAAGCTAAAAAATAAGGAATCCTTAAAAATTATATATAGGAGAGGGCGAAGTATTAAAGATTTGTTCATGGTTCAGGAAGGTGGTCCAAAGAAAACTGCAAAATCAAGGGACACATACCCATGTGGGATGTGCACTCAATGTCCACTTATGGCTAATAAAGATTGTATATATATATTGAATCTAGGGGGAGAGAAATTGTCAGTAGGACACATAGTACCTGTGACACCTATGATGTCGTATATATTGCAATATGTGAAATATGTTTGGGGTTTTATGTGGGAAAAACTGAGAGGAAAATAAGGAGGAGGGTTTATGAACATATGAACGATATTAAAAATAAAAAAGAGAGTAATGCCTTATTTAGGCATAATACAATTTGCCCCCTAGCGATATAAATTTTTTATTATAGAAGAAGTTCCGAAAGATGGAAGGGGTGGTATGTGGGAAACAAAGATTGAATACCGTGAATTATACTGGCAAATTATTTTACAAGCTAACAGATATCCAGGTATAAATTATGGTATTCGCCTTGCACCTGTTCTTAAAATGAGGGCAGCTAGATTATAAATCATTTAAATGTATTATATGAAGTTGTATTGTGAATTAATGTTTTTAAAGTTTTGTTAGGTTTTATGGATTTTATAATTGGCATATATAGTTATGTTTATATTTATATGTATTTATATGTTATATGCATTATTTATTTATATATATATATTGCATTGTATATATATATATATATATATATATATATATATATATATATATATATATATAATATTTTTATGGGTTTTTAATGTGTTTAGACATCCTGCCTATTATAGAATACAACTTGGTTTATGAACTGAATGATATGTATGCTTGTAATTGTACAATTTGTCCACTTGGGGGTAGTATTGTTTAGAGAATGTGGTACAATGAATTTTGAACAACTGTATAGATTATATCTGAGTTGCTATGCACATTTATAAATCAACATTGAATTCACCAAGTGGTGGGATTAATATATATATATATTTTAAATGATGATATCCACTACAGATGAATGAAATATAAGAAGAAAAAAATTTTGAACATGGGGTGATTTAAACAGTACGTGCACTGTTGCCAGTATTAGCGAGGTATGTTTACATATTAATGAGTTATATTATACTCAGATGCCACTGGATAATTTAAATGTTTAGGATAGTATATAAGTGATCTTAGTAATTATTTGTTTGTCTGATGAAGTCTGTACGAATAGATGAAAAACGCGGTGATTTGTTAAGCGTTTTATTGTTGTCAGTTATTCAATAAATTTTGGTTTATCATCACGGTTGGAAGTCCGGCGTTTGGTTTTCCTCCTGCAGTGCGTTTTTTGTTGTTATATGCCATTTGACCTTTTAAACACAGAGCTCACCTTCAATGCTTCCAATGGAAGAAGCACTGGGAAACTTTAATAATTCTAGCAACCCTTCTGATTCTTCATTACCATGTGCTCAATTGGACCATAACACAGCAATTACAACTGGTACTGTGAAACGGACTACAGCTAACGTATGGTCAAACAACTCTAACACTCCGAACTTGCACCTTGGTCAAAACCCAGTACCTTTTACGGAATCCACTAACCATTTCTCGAATAACGACCCGGGGAACAGGGCAAGTGCTTCGGGGCTTATAGCAGTTCCTATTATTACCAACTGGCATAATACATCTTTCAATTTGGCATCTGATTCTTGGAATGAACAACAGGGATGACTGGCTGGAAGCATCATAGCCCATCAGGTCAGTGAACTATTACTTTTCGACAAACTCAAAATCTTTGACCATAAACTGCTAAAAGTGGAAAAACTACAACTAGAAGTAGCTTATTTCAAGGAGTGTTTACGTTTACATGTAATACCAAAGGGTTTGCGCTCATATCAATACCAGATAGGCTTAATAGCCAATTCAGCTTTTCACCTTGAATTGCTCCAACTGGTTGACCAACAAGGCATTAAATTACTTGAAGTTATGATGAAACATTACTCAATATTTATTGCTACCCTCACAAAAGATATAACTGAACTTAACGCTAGCATTAAAGCTGACTACGACTTTTTTCGTTACAAATATGAGTACTCAAGGATTTTCACTAGTTTAGACCAACAACTTGAGGAAACTCAAGAATACTAAATGTAAAAAAACTCCAGCGGGACTTAAGAGCTTATGAACAAAGGTATAGCTTACCCATGTCCTCCACCCTCACAAACTTGGGAATTTACTTCATGAGGGTACAAATAACCTAACTGATGGTCACCCTTCTACTTTAAATGAAGGAAGGCAAACCTTGGACAATCAGGAAGTATCTAATAACAATGTGGACATTCTACTTTAAATGAAGGAAGGCAAACCTTGGACAATCAGGGAGTATCTAATAACAATGTGGACAATTTAAGCCCATTAAGACAGAGCGAACGTATCCATAACTTAGCTAATACAGCTAACAATACTACTAACAATGTGGTAGTTAACAATGGGCATAATAATCAAATTTTTCATTTGGTGAATACAGCAGGGGCTATACCAAAACAAAAACAGAAACAATTCCAGAAAATGAAGAAAAAACAGAGGAACAGTCAAAGGAGGCGTTAACATCACATGAACATCCTAACCTGTTTTCACAAACTCTTCTGGTGATTTTACAATTTTTAATTACTCATCAGTCGAGATAGAGCCAATCCTGTTAGATACTTTACCTAAAGGATACACTTTTGTTCCGACCCAACATTTGAATGTGGCTAGAACAATTATGGATCTGAAATTGTTTGTTAGGAAACTTAATTTGTCTGTGTTGTTAGGTAATGATGGTACAGCACATAACCTCTTTAATGTCCCCAGTAGATATAACCCATCCTTACACCCAACTTTACTACTATTTGAAAACATTTGTGAATTGGACTTAAGGTCTTTGGCTTATAATAAAACTAATAAGTACAAGCAAGGTTTTTTCCCCTCAATAAATGGTTGACTATAATGTCAGCAAAGAAGAGCAACAGGCTCTTAACATACTGAGATCAGCAGATGTGAGGATAATTAAGCCAGACAAGGGTGGTGGTGTGACCATCATGGATAGGACAGATTATGTCACCCAAATGAAAATTATGTTAGAAAGTCAAGCTTATGTCAAAGTTTTCCTCAGTGAGATGAATTCAGCCTACAACTGTATTAAGGGGTACCTGAATGACCTATTTATTGAGGCTAAAATAGACTTGGATTTACTAAACTATATGACCTTGCCTTTTCCCAGAATACCAACATTATTCGATATCCCTAAAGACTTGACTAACCCACCAATGAGACCCCTGCTTGATGCACGTAACTCTATCACTTATCCATGTGCAAAGGTGGGAGAAACAATTTTACAGAAATACTTAAAATTTGAACAGCAGATCTGTAAAGACTCTTGGTCCTTCTTAGAAAAGATCAACAATCTTGAATTTGATAAAGATCAAAATTTCTTGACAGTAGACATTAAGGACCATTACACTTCTATACCACATCAGGAAGGGGTCTTATGTTAAAACTGAGGGGAGCCCAGCATTCTGAAATTTATTTAGTCGAAGAATTACTTGACATAATTCTTACAAATAATTATTTTCTCTTGAACAATGAATACTAACTTCAAAAAAATAGGTGTTGCTATGGGCTCCCCTTGTGGAGCCAGCTTAGCAAATCTTGTCATGGCCTACTGGGAGAACGAGTTCATTTTCAAAAGAACTGACGTTATGGAAAGGATTGTCTTTTATACTAGATCCGTTGATGATATTTTATTTTATTCAAGGGGGACCTAATAAAAGCCACTGAATTAATTAATGACCTTAACAATTCCACTGACTTTTTTAAGTTCACGTTTATTTTTAATAAAACAACAAATGATTATTTGGACATTAAGCTCAGTAAAGATAACAACAATGAGTGTTATTTGGCTAAAATACATAGGAAAAACACCTATTTGAACTCTTTTTACACTTTTCTAGTTGCCACCCTTACCACCAAAAGAGATCGGTGGTTAAGGGACAGTTGGTTAGAGCATCTAGAATAGTGACATTAGAAGATGATTTCCATCTAGAATGTGAAAACCTTATGAACATGTTCCTTATTCGGAACTATCCTAAAGACTTAGTCGAATCCTTAGTGGAAAAGGTGAAATTTAAAAGGTCAAATGGCATATACTTATCCATACTAAGGCCACAGAAACCTCAAAGTAGTAACACTCTCTATAATTTCTACAGTGACAGGGAACCCCTTATTGCCCATCCTCAACCAAGTCACACTGGAGCCAACAAGGAAATCAAAGAATATAATACTTTAGTGACCACTTACAACATTAGTAGTCAGTATGTGTCACACATTATATACAAAAACTGGGGTCTATTACGGAGTGACACATACCTTACAAAGACTTAGTCGAATCCTTAGTGGAAGAGGTGAAATTTAAAAGGTCAAATGGCATATACTTATCCATGCTAAGGCCACAGAAACCTCAAAGTAGTAACACTCTCTATAATTTTTACAGTGACAGGGAACCCTTTATTGCCCATCCTCAACCAAGTCACACTGTAGCCAACAAGGAAATCAAAGAATACCATACTTTAGTGACCACTTACAACATTAGTAGTCGGTATATGTCACACATTATATACAAAAACTGGGATGTATTACGGAGTGACACATATCTTAAAAATAAAATAAGTACGTCTCCCAAGATAGTATTTAAAAGAGGTAGCGATCTTAAAAATCTATTAGAAACTAAGAATATAATTACATCAAAATACCCCGGTATGGTTAATTGTGGCATGTGTAAATACTGTAAACATATACAAACCGGGAAATGTTTTAAAGTGAGAGACAACAGTTACTTCATAAGAAACAAGTTTAATTGTAACTCGAAGTTCGTTGTCTATCTGGTCAAGTGCCAAAACTGTTCAGCGTTCTATATAGGAAAAACTGAGTGTCATCTCCGAGAATGCATTTACGAACACTTGTATGCTATTGACAGACACAAGGCAGACAATGCCCTTGCTAAACATTCTTCATTGACAGGAGGGCATAGTTTTAAATTCATAGTAATTGATCAATTAAGTATGGATAAGAGAGGTGGACCAGTCTCTGCGAGACTGGAAGATCTTGAATTATATTGGCAACTGTTACTAAATGCTCACCATCACCCTGGCTTGAATGATATGTGCAACATCACTTGCCTTTTGAAATTGAAAAGCTTAAAAAGGAAGCTAGCTGCCCCTAGTAACATAACTAATGACCTAGTGTTTTCTTCTTTAGAAGTATTTACGTTTTATGTTTTACTTTTCATATATACTTCAAGAACTTTTTAAGATAATAAGATGCCTTAAAAGGTATACATATATTTGTTTTTTAGATTATCACTTTATGTATTACAAGTAACAAAACTCTTAATGCCATTGTATTGTACGCCAAACTGTTTTTTAATAAGTAACAGCAGTTAGTGTCTGTGTTGCTTTAAGAGTACTTTAACTAACTATGACGTACAGGCTGTTGTACTGTTTGATTGGTTTGACAATGTCGCATGCATCTTTTTATGCATGTTATTTTAATTCCTGAATGTATGAGTTTTTATCTGAAGAAGTTTGTTTAAATAAACAAATGAAAAGCGCTTAATAAAACTACATTCTCGTCTACTTCGTGCCGAGTCCTCTGGTTTTTCAGTTTGGTTGAGTTTTATATTTTTTGTGGTTTGTTTAGGATATGTTGTAACACAACAAATGATAGTATGTCTTTACTGGAAGAAATCGCTAGTTGTTGCAGTTTTGCCTTAATAACCACACTGTCATTGGTTGAAGACTTTCCTGAATAGCATCCGTAGCCACTTACACAGCTGTTTTCTGGCACACAGGGACACCACCCCAGCTTATTAAGTGAAAGTCTATGATAAACAGAGGGGTCTCTTTTGCCCATTCCCCTTGCAGAACCCCTCTCTGCTTTAGCCTAATGGAGCTGCTCCCCATTAAACGAACAGTTGGAAGAGTACATATGCCTTCATGCTATGATTTTTGTGTTGTTTTTAGATTGTTTGTTTCATGTGGTTCCACTTACCTACCCATAACTCCTTGCTATAGATTTGCCTTTCTTAGCCTGACCCATCACTCATCACCTGCTCTGTCTTAACCGTGTTTACACAGCCTCACAACAGATACTATCCTTAGCCTAGAAAATCTTGCTTAAATTTAATTTCGACAAGCACACCATCATTTATTTTAATGCTTTATTGAATAGAAACAGAGTTAAACATTATTTTCACTTGTATTTGTTTATGAATTTAGATGTCATCTACATTCTACAGGTCAACATTTTATATGTGTTGAGACTCCCTTCAATAACTAAATCTAACCTCACCTTCCTGCCTCTTTTTATCAATCAGTATCCCTGACTACAACTTCTCTATATTCCATGGCTTTCTACACCTGCTTTCATTCTGGCATGTAAGGTACAACCAAAAGGACCTTCTGAAGCCATAATATGAGGGCCTTTCCTCTGTACCACATATGTACATGACAGTCCAGTATCTCTGGTTGCCACCCCCATTTCTGGGCTTCACCTCTTTGACTCCCTCACTTTGAGTTCTGCTAAAGGAAAGCATTAGTCCCTTAACAAATGTTGGTAATGGAATGGATACACTACAGGAATTATGTTCTCCTGACTATAAGTTCCTGGTCATACTTCAGGTCAAAGACAGCCCAAAGTCTAGTGCTTTCGAGTGTTCAAAATACTAGAAATATATCTTTTCATGTCCTTTTAAAATATATATTTAAATATAACGTTTGCCTTTGTTGTACTATGTGGAATAGTTTGTAAAGCACGCTTGCCAACTTCTCATTTTTAATATCTTGTGGTGGTGTCATTCATGATTCTGTATTTGATGACAGAAATGCAACTCTTGTGGCATGTTTTTAAAAGTAGCAAAAGAGAGTAAGTTATGTATTTCCAAGCATTATTTCAAAAGAAAAAAAAACAACTTAAAGCATTAGAATCATAAAATCCTATAAAGTATGAGGACAGGGGACAGATTAGCACCTCAACAATACCCACACTAGGCCTTACCTCCCTTTCCAGGCGGGGACAAGACAGTCCTAGCAGGGGTGAATTTATGAACGCCTCTCCAGTTATCTAGCTAGCTTTTGAGGGAAGACGGTGAGTGATACTTCCTTATTTGAAGTAGTTTTTTCCAGAAAAATTGTAGTTGCTGTGTGAAAAAAATCTCCCTCTGTCTCTCTCCCCTTGTTTTTTATTTGTTTAAGTTGACTTAGGTGTCTGTACCTAGTATTTGTAGGGCTTTTTGATTTATAACTGTAAAAGAGGCCTTGTACTACTGGATCTTATGGCATGATCATTTTGGCACATATCACCCCTTAGGAGTCTAGAGGATACTAAATAAAATATTTTACTTATTACCATTGAATTATATCTGGCATGGCTTAGTGGTAAATCACTTTGTCTATGGTGTGCAGGGTCCTGGGTTCGAGCCTTGCAGAGGTTGTTTATTGGGTTGGGAGGGTGGCCTAATGGTTAAGGTGTTTGCCTTACAAACACAAGGTGCAGGGTTTGAGTCTCCTATGGGATAATTGGCTAGGCTTAAAAAGGCTCGCAAGGGCAGTTAGCTTAGTACTAATCTATGAACCTATGAATTTGAGCCTGTTTTTAGTACACAAGTTATTATCACCAAATTTGCAATCATTTACAAATTTGGTTAAACAGAAATTCTTGCTTGTGATTTGGAGAACAGGAAAGAGATGCTGAACAGCAGAGATCCCAAGACATATCCCTGGTGAACTGCCTGGTCACCTTAATGCTCTAGGATGAAGCAGAGTGTTCTCTGTCTTCCTGATGTAAATAAAGAAGGATTTGTAGTTGTCTTTATCTTCCAATGCTAGACTGAGTTCATGTGATGCATTTCTTCTGATGGCATTTTACAGTTTTTTTTAACTTCTTGATGTTATCCGTGATTTGAGAGACTTAAGTTTTTCTGTATATTTTAAGAATTTTTTTTTCTGTTAAACTGTAGTTTATGCTTGTGGACCACAAAGCCAATTTGCTCTTAAATTTCCCATTTTGTTTTAATGTAGTTATGATAGCTAAGTAAATTATTTATCTAGGTGAGAATAGAATTTGTTTGCATAAACACTTGCCATATCAGCATTTTGGGTAATGCAGCTATATGTGAATTTGGCGACTATTGTAGAATTTTAGAAGGTATGTGCATTTAAAGTCTTTGAATTTAGTGATATTTGCATCTGAAGGTTTAAAGATTTTTATAGAAAATGTTACTAGTTTGTTATCAGACTTAACCAGTGAGTGGAATACCATAGGAATTATACAGACAGATGCTATGTTTGCAAGGACCAGGTCAGAAGCATATAAAAAGGCAGCGCTGTGTGGTGGTCGATGCCCATTTTGAGCATTGAGTTTCATGACGTTCATCACAGGAACTATGTGTATACAGCAGCATGTATTCAGAGCCACTGTTGGAGACAACACTGACAGTATTATACATAATGGTCACCCTGACCAAGAGAGGAGGTAAAGACAGCAACTGACATACTGCAACCTGAGAGACCAATCAGTTCTGGACCATTTTTGAGTGGACTAGATTGCTGTAAATGACCTACTTGAGACTGTCATCCAGAAGCAGAATTTGATGGGTGTATTGGAATGCCCATTCTTGTGGATACAAAGTTACAGGTAGGATTAACAAATGTTTTTCGTGTTTGACTGTTGCATTCATCACATTTGGCGCCCCATCCTCGATCTATCTATTCTAAACACCGGTAGATTGAGGATGGGGCGCCAAATGTGATGACTGCAACAGTGAATAAACTCAAACATCTACATTTATGGTAAGTGTACACAACTGTACTTTTTAACTACAGTGACCTTACAGTAACCTAAGGGGGGCATGTTAAGGATATTGCAGGTGTTAGCCTCAGAAATCCTAAACCATTTCCTCGACATTATGCTACAGCATGTGGAGGACCATATCTGGTGCCCCAGGGCTGCAGAGGATAGAACCAATACCATGCAGGACTTCTCTGATATAGCAGATTTCCTGGAGGCTCTGGAAGCCATAGATTGCACACATGTTGCTATTAAAGCCCCAATGGGTCAAGAGAGCCTACAATATATAAACACAAAGAGCTTCCATTCCTTTAACTGCCCAATGGTCTGTTATACTCAAGACTTTATAATGTGTCTGTGTGCCACCCAAACCTTTCACCCATTTCACACATTTGGCACATATCTGACTTATACTAACAGTTCTGGTGAGGTGACTTTACTCAAAGCCACCTGACTAGTAGGTGCATGCATATGTCAGATAGACAGGCTTATACACACAGGTATCATGCATGATGGGAACAGTACACATATATATTGTGTATTGTGTGTGCTGAGACTTTTAGATAGACCCTGGTTGATGGCACTTTATATTTAACCTTCAGTGCATACAGGAAGTGGCTTATAGTATAGTCCATGCAGAAATGCAAAACATAGTGGAGTAGATATTCTGACTAATGAAGGGGTGCTTCTAGTATTTCAACACATCAGAAGGGGCACATAAGTATAGTCCAAACATTTGCAACAAGATATTTGTTGTGTGTGCCTTACTTCATAAAATGTTATTGTGTAAACAAATAGAGCAGCAGGTGGATATCATGGCAGGACCTACCATACTAGTCGTAGCAACAGAAGAAGTTAGATAGGTGAAGAACATGAAGCAACAAAGCCACAATCGAGGCAGAAATGGCCACAATAAATTGCAGTACTGGCAAACAGATGCCATTTGGTCCATGACCATAGGCCATGGCACACACAATAAAATGATGCATAGAGTAGTATACCCACACTGCGTAGGGCAGTGCATGGACGGGCCAGTCTGTGCATCAGACATCATCATAATATACACAGTTTGATGAGGCCTCAAACTCAAATTTGATGTTGTCTTACCAATGGTCTTTATACACTGATATGGGATAATTTGTGATTAGCTCCCATACAGTGTACATAAATACTACTTTGATTCAACTTGTACCTCTGAAATTAATTGAAGTAACCCCAATAGTGTCAGGGCAAAGCTCACTGACAGAAACCCTCCTTATGTTTCTAGAAAATTCCTGTAAACCACTTTACTTTCTATTAGGTCTAAAATTAAATATACTAAAGAGTTTCTTCAATTAATGCTTCCTAACAATCCAGTTTTGAGCAAATATCTACCTGACTACTATAAATTTAGTAACAGAAGAGGTAGGAATATTGGACAGTGTTTCTATAGTTATAAACATGGTGAAAAAACAGGCAGACCTGTGGTTCATTATGTAAATATATTTTTAAGTGTAAGTCTTTTTATACAAGTAATTCATAAAATACATTTGATATCAGACAACATATAACATTTGAAAGTCATTTTATTGTTTATCTTACACAATGTACATGTGGTGCTTTTTATGTTGGACAAATCAAGAGATTGCGAGTTCCCATTTAAGTAACATCAACTGTTCCAGGGACAGGAGTGCACTCTGTAAGCATAAGAAGGCTCACCCTATAGCTACGTTTGTGTTCATAGGAATGGATCAAATAAAAATGTGTGGTGCAGGTATGGGTGCTGTAAAAACGTATTTTAGATTCTAAAGAAAATTTCTGGATACCTTACACTGGTGCACTGTATCTGCCTGGTCTCAACGAACATCTATAATTTGTATAAAGAAGAGAAAAATGTATGGTCTTGTTATCCTTTACTAACATCAATTAGCCAGCTCTTGGACACTAAGCAGGGTTGAGCTTGGCTAGTATTTAGATGGGAGACCACCTGGTAATGTTGCTTTAATGCCATACTGTTTGGGTGTTTTTTAAAAATTGTTTTGGAATGCTACTGATGTTTATTTATCGCACGAGCTGTGATGTCATTTAAAAGAAACTGATTGATGTTCTTCGTGTTTCACTGTTGCAGTCATCACACTTTGGTTATCTGCCTGCAGATAGCCCTCAGTCGGCCCGAATACCATAGTCTTGGGATTTCTGCATCGGATGCTCTCGCTTCTTCCATGATGTCAGGTCGTCAGGGGTATAAAACAGGCAGCCGATGCCATTATATCAGTCTTTCTTGCCAAGAAGGAGCCCGAAGCAGAAGCAGTTCGCAAGTGCCGGTCGGCCACTACCTGAAATTTTCATTTTTCGAGTTTCAAACCTGAAGTCTTCTAAAGTTAAGTACCCTGTTGGGGATTCTTTTCTCTTGCTCTAACTGAAGTCAGAAAAAGTTAACAATTGTCTTGCCTGTGAAATGCGAATACCTCACAGAGATTTTCATTCTTACTGCGTCACCGGTTTAGACCCAGACCATGATGTCCCTCGCTGTCAGTTTTGTGCCTTGTTTAATGCCCGAACCATTTGTCATCGGGCTATTTTTGTCACTAAATTCTTTCACTCTCATTCTCCGTATTCCAAAATGGCTTTGGTAAGCCATCTGACTACCGATCTTCCAAAAAAGTGCAGAGACAGACCACATAGGTCAAAAACTGCCGACGACGCTTCCATTAAGCTAGTCGTCAGTCCATCTGTACTCAGTGAGGTGCCTTTGTAGCCTCTGATGCCCACTTCTACAGATTTGCAGGCCTCTGCTGAGACCCATTCGTAGTCTGGTATGCTGCATGATATGCTTCTTCAACTATGGAACCTGCGGATGTCTCTACCTTGGATAGGTCCAGAGCTGCTGTGCAGGCACCAGCTTCTGAGGGAGTATTCCGTCCTACCAATATTCGCATTAAAACCGACAACTTCTTTTTTAGCTAAAACTACCGAGTTTCTCAGGCCCAGAGTACGCATTACACCTAGAAAACCAGCGACCAACGCGCATGCTCAAGCTCCCATGCCCCAAAAACAAATGCTTAGAATGAATCAAAATAGCAGGACTGAGCAAAAACAAGTGTAACACTTAAAGTTCAAAGTACTTTATTATCAATAATTAATAAGATAAGCGCTTTCGCTGTGTAGCTTCATCAGATCTTACATTCATTCTAAGATTCCACATCTTATATATACACAGGTTTTAAACAATTAATCAATCAAGTAAGTTAATTGGTATGATTATTTAAAGAAGCAGGCAGACATCAAAGACCCAGCTTAATATACAAATCTGATAAAGATAAAAACATTTAAAAACAATCTCATATATAAAATATACATAGGAAACACATATATAAAAAAGTTATATATAAAAAATATATATAAAAAACATATCAGTTAGTACATATATATTTGTAATTAAAATAGATATTAGTGTGAGAAAGATTCTATAGACAAGTATGCTTAATGTCTAACATATAAAATTTCATATATATGTATGTATAAATTAATATAATCTTATAAAATAAAGTAACCACACTACATGTGGTAACTAAATCTATGATGTAATGACAAAGTAGTGATATAAAAGACAATTCGTTTACAGAGAGATAGAATACCTATTTCTAGGGGGTTTATCTAATGTTTCTACGCTGTCTTAATTTTGGCTTGATAGAGGCCCTATCATTGAGGTCTAATCCTTTATCTGATCTTAGTAGAATTATCCATTCAGTTTCCTTACTCTCTGTATATATCTTAATGTCACCCCCTCTAGAGTTGGGAGTAATTACTTCAAGTACCTTGAACAAAAATCTATGTGTGTCGTCATTTAATGCTACATGCTTGGCAAGGGCATTATGTAATGTACCTTTCCTTATGCGATATACATGTTCCCTTATCCTATCCCTCAGTGGTCGATTTGTTTTTCCAACATAGAAGGATGAACATAATTGACAAACAGCTAGGTATATCACATGAGAAGTCATGCAGTTGGCTTCAGCTCATATATTAAAAACTTTCTGTTGATCAGGATGAAAGAATTCTGTCTTACTGTCTATGTAACAACAGAAATTACAGCGACCACAGCGTCTTGTGCATCCATTCTGTATAGATTTCCTATCAAATTTAGGATGGCATAACATTCTTTTTAAGTTGTGTTTATTCTTAAAGATAAACCTCGGTGTTTCTCCTACTATCTGTTTAATTTCTTCATCTATCTGTAATATACCCCAGTGTTTGTCTATAATCTGCTTAATCTCTATATGATCAGATGAAAAGAAGGTGGAGAATTTAGTGAAAGATTCACTCATATTTTGTTTCTCATTATAGCTAGCACTGTTGGATCCAAAGTATGGCATAGCTGAAGTGGAGCGTAAATTGTACACTTGCCTATCTTAGAATGTATTTCCTCGACTTTATATCCTCTGTTTAATAGTGTATATTTCAAATCATTTATCTCAGTGTGAAATCCCTCTTCCATTGGATTCAGTCTGGAAGCTCTAATAGCTTGTCCTTTCACAATATTTCTAAAGACAAAAGGAGGGTGCATACTGGATCTTAGAAGCAATGAGTTAACATAACATGTTTTACGATGAACTCCAGTGTTAATTAAATTATTATGTAGCCTCTCTATATATAAGTCTAGAAACTCAATTCTATCCTCTGAAAACTTCATGGTAAACTTAAGACATGGTATTAAATTGTTCATGATTAGGTATGTGGATTCAAGTTGTTGGGGTGTCCCTTTCCAAAGAATAAAGACATCATCCACAAAACGTCTGTAAAATATCACATGTTTCTCAAAGAAATTTTGTAGAAATAATGTATGTTCTTCCCAATGTGCAAGGAACATATTGGTGCAGCTGTTGGCACAAGATGTACCCATGGCTACGCCATCTTTCTGTCTATAGATGTTATCCTTGAACATAAAGACATTATTTTCTAAGACTAATTCCAAAAAGTGAACTATTAAGTCAGTAAGTACATTGGTATAGTCACTGTGATTTTTCAGGTACTGTAATGTATAATTCAAGCCCAGTTCATTGGGAATCACTGTGAACAGTGACTGTATGTCAAATGTGACAAATAAATAGTCTTTAGTGATTGTTTTGTCTTGAATACAATCATAAAATTCTGTAAGGAATTGTTTAGTGTCTTTTAGTACTATTTTATTTTTATTTAGTACAGCCCTCAGATGTTTTTCTACAAATACTGATAGATGTTCTGTGACCAAACCTCGTCCAGAAACTATTGGTCTCATGAGTGGGTTCTTATTATCCTTGTGTATTTTCGGCTGTCCTTGAATAACTGGTATAGTAGGTGTTAGAATATTAAGATAGTCAAATAATTCCTTGTCAATCAGTTTACTTTTGAAAATATCCTCTAGCGTATTCTTCACATATCTTATAGTTTCTATAACATCGTCTTTTGTTATTAAATCATAGAATTTGTCCTGCATCATTTCTGTCATTGCTCCGATATAATTTTGTATATCCATAACAACAATGCTGCCTCCTTTGTCAGCTGGTCTAATAACTATAGTAGGGTCTTCCTATAATTGTTTTAGACTTACTCTTTCTTTATAAGTTAAATTATCTCTCCTTTTACATCTTTTTTGCTCTACTCTATCTGCACAGTATACATGTAACTCATCTTCAGTTAACTTCAAATATGCCTCAACGAGTGGGTGATGGGTTGGCACGAAATCACTTAGTCTCTTAAATGTGAATGCTTCTGTTTTAGAAGTATTGCTAGTTTGGGTTTTATATAACAATTTTAGCATGACATTTCTGAAAAATATTTCCAAGTCAGTGACTGTGTCTGTTAGTTTACTGTGACTTCTTGGAATAAAGTTTAGACCCTTGCTTAACAATTGAATATCTTCATAAGTTAGTATCTTACTTGATATATTGTGCACTAATTCTTGTGCGTCCACATTTTCTTTAAAGTTTGGTTGGATGGAATGTCTCCTGAAAATTTCCTCTTCTGCCTCCCACGACTCATAGGCCTTGACCTCTGTTGGCCTTTGTCCATACGTATCGGTAGAGGAAAAAACAATTCAGCATTTGTTTTATTGCTAGATTTTTCTGTGGTTTTAACCTTTGGTCTCACTACAGCCTCAGAGTCTCGATTCATATGAGGTGTCTTGTCTTTAACTGTGTGAACATTAGGATATAAATTATTGTCTAAGTTCACACTGGGGTGTATGATGTGTATAACATCTATTGAATCTTTACAGTGGGGTTTATCAGTTACATCGATTGCTACATTCTCTATACAAACATCATCATTTAATTCTGTAATCTCATCAGCAGAAGGTATACTCTGAACGTTTAAAGTCGACATATTACTATTCCCAGCATTATTGTTTGGAGCATTTAAAGTACACATATTCTTCTTAACTTCATTACTAATATTGTCACATAAGATAACATTCTCTACATTCCTTTTATTCACATATTGTGAACTATTCATAGCATTATCATTGTTCACCATTGCATTACGTTCATTCTGTCCATGCCCTGGTCTGGGCCAAGTAAAGACATGGCTTTGTCTAAAATCATTAATGTCTCTTTTAGCTTTATTCCTTTTTTGTTGTAGTAGCTTCCTTTCAAATGCTAAAACACAGTCCAGTAAGTTCTCCAGTAGTGGTTGAACCAGAACATCAGCAAAGTCTCTATATAACATTTGTTGCTTCGCATTTATGCTTTCTATCAATTTACTTTCTTCTGGTATAAAAAAGTCTATTAAAAGTCTAAGATAATTCCGACTCACCTCTATATTAAGTCTCTGCCATTTCGCTAGCAATTCGGGGTAATCCTTGCCCTGGCTAGGCATCGTAAAAACCCTTAAGCCTCTTAGAATAATGTTAGAATGGCTGAAGACCTTATCACCCTAATTAGGGGAAGCCAGCCCTCCCCTGCTAAGAGACCAAGAATTGAGTTTCTTTCTCATTCTACAGACCAGGAGTCCGATGACTCTGGCCCTTCTGATTACCAGGACATACCCTTATCTACCTTTGAGGATTTGGATGCAGAGCAATCCATTCCCTTTGCCTCGACTCCAGAGGATTTTTGTTTTGGTGAAACCTTACATACTTTAAGAGAGCATTTCCGCTGGGAATGCCAGGATTATCCTCAGTCCAAAAAGAGACACCGAGAATTTTTAGAGTTGCCTCAGCACAGGACCCTAGCTATACCCCTTGTCCTGGATGTTGTAGAGGATGTCTTTATCGAATCCAGTCTTACTCCAGATACTTTACCACCGGCCCCTAGAAAACCTGACAAGTACTACAGAGTACCTGATTCTCAAAAATTTCTCTTTAAAAATCCTACAGCGGATCCAGAGACCATTTCCCAGGGGCCTAAAGGTATTAAGGCTACTACAGCCAAAAACCCTACTCCTTCTGACAGGGATTCCAGAGCTTTAGACAGATGGGGTAAGAAGGTATATACCTCTGCAGCTCTTGCCATCAAGGCATTGAATTACCAGATGTTCTTCGTGTTTCACTGTTGCATTCATTACATTTGGGTTATCCTGCTGGCAGGTTGCCCTCAGTCGGCCTGAATTCCAAAGTCTTGGGTTCTGCGTCGGTTGCTGTCGCCCCTTACCCGACGTCAGGTGTATAAAAGATGCAGCCAACGCCATTTTCTTCAGTCTTTCTTGCCGTGCGGTGCCCGAATCAGAAGCAGTTCGCAAGTGCCGGTCGGCCGACTCCTGAGATTTTCGTGTTCGAATTTCAGATCCGAAGTCTTCTTTAAAAGCTAAGTACCCCATTGGGGAAACTTTTTTCTTGCTCCAGTCCAATGTCAGAAAAAGTTAATAATTGTATTTCTTGTGGGAAGCAAATACCTCATAAGGACTTTCATTCTTACTGTATTCCTTACCTAGGCCCTGAACACGACGTAGCTAGTTGTCGGTTTTGTGCTAGATTTAACAGACACATTATTAAGCATCGGTACAATTTTGCATTAAGCTATTTTGGCCGAAGATTTAATTATACAATGTCATCGGATAGCCATCTGACAACTGGAGTTCACAAAAATGCAAAGAAAAAGACAGGCTACCAAGGTCCAAAACCGATGACGAACGAGGCTTCTCCTAAGCCAGTCGCCGATTCGCCTGTTCTCAGTGAGGCGCTTTTGCAGCCCCTGATACCCGCTACTTTAGAGTCACAGGCCGCTACCAACACCCACGTGGAGTCGGCAAGGCCACTAGAAGCTCAAAGTATTGGAGTCTCGGAGACTATTCCCTCAGATGGGTCCGGAGCCGCTGAGCAGGCATCAGCTTCTGAGGGTGTATTCAAACCTAAACAATTATACATTAAAACAACTTCAACTTCAAAGGCAAAGACTAAAGCACCTTTAAAGACAAAGAAACAAGTTCAACAGCCTCATGGACAGGCCTCCATGCCCAAAAAATAGATGCTCAAAATGGCTGAAGACTTAATTAGCTTGATCAGGGGTTCCCATCCCCCTCCTGATAAGAGGCCCAGGCAAGAGACAGACTATAAATCTTCAGATCAGGTTTCCATTTCTTCTGATTCTTCTTCTGATCAGGAATATTCTCTACCTCCCTATGAGGATTCTGATGCTGAAGAATCTATACCTTCAGCTTCTCCTCCTGAGGACTACTCTGTTGGGGAAACCTTGCATACCATGAGTGAGCATTTCCACTGGGAGAGCCAAGATTTTTCAGACTCTAAGAAAAGGCTCAGAGACTTCCTTTTACTACCTCAACACAGGCCTCTAGCTATTCCACCTGTCTTAGACATTGCAGATGATGTGTTTTCAGAGTCTAGTCTGACACCTGACTCCTTACCTCCAGCTCCTGTTAAGCCGGACAGATGCTACAGGGTTCCTGACTCTCACAAATTCCTTTTCAAAAACCCTGCTGCAGACCCAGAAACTATTTCTCAGGGTCCCAAGGGCGTCAAGGCTTCCACTGCAAAAAACCCTACCCCCTCTGACAGAGATTCTAGGGCACTAGACAGATGGGGAAAAAAGATTTACACATCTGCTACCTTGGCTATAAGGGCCTTAAATTGCCAGTTTCATATGCTCAGATATCAGCAATATATCATGACACTGCTTAAACAGAAAATGTTGATAAATTCTGAATGTGCAGAAAACAAAGAAATGCAGGATTTATTGCATGCAGCTGAATAAGTTGGAAAGCATACTTTGCAATGTGGTTTTGATTCTCTAGAGGCCTCCTGCAGGGCCACTGTTACAGGTTCTGTCATTAGGAGGCATGCTTGGTTGAAGGAACAAAATCTGCCTGATCATGTCAAAGCAAAGTTATTAGATGCTCCCATTACAGCATGATACTCTGTTTGGTGTTAAGGCAGAAGAGGTGTTGAAGAAAATGGAGGACAAAGCTAAATCTATGCAAACAGTCAAGGAATTCTTACAGGTACAGCCTCCTAGGTTTAGCAGACACTGGCCTACAAAGAATTGGTCCTTTCCAGTGTCAGACAGACCTCAAAGGGACAGAACCAGATACCCTAGAGGCAGAGCCCAGCCACAAGGTTCGTACAGGTCTAAGCAATGGGGTGCTTCTACCTCCAAAAGCGGAGAGGACAAATCACAACCATACAGGAAACAGTCCCAATGACTTCCCCCTGCCTGTACCAAGCACTTATCTTCTGGCAGCACCTTTAGGGGGAAAACTAGCACTTTTTTCTCGAAATTGGCACATTATTACCCAGGACAAATGGGTTCTAAACATAGTGTCACAAGGCTACAAGTTTCACTTCTATACGCTGCCAAGGACAAACAGTTGGCCAGACCTGCCAAAAAATCAATGGGCAGAGGCTCAAAAACAAGTTGCATCTCTCATGCACATGGGGGCTATTCAACAAGTGCCACAGCAAGAGCAGGGACAAGGATTTCCTCAAGACTGTTCTTGGTACCCAGAAAGGACAAAGCATGGAGACCAATTCTGGACCTATCTATTCTAAACACTTACCTGGATATACCCAAATTCAAGATGTTGACCTTGCAGTAGCTTCTGCCCATGCTGGGCAGCAAGGCTTGGCTCGTGACTTTAGACCTAAAAGAGGCATACCTGCATGTCCCAATCAGACAATCATGCAGAAGATACCTCAAATTCAAGGCTGGCTCAAAGCATTACCAATTCTCTGCACTGCCCTTTGGCTTATCTACTGCGCCCAGGGTCTTCACAAAGTACCTGGCACCAGTAATTGCTTTGTGCAGACAAAGAGGAATACAAACATATCCTTACTTGGGTGACTGCCTCATTCAAGCAGAGAACAAGGACATTCTACTACAGCATCTGGCATTTGTGAAGAAGCTTTTAACATGTCTAGGGTACACAGTCAATGAAAAGAAATCAAAACTAGTACCCTCATAAGAGATAGTATTCCTGGGTGCAAGCTTAAATCCAACTGCCCAGATGGCTTATCTCATGCCAGACAAACAGAGGCAACTAACTACCTATTTCAAGGAAATGGCAACAAAGGCCCAGTTATCTGCAAGAAAAATTCTGCAGGCTTTGGGCTCCATGGCATCCTGCATCCTACTAATTCCTTATGCAAGACTGCATATGAGGAAACTTCAATGGTACCATAAAAGTGTCTGGACACAACATTGCCACAGTCTGGAAACAATGATTTCTCTCATTCCCTGCCTGCAGCAGGAGTTTCGATGGTGGGCAAAGGCTTGTCACCAAAACAAGGTATTCAGGGCATATGGTCCACAAACCAAATGCATCTACATTTCAAACAAAAGGAGATGCTAGCTGTTTAAAATGCCCTGACAGCCTTCAAGGACCTAATTCATCCGGGACAACTTCTGATAAAGACAGACAACACCACGGTCATGTGGTACATAAACAAGCAGGGGGGCACTCACTCTTACCCCCTTTGCAGACTAGCGATGGCTTTATGGGACACAACATTGACTTACCAAGTTCATTTGCAGGCACAATTCCTGCCAGGAAAGGAAAATACTCTGGCAGACGAACTAAGCAGAAACCTCATGGATCCCCACGAGTGGCACCTGGATCCACAAGTCTTCAGCATGTTAACAAAGAAATGGGGATGCCTGGACATAGATCTATTTGCCTTCCCTCACAACAATCAACTAAAAAGATTATGCACAAGGACTTATCACAGACAAGCATGGAAAGTGGATGCCTTATCTTTCAGCTGGACAAACCTATCAGTATATGCCTTTCCTCCACTGCCTCTCCTCCCCAAAGTACTCCTAAAAGTCAGACAGGAGAAACCAAAAATGATTCTGATTGCCCCAGACTGGCCACGCCAGTACTGGTATCCAATCTTAAGGAACTTGTCTCAGTGCCAAGCCTGTACCTTACCTCAAATACCTCATCTACTGTCCCAACAAAACAATCAGATTCTGCACAGCCAACTCAGGACCCTAAACCTGGCAGCATGGCGGATAATGTAGCCATACAAAGCACACCTCTCAGTAAAGCTGTGATGGATGTCATTTTAGAAGCCAGAAGGCCTAGTACTTGAAAATCCTGTGCTGGAAAATGGAAGAGATTTTGTGCTTGGAACCAAGCTCAAGGAACTGATACAGCTGTCCCAAATATTCCTCAGATTTTGCAATACTTAACTGAAATGCTGGACAAAGGCCTATCTTTCTCATCAATTAAAATCCATGCCTCTGTCATTTCGGCTCATTACAATACAGAGCCACCACTCTTTTCTCACCCTTTATTAAGGCAGTACCTCAGAGGAGCCAAAAATTTAAGGCCTCCAATGAGAACACCAACACCTGCATAGGACCTCAATTATGTCTTGGAAAAACTCACCTTACCTCCTTTTGAGCCAGCTGCTACTGCCGATATAAAGTTTTTATCTTGGAAAACAACTCTGCTCCTAGCAATAACTTCTGCAAGATGAGTGTCAGAGCTACAGGCTCCCATGGCTGTGGAACCCTTTATCTTTTTTTTATCCGGACAGGGTCTCTCTGAGGACAAACCCTACATTTATGCCTAAGGTAGTATCCAGTGTAGCCCTTAACCAAACTATTCATTTGCCAACTTTTTATCTAAGTCCACAGAACAAGGGGGAGAAAATTCTGCATTCTTTGGACGTACACAGACAACTTAGAATCTACTTGGATAAAACTAAAGTTTTCAGAAAGACAGAACAATTACTAGTGGCATATGCTGCAGGATCACAAGGAAAGGCTATCTCCAAGCAGACTATTTCAAAGTGGATAGGTCACTGCATTCATTTCTGCTACTCTCAGCTTGGCAAACCTGTGCCTAAGGACATTAGGCCACATTCAACCAGAGCTGCAGCCTTTCTCAGGGGAGTACCAACTAAAGACATTTTAGAGGCTACTACTTGGAGTTCAGCGCATACCTTTACAAAACATTACAATCTGCCCCTTTACTCTAAATCCAGGGCAGGCTTTGCCACTGCAGCTTCTGCAGGGCCTCATAGCCACCACTATTGCTATTTAGTTCCATCCTCCCATCCATAGCTTTGGGAATCTACCCAAATGTACTGACTGCAACAGTGAAACACGAAGAACATAGTACAGTTGTGTACACTTACCATAAATGTAGATGTTCGAGTGTATTCACTGTTGCAGTCCAGGTTACCCACCCACCACCCCCCTTATTTTTGCTGGAACTTATCTTTCCTTCTCTGATCTATACAACCTATGTGGTGTATTTGCTTATAGATGAAAGTAAAGTTTATTTTGATGCATGTATGTGTTACTTACATATATTTAACATACCCTTTGGGGGGCAACTGACATCTGGGGCAAGAAAAACTGAAGAAAATGGCGTTGGCTGCATCTTTTATACCCCTGACGACCTGACGTCAGGGAAGGGGTGAAAGCAACCGACGCAGTACCCAAGACTTTGGAATTCAGGCTGACTGAGGGCAACCTGCCAGCAGGATAACCCAAATGTAATGACTGCAACAGTGAATACACTCGAACATCTACATTTATGGTAAGTGTACACAACTGTACTTTTCATATGTTGAAGTACTAGCGACATGTTATGGAACAAATTAAACAAAAAATATTGTTACTTCCAGATTGTGCAGAAAATAAAGATTTACAAGAGTTAATGCATTCTGCAAACCAAGTTAGTAAGCATACTTTGCAGTGTGGCTTTGATGCCCTAGAAGCATCTTGCAGGGCTGCAGTCACTGGATCTGTACTGAGAAGGCATGCTTGGTTGAAGGAACAAACCTTGCCAGACCATGTCAAATCTAAATTACTAGACGCTCCTTTAAATCAGGACCATTTGTTTGGCACCAAAGCAGAAAAGGTTCTTAAAAAGATGGAAGAAAAAGCTAAATCTATGCAAACTGTTAAATAATTCTTACAAGTGCAGCCACCTAGATTCAGTAGGCATTGGCCTACAAAACACTGGTCCTTTCCAGCTCCTTCTAGGCCTTCACAGTCCTAAACCCAGGGGAACCAGACCACCAAGACTACAGTCTCAGGGTATGCAGAGATCTAAACAATGGAGTGCTCCCACCTCAAAAACAGGGAGTGGCAAGCCACCCCCTTATGGTAAAAGTTCACAATGACTTGTCAGTTATCCTTCCCAGCCCTGTCCATCTACTTGTGCCCCTAGGAGGAAAACTTGACCTTCATGCCAAAAACTGTATATCCATTACTCAGGACCGATGGGTTCTAAACATTGTATCCCAGGGGTACAGATTCTACTTCCATTCCCTGCCAACCCCAAGCAGACTTCCAGACCTTCCTCCAAACCAGTGGGCAGAGGCTCAAAAGCAAGTATATGCTCAATATCAGGGCCATCCAACCTTTCTGGTGGTCCCAAAATTCAAAATGCTAACACTGCAACAACTTCTCCCTATGCTAGCCAAAGATACCTGGCTAGTCACCCTAGACTTAAAAGAAGCCTATCTGCATATCCCCATAAGGGAGTCTTGCAGGAGATATCTCCGCTTCAGGGCAGGCTGTATGCAATGTCAGTTCTCTGCACTTCCCTTTGGCTTATCTACTGCGCCCAGAGTATTCACAAAGTGCCTGGCTCCAGCCATTGCATACTGCAGGCAGAGAAATATCCAAATTTTCCCATACTTGGACGATTGCCTGATTCAGGCGGACAGTCAGGAATTACGGCTTCAACACCTGACATTTTTAAAAAGACTCCCTATCTTCATTGGGGTACACCATCAACAAAAAGAAATCACAACGGGTGCCCAGTCAAAACATTGTATTCCTGGGGGCAAGCTTGAACACCACTTCCCAGATGGCCTTTCTCACTCCAGAAAAACAGATCTATTTGAACAACTACTTCAGACACATGGCCACCAAAACCCAGCTGTCTGCAAGGAAAATACTGCAAGCCTTAGGGTTCATGGCCTCATTCATTCTGCTTATTCCATATGCAAAAATGCATATGAGGAAACTTCAGTGGTACTTAAAAAGTCTTTGGTGCTAACATTCTCAGGACCTGGAAACAGTCATTTTGATCATTCCTTGTCTAAGGGCAGAGTTCCGTTGGTCGGCAGAAGCATGCAACCACAACAAGGAACTGCCTTTCACTCAACCCCTCACTGCCCAAACCCTGACTACAGATGCAACAGACTATGCATGGGGGGGCACACATGGCAGGCATTCACGGAAAATGGACCCCAGGACAAATTCTCCTGCACATCAATCAAAAAGAGATGTTAGCTGTACAGTATGCTCTGACAGCCTTCAAATACCTAATCCTTCCAGGACAGCTGATGATAAAAACAGACAACACCACAGTTATGTGGTACATAAACAAACAGGGGGGGGGGGCTATTTTTACCTACTCTGCAGGTTAGCCATGGCCCTGTGGAACACAGCCTTGAGCAACCAAGTGCATGTGCAAGCTCAGTTCCTGCCAGGCAAATAGAATTCACTGACAGACGACTTAAGCAGAAATCTCCTGGACTCACACGAGTGGAAATTGGAGCCCAATACCTTCAACCTTCTAATTCAGAGGTGGGGGACACCAGAGGTGGACCTCTTTGCCTCCCCCGAGAACCACCAGTTGAGCACATTGTGCACCAGGAACCCTCACAGCAGGGACTGGAAGGTGGGTGCCTTATCCTTCAAATGGGAAAACCACTCAATTTATGCCTTTATCCCTTTGCCCCTCCTCATACAGGCAGTACTCAAGATCAGACAGGACAGCCCAAGGGCAATTCGTATTGCCCCAGATTGGCCATGCCAGCACTGGTACCCACTCTTACGCAGTCTGACAACAGTGCCACCCTGGCACCTTCAGCAGACTCTTTCCCTGCTGTCTCAGCAGGAGGGACAGATTTTGCATCCACAGCTGCAAACCCTAAACCTTGCAGCCTGGCTTATCCCCTGAAAAGTCCACCAGTAACCCACAGCAAGCAGGTGCTGGACGTCATTCTTGAGGCCAGAAGGCCTAGTACTAGAAATTCTTATGCTGAAAAGTGGAAAAGATATTGATCTTGGAGTCAGTCTCAAGGAAAGGACACAGCTGTGCCCTCCTTACCTCAAATCCTTGATTACCTAGCAGAACTACTCACAGAGGCCTATCCTTCTCCTCCATTAAGATTCATGCCTCTGCCATCTCAGCTCATTATAATAGTGAGCCACCTCTGTTCTCAGTTTCACCTCAGACAGTTTCTGAGAGGGGGTAACAACTTAAGGCCCCCTAGGAGAGCACCCATCCCTGCCTGGGACCTTAACTTTGTACTGGAAAAGCTCACACTCCCCCCTTTTGAACCTGCAGCTTCAGCAGAGTTAAAATTCCTTTCTTGGAAAACAGTCTTGCTTTTAGTCATAACCTCAACTAAAAAAGTGTCCGAGTTACAGGTACTAATGGCTGTGGAACCCTTCATTATTTTCCATGCTGACAGGGTTTCCCCTCAGGACTAACCCATCCTTTATGCCTAAGGTGGTCTCCAGTGTGGCTCTAAACCATTTGCCAACTTTCTTCCCTAATCCTCAATATAAAGGAGAGAGGATCCTGCACTCCTTGGACGTGCACAGATAGCTCAGGTTCTACCTTGACAGGACTAAACCTTTCAGAAAATCTGACCAACTACTAGTCTGCTTTGCTACATGGGCAGAGGGCAAGACCATTTCAAAGCAAACCATTTCCAAATGGATAGCACACTGCATCCATTTCTGCTACAAGCACCATGGAAAACCTACCCCACAGGGGATCAGAACACATTCCACTAGGGCTACTTCCACCTCTACAGCATTTCTTAGGGGAGTCCCTACCAGGGACATTCTGGAAGCTGCAACCTGGAGTTCTGTACACACCTTCACCAAGCATTACCACTTAACTATTTTTTCTAAATCCAGAGCTGGATTTGCTACAGCAGTTTTACAAGGCCTGCTAGCCAGCCGTATCTCCTCTTGAATGCCTCCACTCTTCCTCAGGTTTGAGAATCAACCCAAGTTTGATGACTGCAACAGTGAAACATGAAGAACATAGTGCAGTTGTGTACACTTAACATAAATGTAGATGTTTGAGTGTATTCACTGTTGCAGTCCTGGTTTCCCTCCCTTCAGCCCCCTGTTTTTCTCTATCTTTTCTATCTATCCTCTATATGGCCATTTTTTATGGCAGGGGTATTTACTTTTTACTGGTGGTGTTCCACACCATATACTAGCTTCCTATTTCGGGGGCTCCTGACATCTGGGGCAAGAAAAACTGATGTAATGGTGTCGGCTGCCTGTTTTATACCCCTGACGACCTGACGTCATGGAAGAAGTGACAGCATCTGACGCAGAAATCCCAAGACTCTGATATTCTGGCCGACTGAGGGCTATCTGCAGGCAGATAACCCAAGTGTGATGACTGCAACAGTGATTACACTCGAACATCTACATTTATGGTAAGTGTACACAACTGTACTTTCCAGTTGTTTAGATACTGGTCTTAATGAACATCCATAATGACTATAAAAAATAAAGAATAGAAAGAATGAATGGTCATATTATACTGAATAAACCTGATCTAGCTTGATTTAGTAAATAAGCATGGTCAGGCTTGGTTAGTAACTTGATGTGAGGCTGGCAATACTTCTTTTTATGCCATATTGCTTGTGTATTTAAAAAAAAAATGGTTACATGTTATTGGTGTTTATCACATGATCTGTGGTGCAATATAAAAAAAAGTAAGTGATTGCTTTATTTGTTTATTTACTGACAAAACTTGTATAAGTAAAACTGGTTTATCTTTCTTTTTCAACTGCAAAGGGAAATAAAAGTTTTCTTTATCATCCCGTAGTGCTGGTATCTATCTACATCTCCCACTCTATCCGTATATGTGTGCACACACACAAACACACACATATATATATATATATATATATATATATATATATATATATATGTGTGTGTGTATGTGTGTGTGTATATATATATATATATGTGTGTGTGTGTGTGTGTGTGTATATATACATATATATGGGTCTACTTTTCTTTGTCGAAAGCTCATTATTTCAGCAAACAAAAGTACGACCCCATTTACACGAAAGTGCACTTTTGCGAATACTGGTTCACTGAACCGGTAATAAAAACAAAAAAATGACACGCTACAAAGGCAGTTTTGCAGCAGATATATATATATATATATATATATATATATATATATATATATATATATATATATCTATATATATATTTATACACACATATATACGAATAGCAATATATACACATATATGTTTGTACACATATATACTATATGCACGCACACACACACACACACACACACACACACACACACACACACACACACACACACACACACTCACTCAGTTAGTACTGCTGTCTGATCTCACTATGGTGCCTTTTGCAGGACTGCTTAACTTTTGAAACTGTATTGTAATACAATGTGTGACGTTCAGACTGGTGAGCTACAGCTCCTGTTTATGGATTGCAGTTGTAGTGTTATTTATGCTAGGTTGTTTGTTTTGCATATGTGCAAAGTAACACCTACAGCCAACATATTCTGTTTTTTTTTTTAAAGCAATATTAGACTTTTTTCCTGCTTTTGCCTGCACACTAGCCTTATGTGTTATGGCCATGTTTTTGAATTATTCTCTATTCAACAAAACTCATTACAGCCAAGTGCACCTCTAGGTGTTTCTGCAGTTACCTCCTACTGATGCCTCTGGGCGTCAAATATTGTTTGTTCATAATTTGCATTACTAATTCCAAAACCATGGCTAACCCCATTGTATTGATAGTTAACCTCTGTCTAATGCAACTAAAGAAATATTGAATATTATTTATATACTGTTTATTTGTATTGTAATACTTTTCATATTTCTCTAAATATCTCAACATTTGGGTAGCATAGACAGAACTGCATAGCCTCACATGAAATCTCACAGCTGTATAAAGAATATCCTGGTGGCAACATATGTCTTGCTTGAATGGTTACGGAGATGTCATAAGCTGTTTATACCACATTACAACATTAATATTCACTGCCTTTATTTTGGCTTATAAAATGCAATTTAAAGCATCAAACTGAACGAATACCATTAATGTAAAGATTAATTTAATCTGAATAATTTTCCATTTGTAGTTTTGTAGTAACACTTATGGTTCCAGATATATGAATATTTAAACTGTTAGATGATGACTTCATTTTTTTAAAAGCTCAAGCCACAACCACTGGGAGTTAAAAGTGCACACTCAAAAGAGCTGTACTGGCGGGAATGAGTTATTAAAGAATACAGGAACAAAACAATACCCATAAAAGAGAAAAAGAAAAAAATCATTTACATAAACTTTTCCACACTTTTCTTAACAATTTCAAATGGGATCACAGTGGGGAACTCTAAATTGCACACAACAATATGGCAACCATGAAATTGAGATCTACAAGCTGATTTTACATTACATGGTATCGTATTTTATATTAGCGGTTTATATACATCCACCTTAATGATTTCTCGGCTCAAATACTTATATGAAAATATTAGCATACATGAAATATTTTTGACATAACAGCATGTAAACAACCTATCATGAATAAATATTTCACAATACATTTTCTAAAAATATTCTTCACATTATAACCACTGATTTCCCATGTAGCATATCACAAAACAGGCAGCATTTTCTGTATGGCAAAAGACAGATCACAAGTGGCGCACTGACGTCAGGGAAGAGGCGACAGCAACCGACGCCGGACCTAGACTTTGGAATTCAGGCCAACTGAGGGTAGCCTGCCAGCAGGATAACCCAAGTGTAATGACTGCAACAGTGAATGCACTCAAACATCTACATTTATGGTAAGTGTACACAACTGTACTTTTCAGCTTTATTGTCATTGTGCATAAATAACCTGTGCAAGACATTAACACTACTTCCTGATTTTTTATACTAAATTTTCTACAGAAAGCTGTATAATTCTTTTTAATGAAAACATAATGCATTCTTTAGTGTCTTGAAGTTCATATGTTACAAGTACTGG
This sequence comes from Protopterus annectens, assembly GCF_019279795.1. Lineage (NCBI taxonomy): Eukaryota > Metazoa > Chordata > Ceratodontiformes > Protopteridae > Protopterus > Protopterus annectens. The sequence continues at coordinate 309,539,520 of NC_056735.1, read as the reverse complement.
ACATCTGTGACCTTCAGAAATGATGTAAAATGAGGAAGTTATTCCCCAAATAGGAATGCATATATGTAGTAGAGTACATTGTTTTGCTGAACTGCAGTAGTCAGGACATTCTTACACAAGTTTCTTAACTAGGAACATTCCTGAATGTTTCCTGAAAATGGACACATTGGCCTTCTGGGTTTACCTGGTTAACAAATAAAATAGAAAAAAATGTTCTTTGTTCTCCAGAAACACTAGAGTACCAACTTCAGCCTTATACTATTATTGGCAAAAAAAACTAAATTATGTTTGTGAAAGACAGGTGACTTAAGAAAGTAATTATATCTTATATTTTAGGACATAATCATTAACGTAATAAAAAGGAGCCCGACTCCACAAGCAATGTGAATAGTTATTAAACCTCACAATTTTTTTCCAAACAACTTTATTGAATTATCACTTGTGGCTTATCCAAATTTACATTCATATAAAATAATCACACCATATTAATATAACAAACATTTTACTTCACATATATTGATTCTAAAGATCTCAATTCTAGTTGTTTTATCTCTTTTCCTATATTTACTACTTCCAGTATAGTTAGTTTAGATTTTGATTTCCATTTTCTAGTAATAACTTTTTTGGCAGCCACCATAATTAGACACAGCAAGGCCTTACCATGTCTAGGCAATTCCGATTCTGTATCATAGCTCAGGAAAAATCATTTCCCTCATCACACCAATCTGCTCTCCCAGAATCTCAGACAGTACATCCTGCAGGGAATCCCTAAAGTCTGCCAACTTACCTCACTCCCAGAAAATATGTTCCCAATTATCTCTTTCTTCCCCTTCACACCTCCAACATTTGATATCTGCCTGAGGAAAAATTCTATGGAGTCTGCTTGGGATATAAAAATATCTATGTTAACATTTTAGGCAAAAATCCTAAATCTTCTAGATTTTGTTGAACATTTGGGAGATGTACATATATCCTCCCAGTATTTCTTTGTGAATTGCTTATCCAGTCTCTCTTCCCAATCCTTTCTAATCTCCTCTGATTGATTCTTGTAGTTATCATGGAATATTTTATATGCTGTACTGTCACTGTTAGGGAAGGCAATCTCTAAACTGCAGTCCAAATAAATTCTTGGGATCTTCCCAGTCTATTATTTTTCCCTCTCTAGTTATTTGCTCCCAATACCTTGGTTCCTTTGCCAGTTTTCCCAAATAAATTCCAGGCCCCTCTTGCCTGTTTTCTGTATCCCTAATTGCAGTCATCCCTATCGGCAGAATCTCTCTTCTCCAGTCCCATGGTTGCTTACTTCTTAGAATAATTACTGCTACTTTATGGATATAATATTATGTATGATTATTGTTATTCTCCTTAAAGGCCTGCATCCAACATCCCAGTCACAAAGAGAGTCTCTGCACACCTATAACAACTCTTCGCAGGCTGCTGGGGATGTACTTATTGCAGGTAGAAAAAAATGTCTCTTTGCTGGAAGTAAAGAGTCAGCTCCAAACACAATAATTGTAAGCTGTTGAAGTACCCTGTGCTTCTTTTTGCTCATCATATTAAAAAAAAGAAACTTGAGTTTATTTCTGTTTTAGTGCTAAAAGTAATTAATTTCCTTTGCCAAAATTGTGTTTCCGTGTCTTTAATCTAAAACCTCTTGCACTGATAACTTGTTAAGCACCTGGGCTGATATACAGTGGGTTGGGTAATGAGAGCCTGCTGCATGGTAGTTCTCAGTTTTCATTGGGTTGTACTTTTACCCAGTCACTTAAGGTACATGTGATGATCTGAGGTAGTGCCAACTATGCCACTAAAAGTTCGGCAGTGGATGTGTAACATATGCCAGCACAGCTAGCTGGAACTTTGTCAAGAATTATATGTCATTTGTATATTAATTTGATTTATACAGATGCTTCTGTTTTTAAAATGTATTTGTAAAGCTGCTAGTGTTAAATGTGCCAACAGTGGTCCTCACTGTATTGTAACTGATTAAATGTATATGTTTTAACAGAGTTTAAGAGGTTAAGCTCAACCCCAGCTAACTTTTAGAAAAGTGTGCTGAAATTAAATTACCTGGTTTAGGCCATAAAGACTGTATCTTACAGTTCTGATTGCAGCCAGAGACTAAGTGTCTGTGCCAGAGAATGGTTTATTAGCTCCTGTAGGAAGAGTTGAAGAGTTTTATGGTTTTATAACTTCCAGATGCTGTAACACATGTCATCAACAAAACTCTGTGCATATGGTAACACATATGTGCTAAATTCTGGTTCTTCAGCAATGTGGTAGCATGGGAACCAGAAGTCAGATGACCAGATGCATGTGATGTCATTTTGTAATCTAGTTCAAAAATGATGTTTTAATACCAAATGAGAGAGAAATATCAAGGCACTCTGTTTTTGGAACCTTACAAAGACAGACCCCTCAGCTACTTCATCTTGCCTTGCTCTCGTAAGTGACCAGGGGATAGTAATGCTTCAGATCAGCCAGGAAAATATAGCAGGATTAGTTAAGTACTGTTTTTCTGTATCTGTGTGAATCTATTAATCTGTGTTATTTTAATATTGCCTGTGATTGAAACTCTGTTGATTATTGTAAATAGATATTTAGTATTTTCAAGTTATTGTATTATTTATTATTAAATATATTTAAACTTTTCATTGTGCCTGGTCCTTTAGAGAATAGTTTAACCTTTGCAAGTACTTGTATCTATTTGGTGACGCTATGGTCACTCCTGAAAGCCTTACTGGAATGGTCAAACACTCCCATTGCTTTTAATATTAATTTCACTCAGTATAATTGGGTACCCTTGTAAGAGCTTTAGGGTAGATGGCTTTGGAGTGTCTGGTGGCAGTAACTAACTTATAGTCTGGGCAGAAAGGGTCATAGCTAGTAAATCTGTGCCAGCCTTTCCCAGGTGTGCATATGTATGTAAAAATCAAATCTCAAAGATTGTGTGTGTCAGGTACTTGGAGCAGGGATACAGAGCACTGGTTCAGAGAGGGATTGGTGGAGCGCTTGGCTTGAACACTCAGCTTAGGACTCAACTGTATATCTGTGCCAGTGGGGGAGTCTTACTGGGGATCTGCAGAGAAAGAGAAACCCAGCCCACAGACTGAGTGTGTTCCCTGTGTGCTCCTAAGAGAAATTGTGCTTGGTGCAGAGAGATGCATCTAGAAATACTGTGTGTATCTTTTTTTGTTCCAAGTGAACTTCCCTCTCCACTGTCAGTGGTGAGGATTAAGGCTCCTTGATTACTGATCCTTTTAGGGGACGTCACAGAAGTTCAATTAATATCCACACCACTGCTCACCAATAAGTGGAATGTGGTACCAATATAAGGTAGTTACTTCCATCAGAAACTCCAAAGCCAGCTACTCGAAAGCTCTTACAAGATTACACAATTATACTGAGTGAAATTAATATTAATACCAATGGTAGTGTTTGACCAATGTAGTAAGGCTTTCAGAAGTGGCCACAGAGTCATCAAATAGATATAAGTACTCTCTAAAGGACCAGCTAAAATGAAAAGTTTAAATACATTAAATAATAAATAATAAAAGAACATGGAAGTACTAAATATCTATTTACAATAAACACCAGAGTTTCAATCACAGGAAATATTAAAATAACACAAAAGAATAGATTCACACAGATACATAAAAACAGTACTTAACTAATCCCACTATATTTTCCTGACTGATCTAAAGAATTACTATTCCCTCGTCACTTACTAGAGCAAGACAAGATGAAGTACTTGAGCGGTCCTTCTTTGTCAGTTTCCAAAAACAAAGTGCTTTGAGACTTATCTCTCATTTGGTATTAAAACATAATTTTTGTCCTGGATTACAGATTGACATCACATATATCTAGTCATCTGACTTCTGGTTCTCATGCTACCCCATTGCTAGAAACGGAACCAGAATGTAGCACATATGTGTTTCCATACACACACAGTTAGAGCTTTGCTGAGATGTGTTATAGCATCTGGAAGCTATAAAACCATAAAACACTTCCACTCATCCTATAGGAGCTAATAAACCATTCATTGGCACAGACATTTAGTCTCTGCCGCATTCAGAACTGTAATATATAATCTTTATGGCCTAAACCAGGTAATTTAATGTCAGGATATTTTTCTAAAAGTTAGCCTGGGTAAGCTTAACCTCTTCTCTTCCAGTATACTCTATTAAAACATATACATTTAATCAGTTTTAGTACAGTGAGGACCCACTGTTGGTGCTTTCTTAACACTAGCAGCTTTACAAATGCATGTTTCAACACAAGCATACATACAAATCAGTTTGATATACAAATTACATATAATTCTTTACAAAATTCCAGCTAGCTATGCTGGTCTATGTTATACATCCATTGCCCTACTTCTCCTGGCATAGCTGGCAATACCCCACATTGTCACAGTGTGCACAAAATGTATGCATTATCTTTCATCCAAGAAGGGTTTCTAAAGCTTGGCAGTATTAAGGATAACAACCAGGTCTTTTGGAATTTGCTGTCACCTGATTCATTATTATTAGTCAGAGCAGATGGTGGTGGTGGGGGGGGGGGGTCATGATAGATTTTATGTAGTTTAAACCAACATAAAAGTGCATCCTGCTTCATCAGTACCAAGAGACACTTGTCTAAAGAAGCTGGTTACATATAGTGCATTATAGTTCTCAGACAAGACTGAAATGTGATTAAATAAATCCTATTGTGAGTAAATCCTGTATTGCTCATACACAGAAGTGGATTATTGATATTATGCAAATGACATTGTTTAAGAAAAAAGTCTGTCTTGCAATTTCTAAATAATGTCATTACATAAAATGGCTTTAGCATTCTTCCACGTACTACTGGTAATCTAGGGCATCCAAAATACATGCAGGACATGCTCTGACTATACTTGTCTGTGGCTGCACAGTATGTAGCTGTCTCTGCCATTTCCCCCATCAAATATTGCATAGCATGGCTAGATGTTTACATCATATTTTTCATCTGTTCTCCATAAAATATGTTCTTCTGGCAAATGATTGGGGACTGATATCACTAATTAATGACTGATGCCACTGTTTTACAATGAGGAGGTAATGAGGTACATCAAGGAGATGATTTTAAGAGCTGTCCTGGCATGAAAATCAGTGAGTCTTTTTATATGTATTGTGTCTAATAGAAATGTTTTTTTTTCTAGTTTACAGAGAAGAGGACAGGGGAGCTGTAACTATTTCTTGAGTAGTTACAGCTGCTCCGACGACTTTGATTTCTCTGCTTTGCTGAGAAGATGATACAGCAGCTATATCTATTTATTTTAATACAATATAGTTGAATTTTTTGTTCTTCACTTTGTGAAGATGGTGTAAAATGAATTTTTTATCTCTAGCATTATTAATTGGTAGAAATCCTTAGTGATTTACCATAAACTCAAAAATTTTACATGTAACAAGGTAAAAATATGAGGAAAATCATGGTCATTTTGCAAATCTTTTGACAATTGAAAGGTATGGGTACCGGGCAGTAGGACAGATTGCATACCTTTCAGTTGTCCAGAGTTTTGCAGTCTTTATGCTTTTTCATATTTGCCCTGGTCCCCCAAAATATGTTTTCCATGGAGTTGTCTAGGAAATCCCAATGAAAATTCCAGACACTATATAACATTTTAGAGGTGGGACTTATTTCTGTTTGCCAGAGTTTTTTTTTTAATGATGAGGTCCAGAGAAAATGTAAGGCAAAATTGGAGACATTGTAAGAAATCAAGAACAGTTGAAAGGCTAAGATGTAAGAAATCAAGAACAGTTAAAAGGCAAGATATGTATGAGGTCAGTAACACAGCAGGTAGCATGTTTGCTCTAGGTGCAGAACATTGTTTGTTCTGTTCCCACATCAGTGAGATGGAGTGCTGATCCTGTAGTGCATCATAAGGTGGGTGCTGCCCTTTTGTGTGTGTTGTCCTTCAGAATGAAACATTAAATCATGGTCCCATCTCCCTAAACTGGTGGTAGTTTAGGTGAATGTAAAAGTCCTTGTATAACCTATTGAAAATTAAAGTGGAAGTTCCCTGATGTCTTCCCTTAATAGTGTATATATATATATATATATATATATATATATATATATATATATATATATATATATATATATATATACCACCTCAGGTCTCTTCTGAAAGGAGGCTGCCAGACTAGTGGGACTCACCTGGTCAACAAAGGAAAAATAAAAGAAATAATGATATTCTGCATTTTTTTAAATGAGCTGCTGAACATCTCACTTGAATAGTCCCTTACTAACTTGTTAAAGGCAACAGATTGTTTTTGTTTAATTCACAGTTGTTCAGACAGTAATGTGATTTATTTAGAATTTCTTGAAACTGATTTTTCCCTGAGCTTCAAGGATATTAAATGAACTTCTAAACTAGTACTGCTAGTAACAGCTCTTTGGTTATCAGTCAGATGATTTCCTCATTTGTTGTTTCAGCAGTAATACTTTCTTGAATATGTGTATTGTTTTGATTTTTTACTTTGAGTAATTAAAGTGTATCATTTTGTAATATGTATTCTATGTTTTATTTGTTGTCTATTACATAGTTATTTGGAAACAGGCATATTCTCCCAATGTAGGTTACATGATGTTTTTTTTTTGTTCCAGGCTTTTCAGTTCTCCACAAATATTACTTGTAGTTTTATAGATTAATCTTTTAAACACTAGTTATTGGTATTATCTACCTTATTTTTTAAATGATAACAATGGATTTTTAAACTTGACTATGTTTTTTTTTTTACTATTGGGTTGGAGTATGACATTTATATTCTCTTCCAGGACATCTTAAGAGATAAACTAGTATGCAAAAAATAGTACAGGCTAACTTGCTTAGAAAAATTGTTTTCATGCCATGCCTTTAAAAATGCTAGATTTACAAAGCATAAGAGAGGACTGTGCAGTTAGAATTTGTCTGATTGAAGACTGCTGGAACAGGGCTCAGTTTTGAGCTTTTTAACTGGTTAATTGGGTGAAGTGTTGTTTTGATTGTATCTGCTCTATTTTTCTGAAAAAAAAAAAATATATATATATACTTGTTTCCCACCTTTCTGAACTAGTATAGTCCAGTTTTCAGGTCACTGCTGAATCCAGTACTGTGTTACAAGTTTCTGTGTTGCCCATACCTTACTTGGAAAGAAGGAAGTTTCTCTGTTCACCTGTGAGAGATGGGAGCTTTGAGCAGCCTATCTGTCCCTGGAGAAGTGGTTTCAGCCCAGAAGTTAGTAGTTTATTGGCCATTTTGGGCTAATTTCTATCTCTTTCACTTCCCTGCTATAAAAATTGCATTTGCGCAGTTTTTGCGCTTGTATTCCACTCAGCAAGTGCCTTCCAGGTATTCTGCAGTCTACAGCAGCAGAGAGACAAAAGAGAGACTTTGGAGTGATTATCATTTTTCTGCTTTTCTTGCTGTCTTAACTAATTCCGCCTAAAACACCAGTTTTTTTAACGTTTCTGTGATTTAAAAAGTTTGTTATTGCTACACATTGTACTTATTTGCTGCCTGCACTTGAATTAAGTCATTTTTGTGTTTAAATAATCTGTTTAACTGTTGTGGGCTACACACTAAAGTGCAATAGCCTTTTCTGTGCATTTAAAGTGTTGTTTTGATTGTATCTACTCTATTTTCTGAAAAAAAAAACAAACAAACAAAAAATATACTTGTGTCCCGCCTTTCTGAACTAGTATAGTCCAGTTTTCAGGTTATTGCTGAGTCTAGGGCTGTGTTACAAGTTTCTGTGTTGCCCATACCTTACTTGGATAGAAGGAAGTTTCTCTGTTCACCTGTGAGAGAGGGGAGCTTTGAGCAGCCTATCTGTCCCTGGAGGAGTGGTTTCAGCCCAGAAGTTAGTAGTTTATTGGCCGTTTTGGGCTAATTTTGATTGTATCTGCTCTAGTTTCTGAAAAAAAAAACAAAAAAATATATATATATATACTTATTTCTCGCCTTTCTGAACTAGTATAGTCCATTTTTCAGGTTATTGCTGAATCCAGGGGTGTGTTACAAGTTTCTGTGTTGCCCATACCTTACTTGGATAGAAGGAAGTTTCTCTAGTCACCTGTGAGAGAGGGGAGCTTTGAACAGTGTATCTGTCCCTGGAGGAGTGGTTTCAGCTCGGAAGTTTGTAGTTTGTTGGCCATTTTGGGCTAATTTCTCTCTCTTTCACTTCCCTGCTATAAAAAAACGCATGTGCGCAGTTTTTGAGCTTGTATTCCGCTCAGCAAGTGCCTTCCAGGTGTTCTGCAGAGTCTACAGCAGCAGAGAGACAAAAGAGTGACTTTGGAGTGATTAAGTATCTTTTTTCTGCTTTTCTTGCTGTCTTAACTAATTCCGCCTTAAACACCAGTTTTTTTAATGTTTCCGTGATTTAAAAAGTTTGTTATTGCTACACATTGTACTTATTTGCTGCCTGCACTTGAATTAAGTCATTTTTGTGTTTAAATAATCTGTTTAACTGTTGTAGGCTACACACTAAAGTGCGATAGCCTTTTCTGTGCATTCAAAGTGTTGTTTTGATTGTATCTACTCTATTTTCTGAAAAGAAAAAAAACAAAAAAACAAAAAAAATATACTTGTTACCCGCTTTTCTGAACTAGTATAGTCCAGTTTTCAGGTTATTGCTGATTCCAGGGCTGAGTTACAAGTTTCTTTGTTGCCCATACCTTACTTGGATAGAAGGAGGTTTCTCTGTTCACCTGTGAGAGAGAGGAGCTTTGAGCAGCCTATCTGTCCCTGGAGGAGTGGTTTCAGCCCACAAGTTAGTAGTTTATTGGCCATTTTGGGCTAATTTTGATTGTATCTGCTTTATTTTCTGAAAGAAAAAAAAACAAAAAACTTTTTCCCACCTTTCTGAACTAGTATAGACCAGTCAGGGCCGGCCTTAGGCATAGGCCAACTAGGCAACCGCTTAGGGCGCCGTACAGGCAAGCCTCATAAAGGGCGCAATTTTAAGGAAATTGTTTTCTCCACTTCGTAATGTATTTTACTTTTTCCTCCTCTTTTCCACCCATACTGCAGCATTTGCGCCCTCCCCCACGTAATCTAAAGCATGACGTTAATTCACAGCACATAGCACGGTCCCCGCATTCTTCCATTCCCTCCCCCCTCTGCATCTGTGAGTGACAGTCAGTGGTTACTCTTCTTGAGCTTTATTTAAAGCATCCAATCTGATGCTTTTGTACCACTGACGTCCTTGGTTGATGCTCCAATCGATGGTATAAAACTCTGATCACGCCCGCCTCTCATTCTTTCTTTGGTTAATGTGACAGAGGTGGGCGGATCTATTGGCTTTCTTCACTTCCTGGACGTGCGTGCATCAGTGGCCTGTTTATTTTCAACCATGCGGCGCAGGAAATAAGAGCGATTTTTTTTTTTAATTTTTAAGGTAAGTATAGTTCTTGAGCTCTGGAGCCAAATTACTTTCTTTAAAAATGGTTTTGTCATGAATCGTGATCAATTGATCAAAATGTTTACTGGATGGATCTTTTCTCCTCAGGCTTCTGCTGAAAACACACCTGTCCCTCTGGACTGTACCAGCTGAGCTAACAAATAAAATATTGTATTTGTTTAGATAATTACGAGATGAAATCCCATAGGACTAGCTGGACTGTATCAGCTAAGTACAAATAAAATATTATTTGTTAAAATAATTACGAAAGGAAAACCCCATCAAATATAGGACGGGCGGACTGTAGAAACAAAGTGGTTTGGTTTGCATTAGTCACTAGCATTTTACTGTCGGTAGAGATTTTCTCTCCATAAACACCAGTGACAGTATAACACGAATGTTTAGGAGTAAAAGCAGAGAGTTGGTCTATATTATGTATAGCGCTTGTATGCAAATAAATAAGGTAATAGTTTTTGGAGTCCTGGTGTTTCTAGTGATGCACTGGACGGTGGTCATGATGAAACAAATAGAAATGATTTTTATTAAGTTTGTATGGTGGTTGAAGTGATTATTTTTAGTGTTTTTTTGGGTGTTCGCAAGCATGTAGGTGTTCTGTTTAATGTTTTCACTGGTAATAGTTTCTGTTAAAGTGCAAGACAGCTAGCACAGCTTACCTCAAACGCTAATATTTTCTGTTAAAGTGCAAGATGGCTAGCACAGCTTACCACATACGCTAAATTTATTATATAGTTTAACTGCGCTCTCCCCTACAGAAGGAGACTTTATACAAACCCAATTAGAAACCCTTTGAAGTAATCAAATCGATGACAATATTTAAGTCTGTTCCAGCACAATAACAGCTTACCACATACGCTAAATTTATTATATAGTTTAACTGCGCTCTCCCCTACAGAAGGAGACTTTATACAAACCCAATTAGAAACCCTTTGAAGTAATCAAATCGATGACAATATTTAAGTCTATTCCAGCACAATTTATCCCCATATCACCAGTTTTAGAAGGTGTGGTTGTTTAGTACATTTGTTTATCAATGTCTGACCCCCCCCCCCCTTTTCAGTGAATTCCTGGGTAACTACGAAAAGAAAATGTGATGCAAAGTACAAATCAAAATAATCTGATATAAAGTACAAATGTGGTATAAGAACAGTTTGCAGTGTAGGCATGTTTACAAAGAAATAGCAACTGTTTTGTGCACCTAAAGTACTAGTACACAGTGCAATCAGTCTGAAGTAGTTTAGGAGAGTTTCAGTTAAGCAATAGCAGTAAATGCATTTGAGAGGAAAATAAAGGACATTGTAGCAATATTATTTAAGGAGGAGACTATGCTGGTGAGATAAATAATAGATCAGTAAGAGGTGGAGATATATTGGGTTGGAGAGCATGTGCAGAGCCAGTTGAACTAATGATGCTTTATTGATTTTGAAAGACTTTACATTTAGAATTTGTCTCAGATGCTGCTGGAGTATAGTGAGTTGCCAGCAGTGGTTTAGGTTTTAGTTATATTCAATAGTAGTTTATCTTTGGAGCCTAAGGGTTTGCTAAGGATTTATAAGCATGCTCAGGCTTGGACAACTTTCTGGAGTTTATGGGTTAACAGTAGTTGAGTGAGTAAGAAAGTGGGGTAGTTTGAGGCAGTTAATGGCTATGCAGTAGTGGGTCCAACTAGGTAGGCTGGATACAAATCTGGTTATTAGCTGTTAATAGTGGTTGTTAAACTTGTGAAAACTGGAGCAACATATAAGATGGCGGGTATTAGGTAGGCTGTGTTGGTGAAATGAAAACTAGCAGTTTCTGTGAAGGAAGGTTTTGTTTGGTAGAGGCTATCTAGCTTTTGGCTTGTCTGATATTCACTACTTTGATGCAACATTCCCCCTGGGCCTCCACTGAATGTGCTTAGTTCAACTTTCCCAGTCAGCAAGTTCAAATAAATACATACATTTATTTTTTATGGCTTGTTGGAAATGCTAATCATATTACAGTTGGTTATCTATTGTAATTTGGTGTGTGATGTCCTTCATTTTTTGTTATTCACAAAGGTTGTTGTGAAATGGTCTTTTTTGCTGAAGTCTGAAATCAGGTCTTTCATGATAAGCTATATATTTTCATCTAGTTTTTTCATTGTTAAATGGATAACTATCTGACCTTTTAGTTACTCGAACATGATTAGCTTTACACCAACATAAACATTGGTCAGCCCAAATTTACAGTACAGATAGCGAGCAGATTAGCCTGTGCAGTGATGCTTTGGAGAGCGATGTGTGTAAATACAGAATGTTGACTTGGAAGTACTGTTTTTGCTTTAAAAGTTGCAGTTTGGAAATGGGGCTTTTCCATTAATGATCGATAGATGTTCTTCGTGTTTCACTGTTGCAGTCATTACAGTTGGGTTATCCTGCTGGCAGGCTACCCTCAGTCGGCCTGAATTCCAAAGTCTAAGTCCGGCATCAGTTGCTGCAGCCTCTTCCCTGACATCAGTGCACCAGGGGTATAAAAGGTGCAGCCGACGCCATTTTCTTCAGTCTTTCTTGCCACGCTGTGCCCGAAGCAAAAGCAGTTCGCAAGTGCCGGTTGGCCGACTCCTGAGATTTCCGTGTTCGAATTTCAGATCCAAAGTCTTCTCTAAAATTATAAGTATCCCGTTGGGGAAACTTTTTTCTTGCTCCAGACCGATGTCAGAAAAAGTTAATAATTGTATTTCTTGTGGGAAGCAAATACCTCATAAGGACTTTCATTCTTACTGTATTCCTTGCCTAGGCCCTGACCACGACGTTGCTAGTTGTCGGTTTTATGCTAGATTTAACCAACGCACTATTAAGCGTCGGTACGATTTTGCTTTTCACTATTTTGGCAGAAGATTTAATTTTACAATGTCGTCAGATAGCCATCCGACTACCGGAATTCACAAGAAACACAAAGAAAAGGACAGGCATCTGAGGTCCAAAACCGACGACGAGGCTTCTTCTAAGCCAGTCGCCGGTTCGCCGGTTCTCAGTGAGGCGCCATCGCAGCACCTGACGACCACTACTTTAGACTCGCAGGCCACTACCGACACCTACGTGGAGTCGACCAGGCCGCTGGAAGCTCAAGGTATTGGACCTTCGGAAACTATTCCCTCAGATGGGTCCAGAGCCACTGAGCAGGCATCGGCTTCTGAGGATGTTTTCAGACCTACTCAATTATATGTTAAAACGACTTCAGCTTCAAAGGCAAAGACAAAAGCACCTTTAAAGACAAAGAAACAAGTACAACAGCCTCATGGGCAGGCCTCCATGCCTAAAAAAAAAAAAAAAAAAAAAAAAAAAAAAACAGATGCACAAAATGGCCGAAGACCTAATTACTTTGATCAGGGGTTCCCATCCCCCTCATGATAAGAGGCCCAGACAAGAGACAGAGGTTTCCATTTCATCTGATTCCTCTTCTGATCAGGAATACTCTCTTCCTCCCTATGAGGATTCTGATGCTGAAGAATCTATCCCTTCAGCCTCTCCTCCTGAGGATTATTCTTTTGGGGAAACCTTGCATACCATGAGGGAGCATTTCCACTGGGAGAGCCAAAATTATTCTGAATCTAAGAAAAGGCTCAGAGACTTCCTTTTACTACCACAACACAGGCCTCTAGCTATTCCACCTGTGTTAGACATTTTAGATGATGTATTTTCAGAGTCCAATCTGACCCCTGACTCCTTACCTCCAGCTCCTGTTAAGCCGAACAGGTACTACAAGGTTCCTGACTCTCATAAATTCCTTTTCAAAAACCCTGCTGCTGACCCAGAAACTATCTCTCAGGGTCCTAAAGAGGTCAAGGCTTCCACTGCAAAAAACCCTACTTCCTCTGACAAGTTTTCTAGGGCTCTAGACAGATGGGAAAAAAAGATTTACACTTCTGCTACCTTGGCTATAAGGGCTTTAAACTGTCAGTTTCATATGCTCAAATATCAGCAATATATTTTGTCACTGCTTAAACAGAAAATGTTGATAAATTCTGAATGTACAGAAAACAAAGAAATGCAGGATTTATTGCATGCAGCTGAACAAGTTGGAAAGCATACTTTGCAATGTGGTTTTGATTCTCTGGAGGCCTCCTGCAGGGCCACAGTTACGGGTTCTGTCATTAGGAGGCATGCTTGGTTAAAGGAACAAAATCTGCCTGATCATGTTAAAGCAAAATTATTAGATGCTCCATTACAGCATGATACCTTATTTGGTCTTAAAGCAGAGGAAGTTTTGAAGAAAATGGAGGACAAAGCTAAATCTATGCAAACAGTAAAGGATTTCTTACAGGTACAGCCACCAAGATTTAGCAGGAACTGGCCTACAAAGAATTGGTCCTTTCCAGTGTCAGACAGGCCACAAAGAGGCAGATACAGATGCCCCAGAGGCAGACCCCAGCCCCAGGGCTCATACAGGCCCACACAGTGGGGTGCTTCTACCTCCAAAAGCGGAGAAGACAAATCACAGCCATACAGGAAACAGTCCCAATGACTTCCCTCTGCCTGCGCTAAGCACTTATCTTCTGGCAGCACCTTTAGGGGGGAAAACTAGCACTTTTTTCTCAAATTTGGCACATAATAACCCAGGACAAATGGGTCTTAAATATAGTGTCACAAGGCTACAAGTTTCAGTTCCATACCCTGCCAAGGGCATATGGTTGGCCAGACCTGCCAAAACACCAATGGGCAGAGGCACAAAAACAAGTCTCATCCCTCATGTACATGAGGGCCATTCACCAAGTACCAGAGCAAGAGCAGGGACAAGGATTCTATTCAGGACTGTTCTTGGTACCCAGAAAGGACAAAGCCTGGAGACTAATACTGGACCTATCTATTCTAAACACATATCTGGATATTCCAAAATTCAAAATGTTGACTCTACAGCAGCTTCTGCCCATGTTGGGCAAGCAGACTTGACTTGTGACTTTAGATCTAAAAGAGGCATACCTGCATGTCCCAATCAGACAAACATGCAGAAGATACCTCAGATTCAAAGCTGGCTCAATGCACTACCAATTCCCTGCACTGCCCTTTGGCTTATCTACTGAGCCCAGGGTCTTCACAAAGTGCCTGGCACCAGTAATTGCATTCTGCAGACAAAGAGGAATATAAATATATCCTTACTTGGACGACTGCCTCATTCAAGCAGAGAACAAGGACATTCTACTACAGCATCTGGCGTTTGTAAAGAGATTACTACCATGCCTAGGGTACACAGTCAATGAATAGAAATCAAAACCAGTACCCTCTCAAGAGATAATATTCTTGGGTGCAAGCTTAAATACAACTGCCCAGATGGCTTATCTCATACCAGACAAACAAAGGCAGCTGACTACCTATTTCAAAATGTTGGCAACAAAGGCCCAGTTATGTGCAAGAAAAATTCTGCAGGCTTTGGGCTTCATGGCATCCTGCATTCTACTAATTCCATATGCAAGACTGCATATGAGGAAACTTCAAATGGTACCCAAAAAATGTTTGGACTCAACATTGCCACAGCCTGGAAACAATAGTTATTCTCATTCCCTGCCTGCAACAGGAGTTTCGATGGTGGGCGAAGGCCTGTCACCAGAACAAGGGACAGCCGTTCACTCTACCCCCAGCCACACAGACATTAACAACGGATACATCGGATTATACCTGGGGAGCCCACATGGCAGGAAGATGTATTCAAGGCACATGGTCCGCAAACCAAATGCATCTACATATCAATCAAAAAGAGATGCTAGCTGTTCAAAATGCCCTGACAGCCTTAAAGGACCTACTAAATCCAAGACAACTACTGATAAAGACAGACAATACCACGGTCATGTGGTATATAAACAAGCAGGGAGGCACTCATTCTTACCCCCTTTGCAGACTGGCCATGACTTTGTGGGACACAGCATTGACTTACCAAGTACATCTGCAGGCACAATTCCTGCCAGGAAAGATAAATACTCTGGCAGACGAACTAAGCAGAAACCTCATGGATCCCCACGAGTGGAAATTGGATCCACAAGTCTTCAACATGGTAACAAGGAAATGCAGATGTCCAGACATAGATCTATTTGCCTCACCTCACAACTGCCAACTAAAGAGATTCTGCACAAGGACGTATCACAGACAAGCATGGAAAGTGGATGCCCTATTTTTCAGCTGGAAAACTTAACAGTATATACCTTTCCTCCTCTGCCTCTCCTCCCCAAGGTACTCCTAAAGGTCAGACAGGAGAGGCCAAAATTATACTGATTACCCCAGACTAGCCACGCCAGTACTGGTATCCAATCCAAAGGAACTTGTCTCAATGCCTAGCCTGGACCTTACCTCAAGTGCCTCATCTACTGTCCCAGCAAAACAATCAGATCCTGTACAGCCAACTCAAGACCTTAAATCTGGCAGCATGGCGGATAATGTAGTCATACAAACACACCTCTCACTAAAGCAGTGATGGATGTTATTTTGGAGGCCAGGAGGCCTAGTACTAGAAAATCCTATGCTGGAAAATGGAAGAGATTCTGTGCTTGGAACCAGGCACAAGGAATTGACACAGCTGTACCAAATATTCCTCAGATTTTGCAATACTTGACTGAGATGCTAGACAAAAGCCTATCCTTTTCATCTATAAAAATTCATGCCTCTGCCATGTCGGCTCATTACAATACAGAGCCACCTATCTTTTCTCATCCTTTATTAAGGCAGTACCTCACAGGGGCCAAATATTTAAGGCCTCCAAGGAGATCACCAATACCTGCATGGGAACTGAATTATGTCTTAGAAAAACTCACCCTGCCTCTTTTTGAGCCAGCCGCTACAGCTGATATAAAGTTTTTATCTTGGAAAACAGCTGTGCTACTAGCAATAACTTCTGCAAGATGAGTCTCAGAGCTACAGGCTCTCATGGCTGTGGAACCTTTTATCATTTTTTATTCAGACAGAGTTTCTCTGAGGACAATCCTGACATTTATGCCTAAGGTAGTGTCCAGATGTTCTTCATCTCACATTGCTGCAGTCCTTACTTATGGGTAGTCCGCTGTCCTCGGTCGGCCCGAATACCAAAGTATTAGGCTGACGTCGGTCATGGGCGCCTAGATCTGACATCAGAGCGTCAGGGTATAAAGGCGCATGACCGACGTCATATCCTCAGTCTTTTTTGCCGCATGGTCCGATGCAGAAGCAGCGTTGCAAGTGCCGTTCGGCGTTCTGAAATTTTTCGTTTTCAGAGTTTCAGACCGATACCAAGTTGGGCTAAGTACCCCGTTGGGGAATATTTTTGTTTTTTCTTGCCTCAGTTACTTACCGGATGTCAGAAAAAGTGAATAATTGTATTTCTTGTTGGAAACAGATACCGCATAGGGATTACCACTCGCTTTGTATTCCTTGTTTGGGACCGGAGCACGACGTAGTTGGGTGTCGGTTTTGTGCTAGGTTTAATAAGCGCACTATAAAACGGAGGTTAGATTGCGCTAGGTTAGTCTTTGGCAAGAGGTGTAATTATAACATGCCGTCGGATGTTCCGACGCCTGCTTCTACTAAGAAGCGCAAAGACAAATCTTTAAAGCCTAGGCAGGATGATTCGTCTGTTACGGATGCCGGATCTTTAGAAGCTACAGCTGAACAGGTGGATCCGGCTGAAGTTTCTGTTGAGTCCCAGGGGGAAACTTTGATTTTACATGATGTGGCCTCTCAGGAGGCAGGTCAGGCTGAAGGGGCCTCTCAGGTTACTATTCTCCCTTCTGTGCCTAAGGTGGTTAGGCCTTCTGTTACTGTTTCTAAGGCTCCTTCTAAGGGCAGGTCTGTTTTGCCTTCCTCTGGTGTCAGTTCTGGTTCTTCAGGGTCTGTGCCTAAAAAGCACATGCTTAAAATGGCAGAGGATTTGATTACTTTAATTAGAGGTTCTATGCCCCCTCCGGATAAGAGGCCCAGGATGGAGCCAGAGTTGGAAAGTTTGGAGCAGGCCTCAGATGATTCAGAGTCTTCTGCTGAGGACATTCAAGATTTCCCTCCTTATTCTGATTCTGATGCAGAGGATTCCACTCCTTCTGCTTCTGGGCGCCTAGAACTGACATCAGAGCGTCAGGGTATAAAGGCGCATGACCGACGTCATATCCTCAGTCTTTTTTGCCGCATGGTCCGATGCAGTTGAGTCCCAGGGGGAAACTTTGATTTTACAAGATGTGGCCTCTCAGGAGGCAGGTCAGGCTGAAGGGGCCTCTCAGGCCGTACTATGTTCTTCATCTCACATTGCTGCAGTCCTTACTTATGGGCTAAGTACCCCGTTGGGGAATATTTTTTTTTTTTCTTGCCTCAGTTACTTACCGGATGTCAGACAAGACAAGCCAACCATGATTTTGATAGCACCGGATTGGCCTCGACAACACTGGTACCCACTACTGAGGAGTCTAGTACGAGAACCTCCATGGCCTCTGCCTTTGATTCCGCACCTTTTGTCACAGGAGGACAATCACTTCCTCAATGTCAAGATTCAGTCTCTGCATCTAACAGCCTGGCATATTCTGTTTTAGACTCTGGAGGGTCTCAACTTCCACAACAAGTTTTGAATGTTATTTTGGAGGCCAGGAGGCCTAGTACCAGGAAACTTTACGCTGATAAATGGAGGAGATTTTTTATTTGGAGCAAAGGAAAGGACTTTGATGTCTCCAAACCTGATTTAAGTGTTGCTCTTCAATATCTTACTGAGTTATTGGACAAGGGTTTGTCTTTCTCCTCGATAAAGGTCCATGCTGCAGCCATTTCTGCTCACTATGATTGTGACCCTCCTTTATTCTCTCACCCTTTGTTTAAGCAATTTCTTAGAGGGGCAAAGAATATAAGACCCCCACGTAGAGCTCCTACTCCTGCTTGGGATCTCAATTTTGTGTTGGAAAAGCTTACTCTACAACCTTTTGAGCCTGCAGCTTCGGCCGAGTTAAAGTATTTGTCATGGAAAACTGCTTTTTTGTTGGCCATTACCTCTGCAAGAAGGGTTTCTGAATTACAGGCCCTCATGGCAGTGGAGCCTTTCCTGATTTTTCATAAGGATAGGGTATCTTTGCGTACTAATCCTTCCTTTATGCCTAAAGTGGTTTCTAGTGTGGCCTTAAACCAAACTATTCATTTGCCTACTTTTTATGCAAACCCCCAAAATAAAGGAGAGAAAATTTTGCATACTTTGGATATTCACAGGCAGTTGCGTTATTATTTGAGCAGAACCAAGGAGTTCAGACAGTCTCAGCAGTTGTTTGTTTCTTTTGCCTTGGGTTCACAGGGTAAACCTGTTTCAAAACAAACTATTTCTAAATGGATTGGGTTTTGTATTTCTTTCTGTTATTCCCACCATGGTAAGGAGATTCCGGCTGGAATCAGGCCTCATTCCACTAGGGCTACTGCTACTTCCACGGCCTTTCTAAGGGGGGTAGCTACAAAAGACATTTTGGAGGCAGCTACTTGGAGTTCAGTGCACCAAACTATTCATCTGCCTACCTTTTATCCAAACCCACAGAATAAGGGGGAGAGAATTCTGCATTCTTTGGACATAGACAGCTACGCTTCTATTTGAACAGAACCAAAGCTTTCAGAAAGACAGAGCAGTTACTAGTGGCATATGCTGCAGGATCAAAAGGAAAGGCTATCTCAAAGCAGAATATTTCAAAGTGGATAGGCCACTGCATTCATTTCTGCTATTCACAACATGGCAAGCCAGTACCTAACGGCATTAGGCCACATTCAACCAGAGCAGCAGCCACTTCAGCAGCCTTCCTCAGGGGAGTACCAACCAAAGATATTTTAGAGGCTGCTACTTGGAGTTCAGTGCACACCTTCACAAAGCACTATCACTTACCACTCTAGTCTAAATCCAGGGCAGGCTTTGCCACTGCAGTCCTGCAGGGCCCAATAGCCGCTCCTAATGCTATCTAGCTCCAGCCTCTTAACCTTAGCTTTGGGATTCAACCCAATTGTAATGACTGCAACAGTGAAACATGAAGAACATAGTACAGTTGTGTACACTTACCATAAATGTAGATGTTCGAGTGTATTCACTGTTGCAGTCCAGGTTACCCACCCGCCATCCCCCATTTCTTTGCTGGAACTTATCTGTACTTCTCTATTCTATACAACCTATGTGGTGTATTTGCTTGTAGATGAAGGCAAAATATATACTTTGTTACATGCATGTTTTATTGACATATTTTTGGCATACCCTTTTGGGGGCACCTGACATCTGGGGCAAAAAAAACTGTAGAAAATGGCATCGGCTGCATCTTTTGTACCCTTGGCGTACTGATGTCAGGAAAGAGGTGACAGCAACCGACACCGGACCTAGACTTTGGAATTCAGGCCGATTGAGGGTAGCCTGCCAGCAGGACAACCCAATTGTAATGACTGTAACAGTGAATACACTCGAACATCTACATTTATGGCAAGTGTACACAACTGTACTTTTCGTGTAATGTTCTTTTGCAGTTATACCTACCAAGTGTAATTCATTATTGTCAATGTTTTGACTCATCTGTGGTCATGGCTCAAATAAGGTGTTCCTTGAATTCGGTGTGGGTGGGGCTTAAGTCGCATCAGAGCAGCACTTCGCCTAGGGCGCCATTTCAGCTAAGGCCAGCCCTGAGATCAGTTTTCAGGTTATTGCTGAATCCAGGGCTGTGTTACAAGTTTCTGTGTTTCCCATACCTTACTTGGATAGAAGGAAGTTTCTTTGTTCACCTGTGAGAGAGGGGAGCTTTGACCAGCCTATCTGTCCCTGGAGGAGTGGTTTCAGCCCAGATGTTAGTAGTTTATCGGCCATTTTGGGCTAATTTCTATCTCTTTCACTTCCCTGCTATAAAAACCGCATTTGTGCGGTTTTACGCACCGGGCAGCATCGTTTAGCTAGAGTTAAACTATTCTCGGCTCCACGAAGTCTACTCTTGAATTTTTCCCTTGGAACTAGACAAACCTTCAACTTTAGCACTCAAACCGTTCATTTCACTATCAAGCACTTGCTTAAAACTCATAGCAAGCACTAATTAACCCTAGGACTAGACCCCCTATACTGTCCTGAAGGGCAAGGCTCTCTATTTGTCCCCACCAGCCAATCAGAAAAACAGCTTACTCTACCTATACAGGCATGTTCAAAGGGCAGTTTCTGGTGTACTCTCCAGTCCAACTGGTGAATCTGGGCATTTTGCGGCAGTGTTACAACTGCCTCATGTACACCGACAACCCTCTCCTCCTACCACCAAACACTAATATATGCGAGAGATGCAATTATACAGCCAAACTGGAGGCAAAGCTCTCTCAACCCAAGACTGGATCTGACAGTCAAGAGGAGAAGGGTAATACTTGCAACACACCAACAGTCTCACATAGACCTAATAAACCAACACTGGCAAATAACACACATGAATACATGAAAACATACTCAGAGGCTCTAAATAAAAATCTGCAAAAGCAACAGAGACCTCCAAAGCAGACATCCAAGCAACCTCCACACCCCATCACCAACCATGAAACACATACTTCACATAATCAGTGTGCCACGCAGTCACAGCCCTTAACGCAAAATAGCATACCCACCACACTAGTAATAGGTGACTCTATAGTCAGGCACACTGATATCCCACTAACTAGGCTGGACAAGGAGAAGGTTACAGATAGCTGCCTGTCGGGTGCCAGGGTCCGCCACATAACACAAGCACTCAGGTCACTCCAGAACAAGTACAAATAAGACTCTGTTATTGTCCATGTTGGTGTGAATGACCTGAGACGTACCTCCCTGGACTACACAAAAAGAGACACGGAAGAGCTCTCTGATCATGTAGCCTAGACCGGTATGACCCTGACCTTGAGTAGCATCCTGCCCTCACCAAGAATGATGCCACAGTATAAAGAAAAAATTATCAGTTTCAACAATTGGCTAAGTTTCTGGTGTCATTCAAAGGGGATCCTGTATCTGTCCACTTGGGATGACATGTTCAACAAGCCACATTGCTTTGCAAGAGGTGGTTTGCACCTGTCACCCTTAGGCTTTCGAATACTGGCCAAGGCTCTTGCCGCCCCCATAGTGCCTTTTTTCGGCAAGGCTCAAAAGACAAACCCACCACCATAAAAAGCACAAGTAACCAAAAACTGAGGGTAATGCTACTCAACGCCAGAAGTCTAAACCTCAAAATGCACGCACTCGAGGTACTCCTCAGTATGGAGAACATTGACATCTGTGCAGTAACAGAAACCTGGTTTAAGGCTCCTGAGAGCACCCCAGCACTGCTAGGGTATAACTCATACCATACCTTTCGGCCACAGAACCAGGACCGAAACACAAAAGGAGGGAGTGTATCCATATTCATCAAGGATACCCACACCTCCAGGTTAGTGGCGCAGCACAATGCATCAGAGATCATCCATGTGCAACTAACAACGGGCAAAACTGCAATCCAAATTATAGCTTGCTACAGATCACCCACCATGGCCCATGACCCCCATTCCACATTTCTGGAGACACTGGGAAATATGAAGGTCCTACCAAACACCCTAATACTGGGTGATTTCATTTACCCAAACATAAACTGGGAGAACTACTCAAGTACTAACTCCCTTTCCCAACGCTTCCTAGAATTTATAAGCTCGAATGCCCGGGATCAACTGGCCAACATTCCCACCAGAGGGAACAACATATTGGACCTAGTCATCACCAACATGGGCAACCGGTGTTCCACACCGGATGTCAATCCCTCACTGGTTAGATCAGATCATAGACTAATCACTCTGGATATCCATATTCCACCCCCACCCCCAATCAAGGAAACCACCGTGAAAAACTTTTCAAAAGCAAACTTCACGTTACTTAAGACCAAGGTGGAAAAGTTCACAGCCCCCATGCTAAAGGACAATGTTGTCCAAGTTGCTGAAACCTTTACAAAGGCACTCTATGAGCATCTGCAGGAATGCATGGATTGTGCTATCCCAAGTAAAACCAAGACTCACTCCTCCAAGAAAAGGAAACCAGTCTGGTGAACCCCTGCCATAAACAAGCTATACAACAGAATGAGGAAACTAGTACAGAAGAGAGTAAAATCCCAAGAAGGAAAGACATCCCTGATCAGTATCAGCAAGAAACTACGATCCCTCATTAAATCATCCAAGGCTAGTTTCGAAAGAAAAATTGCCAATGACTCCAAAGATAACCACAAAGCGTTCTTTAGCTATGTCAAGAACCTAAGTGGAAACTCTCAGATCTGCTCTGAGTTAGTGCAGAATGGCACAAAATACACTGAACCGACTGATATTGCCAACATTCTGGCAGACAGGTTTAGTGCAAACTTCACCCCCCCTAAAGGGCCCATAACCATAACAGAAGAATGTAGGGCCCCATCAGTCACTGACACACAGGTTAAAACAGCCCTATCCAAAGCCAAAAACACAGCTTCAGTGGGACCGGACGATGTCCCAGGCTGTGTCTTACAAGAGCTCCAAAATGAACTAACCCCTCACCTAAACACACTGTTCAAACTCAGCCTCTCTACAGGTTACATACCCACAGAGTGGCGCACAGCAACAGTTATCCCGCTCCACAAAGATGGAGTCACAAACCACCTTGGAAACTATCACTTTATAAGCCTGACTAGCCTGGTCTGCAAGGCTATGGAATGCATCATCATGGAACTCATTAACAGAGACATTGGGAACCTCCAAACCTTGGACCCTACTCAGTTTGGCTTTGTTAAGGGCAGATCATGCCTCCTAAACGTGGTGGACTTTTTTGAGACAGTTATCAAGACATTAGACGAGGGAGAGGAGGTCCACACAGCCTACCTAGACCTCACAAAGGCTTTCAACACCATTCCCCATTCTAGTATTATAGACAAGCTTACCAGCTTGAACATAAACTCCTACGTCATGAGATGGGTTGCCAACTGTCTCATGGATAGAACCCACATGGTGAGAGTTACAGGCTCTATGTCTGACTCTAAACCGGTTACAAGTGGCATCCCCCAGGGATCAGTCCTAGGACCCTTCCTGTTCGGTATATACTTCTCAGAGGTACAGGCAAGCATAGGAGGACTAATGCTGACCAAGTTCGCAGACGACTACAAACTAGGGGTCATAATTAATTCTGCAGCTGATACAGACACCCACCAGATGGGTCTCACTGAGACAGATACCTTGTGTCAAACTCATGGCCTCAAGCTAAATGCCAAAAAGTGCATAGTCATCCCCTTTGGAAAAAACAAAGTACCCGCGAACTACCACATAGGTGGTAGTCCCCTAAATACAGAAAATGTAATAAGGGATCTGGGGACCCAAGTCGATAGTAATCTCTCCTTTGATAATCATATTGCCAAGATGGTTAGAAAATCCTTCTATGTGGCCCACCTAATCACAAAAGGGTTCGCATCTAGAACAAAAGAGGTTATTGTGCTTCTCTGCTCATCACTCATTAGACCCATCATAGAATACAACGCCCCATTTGGGTTGTACCTTACAAGACACCTGCAACAGGCTGAAAAGACCACAAAAGTACCTCACCAAGAGGATTACTGGCCTCAGACAGATGCCTTATGCAGCCCGACTCAAGAAACTCCAGCTGTACTCGGTTGCATACCGCTTACTCAGAGGTGATCTCTGCCTGACATACAAGGCCATGTCCAACCCAGAATTGATGGACATGCTCCACCTAAAGAAAAACAAATCCCAGAGAGCCACATGCTGTAGAGATATAAACCTTGTCACAACGATAAATAGGACATGCTGGAGGGATAGATTCCTGTCCCAGAGACTCCCCATGCTTTGGAACAGGATTCCAATATACATCATGCAGAGCCTTTCACTAACACTCTTCAAGAGAAACCTTGACGGGTGGATAGGAAACAGAAAATTTACCCCGGGGATCACTGCAGTGGCTCTGCTGGTCAGTGGCGCAGGGAACTAATAGCTCTGCAGGACAGAGGCACAGGGAACTAATCTAAGGGGGTGGCGAAAGCCAACACATTCTGGCTAGGCTTATAAATGCCCTTGGGCAGATAGCCTAGTACTTACCTATGAACCTATGAATTTTGACATTTTAGAATGTCGAGCATGTAAAGTGAACCATATATGTGTGTGTGTGTGTGTGTGTGTGTGTGTGTGTGTGTGTGTGTGTGTGTGTGTGTGTGTGTGTGAATATATATATATATATATATATATATATATATATATATATATATATATATCATCCAGTTTGCATCTGTTCATAATATGCTGCAAACTGTTCTGCATGCCAAGTCTTATTGGAACCTTGTACCCCTACATAATTACTATGTTCCATGCACAAGTCGCTATTAACCATAACTAAAACCCACAACTGTACTGGTCTGTCCCTGTACTCAAATTATGCCACCAACATCTAAAATTCTATCCCCACTAACATCAGATAAAAAAACAACCTATCCAAATTCAAAAACTTGCTACAAACAACACTTTAAAAACAGTTGGTTCTGCTCTTGCACCTTCCCATGCTAGACTATCTTGGACCCCACTGCCACTTCTACTGTCTCTGCTCATCTCCAAGATAACTTTTTACTTCCAGCAAAATTTCAAAATATACTCACTACCTTCTACATCTACCTCAACTTCACTACAACTTTTTTTTATTTCTATATTAGTTAACAAAAATACATGCTACTTCCTGTAACCCTCACCTCCACTGTGCTTTCTACTCAGATCTCCCACGCCTTTTCTTTAATATTTCTTCTACCCATAAATGTAAAGTTGTAAATTACATTTTAAAACTCTGTGCGTATGTCAGTTTGTCATTTACTAATATGTAATGACTCTGTAGTTTAGTGATTATAGATTTTCTCTAGTATAACTGCCTTTCAGTTATTGTATGCTCATATTGTAGAGTAAAGATTTTCTCTATTGTAGTAAACTGACAATTTGGTAATTGGAACTTTTCTTCCCTAGCCTCTGCTGAAAAGGGGCTATCACATCCCATTTGGACAAGTGTGGTCAACAAAAGCAATAAATAAATAAATAAATGTGAGCTATATGTAAAATCAGACTTCTGATTCTGCTTATGCCAATGTTAACAGTGAGATCTTCAAGCTCTTTGGGGTAAATTTATTTCTGACTATAAATTGGCACCATCCACTTTTGTAAATTTAAATCCTTGAGTGATCACTGCATTCTCATATGGCTGAAGAAGTCATACCCTAAAGTGAAAGCCATCCTGGAGAAATACTGGGAAAAAGCTCACCCAAAGTGTAATAATGTTTTATTGCAGGATCAGTAGGATTGGGACTTCAGAAAGTTCCAAATGATGGTATCAGCACTTCTAATAAATAGTCCAAGATGCTGAATGTGGCTTTGGGAATAACCCAGTTTAGAAACACGGGATTCATGAAGCCATTTATTCCACGCAGGAACAGTGTATCCGTTCCTGCACAGAATATGACCGCCGAGCGATCCAGCAAACAGCTGATCTGACGTGCAAGAGCATGCCTACACTGTTCCTGCACGGTTATAGATGCAGAATGCTAATTACCTCATTTGCTGGTGAAAACCATGCAGATGAGGTAAATTATCAATTCACCAAGCAGCCAGGTATCCATGCAGGAACAGTGTTATTTGCAGAAATGTATTCGGTTACTAACTGAATACATTTATGCAAATAATAAAACGGAGGCATGACAGCTCTCAAAAAAGAATGTTTTACAGTGGTTAGGCATGCCAATGGCCAAATATGTGGCCATTGGCATGGAAAACCGTTTCTTTTTAACAAAAATCAAACTTTTTTTTTTTGGCCAATCTTGAACGTTTAAGTATAGAGCAGTGTCACGCAAACGGGATTGGGCGTAAAATTAAAATAAAGGTGAAAAATCAATTTTAAGGGAAATCTGCATTTTGCCATTATCGTCTATGGCATACAGAATGAAAACAATACCAGGGTTAAGTGGGTGTCAAGGGGAAAGGCTCTGTGTAAGTGCAGTAACTATGGACTAAGGCAGTGGGGTATGCAAATGAGGGGAAATTTACTGAATCACAGAAATCTTCTAAGTCCCAAACTGCACCTAACCGTGTAGGTGCTCTAGCATGATGGTGTAACTAGGAGGAGCAACAGACATGAAAAGGGGGTGTGTAAGACATGTTGTAAGCACAATGGAGTCCTAAGGTGCAGAGATAAGCTTAGCTAAGCACAGCTAAGCAAGTGTGTGTGTGTGAGGCTGTATTGCCTTATTCCATGAACTGAGGATCATATTCACACCCAGGGCCATTTCTTACTGTTTACTTTAGCTAAACAGGTTTGTGTGGCACGCACCCAGTCTAAAACAAAACAAAAAAAATGGAAATAGCAGGACTGTTTACATTTGGGCACTGGGTTTGAGCGACACACCTAGAGGCTTAAAAGGGGAGGAAATGGGAAGGGGGGGAGGAAAAATATCAGAATTAAAGCAATCAAGTACAAATAACTTAACTGGCAGGTGGAATGCATCATAGTCAGCCAATCATACACGGAGCATCTGCAGCACAACAGCATAAAGTATGGAAACACCTTACTGTCTGTTTTTTTCCCACAAACTCTGCACCATTGGTGTACACATGCAGGGGAGTTTTAACTAGAAAAATCTTAGGGGCTGCCATCACATTGATCCAGCAGTATGTACTAGAGGCTGATGGTGGAGAGGAGAATAATGCTGCCAACTGCCACAGACCAAGGAAGAGGAAAAGAGTGGTCAGACCCAGGGTAACTTACCAGGGGCTACATTATCTTGAGATAGTAGAGTGCTACAGGGAGGATAGAGACATACTTCAGCAAATCACTGAGCTGTGCTGGCCTCAACTCAGACCTAGAACCAACAGAGTGGAACCCATCCCAGTGAATAGCAAGGTATATGTAGCCTTAAGAATTCTAGCTACAGGTACTTTCCAAAGACTTACTGGGGACATCATGGGGGTCTCACAGAATGCACCTAGGGTACTCCACCAGTTCCTGGATGCCATGCTACCAAATGCTGGTGAGCACATTTACTTCCCCAACACCCGTAAGGAGAGGACTGGCAATATGCATCTCTTCCACTATGCAGCAGAATACCCGGAGGTTCTAGGTGCCATAGACTGCACTCAAATCCACTTCAAAGCACCACCCAGTGAACTGGATAGGTTCTACATAAACCACAAGGGATTCCCCTCCATCAACTGCCAGGTCGTGTGCAATGTCCAGGGCATTATCATAAATGTGTGTGCTGGCAGCCCTGGAAGCTATCACGACTCCCACATTTGGCATTCGTCACAGCTGTACCAGGCATTTGCCAGTGGGGGCATCCCGTATGGCCATCTGGTGGGGGATGCTGGCTATGCACTGGAGCTGTGGATGATAACACCCATCAGAAATGCACACACACCCACACAAGAATGCCATAATGAGGCACACGCACAAACCAGGATCATTATAGAGCATGTGTTTGAGATGCTCAAGTCACGGTTCCGCTGGCTTGACATATCTGGGGGAGCCTTGCAGTACTCTCCAGCCAAATGTGCACACATGTTCATAGTATGTGCCATGCTACACAATATGATCCTGCAGAAATGGCTGCAGCAGGAACAGCATGGGGAAGGGCCACACAGCCCACCACCATTGCCAAGGTCCCCACACCCACAAAAGGACTCACAGTAGGAGGCCCCTGAGCTTCCTCCTGTTGGCAGACAAAGGCATGCCCAGTATGCTCAGGCCTTGGCAAAGAGGCAATGCATAGCACACACACTGACACTGTAGGGACCCCAGGGACTGACACCTCTCTCTGACTCGCACACACAGTAAAATGGATGACACACATATTACATTACCTGTAACTTACCATGTATAGGCATTGTACTGTGTGCATCCAACATAGGCGGTCCTCAAGCACCATCCTCACAATTGCCGCAAGCACAAGGTAAGTCAGTCTTCTTAACAATAAATGAATGGATTAGTATGTTCTGCTAGCATATCTATGGTAATACCGCATGCATGCAAGAGAATGAGTTGGCCTACTGGGATAGCAGCACACAACTGACAGCTATGTGGGACACCAGGAAATGTCTGGCTAAAACTGGCCTCCACACACTATGCAGTAGCACACAAGGAGGCAAATCCCACTGCAGTATATGTGTGGGGACAACTAAGTGTGGGGTCATAGGTCACAGGCATGGATGTCAGGGTGGGGGTCCCATAACCACCCCTCACACCCACGCAGCAAGTCAGCTGTAGAAAACCACAGAGAAATGTCTGGTAAAGGCACACAAATGCTGGCAATGTTGAATTACCCCCTACAGACTCACACAGTGGTAGCACATCAGGACCCACAGTTACAGTAAGGCTATGAAGGGTAAGAAGTCTGAAACTCAAATGTATGCCAGTACAGTCTGACCTGGGCTTTTTACTGATATGCCTCTAGTCCCCAAGACAGGGCACAATAGTATGGTAAATGGAACCAAAATGTAAAGCAAATATCAGCATAGTCTGTGCAAATGTATACAGTTGACAGGTGTGCCCCCTCCCATATACCTACACAAATGCAGTAACATGTATGTTTGCAGGGAAGTAGCAGCATAGCACACATTGGCAGGGCTGTACCAATACACATGAAAACATGTTGCCTGTCTACAATATGCAGGTGTCAATGAGCTATGTGTATGTATGGTTAATTCTGGCCAGCACGTTCTCCTGGCAGTCGTCTTGTAGTGTCCTTGGTACAGTGGTGCCTTTGACAGGGCCATGTGCGGATAACTGCCATGCTAACTGTTCTGTATGTCACTGACACCCACTGCTCTGCCACTGACATACCTGGAAGTCACAGTGCTATGTGGAATATACTAAACATATTAGTGACATCTTGAAGGATGTGTAACAGAGGTGCCAAAGTTTTTGTGAATATAAGTGCTTTTTGGTACTGTTGCCAGTGGTCATTCTCAATAATCCTTTTTCTTATGTTTGCTTACAAATAATGGACATGCCTGCATAGTTGAATGCACTCTGTATGCACACCCATAACTCCCAACCTCTGACAGCAAGATGTCTGGACAAGGGCATAAATAAAAGTGGAACAAAGGCACAATGATAGGCATGTGTTGTAAATATTGCCCTTACATACTGAGAAAGTTGGTAGGGTGAGGGGTTTGCAGTAGCGGGAATTGTCTGAAAGTTATTTAGTCTGAAAGAGTAATGTCTGTCAGTATTTTGTAACATCACTCTTAAATTATATGTAACTAACTTGCCATAAAAACACAAGTGTACTAGAAAGGATGAAACCTGGACAACCTGCCAAAAAATGTACAGGTGAAATTTATGGGCACACAAGGCTATGACATCTTAGGTTAGAAAGATACCACACAAGCAGGAGATCTCCAGCCAGCATATCACCATGTTGCTGGACTGTTTACCCAGCTGAGTCATTACTAAACTGGCCTTGTTGGGCAATAATTTACATAGCTGTGCTCATAATATTGGTTTATGCATCATACAACTAGTATTCCTCTGGTAAATCACTGTGATGATCTGAGGATGTTTGGCACTAGGTAATGGCACAAAACATTGCAGT
Source organism: Protopterus annectens (assembly GCF_019279795.1). Lineage (NCBI taxonomy): Eukaryota > Metazoa > Chordata > Ceratodontiformes > Protopteridae > Protopterus > Protopterus annectens. The sequence goes on along the minus strand of NC_056735.1, from coordinate 309,509,571 downwards.
TTCAGACTACAGATATGTCAGAAACTATCTGCTAAACAAAACAAGTACCCTGAGGAAAGTCCCGTGTACTCTTGAGAGGTATGGCTGTATCACACAAAACCCTAGACTAGAGTACACCTATCTCTGGAATGGAGACCCACTCTTATTATAGAAGGTCACACTGGGCATGCTCCTACACTTAGAGAATCACAAGACATGTTGGAACCTACATCGAATATATGACTGTATTGTGTATATTTGTGTATGCATACAGACAGCTATGTACTCCTCAGCTGTCCCCATATACACACATCAGACAGGATTACCCTCGGCTAGCTGTAGGTGGCCCATATGTGATATATCTGCATCTGTTGTGTGAGATACACACACATATATGTGGAAAACAGATGTCACCATATGTCAAGCATACACACACATAGATGTGGGGAAGTGAGAGACAGTGATAGAGAGAGAGAGAGAGACACAGGGGGACACAGACGGAGTGAGTCACACACGGATACCCTGAATGGCATACAGTGATATCCTGCTGTGGACAGTGGCATATCCGTTTTTAAACAGTTGCACGTGCCAGCATAAAAGGTTAACCCCATTGTGTAACAGTTCTGAGGTTGGGTTTAAATATCACATCACCTGGCTGTGTATATATGTGTGTGTGTGTGTGTGTGTGTGTGTGTGTGTGTGTGTGTGTGTGTGTGTGTGTGTGTGTGTGTGTGTGTGTGTGTGTGTATGTTCTTAGGTCTAAGTATTAGGAGACTCTTCCCACTCAGTACAATTCAAATTGCCCTACTTCACAAGATCTGCTGCTGTCATTCACCTTAGAAGTACCATTGGAGACTGATCACCCCTGTAAGCTCTGTAGCACGTGTGATAACTGCGTAACACTGTAGTACAAATAACTAGATGGATAGGGGTTCTAATCTCAATACTGCCAAGTGTGTGTGTGACAGCTGTGTATGGGAAAGTGAGGGAGTGTGTGTTTGTTTGTTTGTTTGTTTGTAGGTGAAACAGTTTTAGGGCCATTCCTACCCACAACACTTCCCAGTGCAACACTTTATCAGTCCTGCTGATGTCATTCCCCTTATTGGCACCTTTGGCCAGCTGTCAGCTTATTAAGTTCCATAGCATGTTTGATAACTGCATAACACTATAGTACAAATCACTAACTAGATAGGGGTTCTAATCTCAGATCTGTTAAATGAGTGTGTGTGTATGTTTGTAAGAAGGGAGTATTTTGTTAAGTCTCTCACCCACTGCCCTACTTTATCACTTCTGCTGATGTCATTCCCCTTATCAGCACATTTGGCCAATTGTCAGCCTAGTAAGCTCAGTAGCATGTACGATAACTGCGTGACACTATAGTACAAATCAATAGATAAGCAGGGCTTCTATTCTCAGATCTGGCAAATGTGTGTGTGGGTGTATAAGTTTGTATGCTTGTAGGAAGAAGTATTTTGATAAGTTTCCCGCCCACTGGCCTACTTTATCAGTCATGCTGATGTCACTCCCCTTATAGGTTCATAGGTGTGTACTAGGCTAATGGCCCTGGAGCCTTTACAAGCCTAGCCTATAGAAGTGCCCTGCCATTGTGCCACCCGACGTTAGTTTTCAGTGCCTCCATCAAGTAGAGCCACTGGAGTGATCCCTGGGGTGAACTTTCTATTATCCATCCACTCATCAAGATTTCACTGGAACAAGGTCATCTAGGTGCTTTGCTTGACATGTATGGAGAAGTCTATTCCAGGGCATGTGAAGTCTCTGGTTGAGGAACCTGTCCCTCCAGCATGTTGTGTTGATTGTGGTAGTGAGGTCAAGGTCCCTGCAGTGTGTGGTGCAGAGGGATTGGGATGTCTTTAGATGTAGCATTTCTAAAAGAGCTGGGTCAGACATGGCTTTGCAAGTCAAGCAGATATCGCCTCTAAGTAGGTGATATGAGACAGAGAAGAGCTGAAGTCTTTTGAGTCTGTCTGTGTAGGACGTGTTTAATACCTAGGATCCTCTTTGTGAGGTACATCTGTGGCCTCTCTAGCTGTTGCAGGTGCCTAGTGGGGTACATGCCAAATGGGCCATTATACTTAATGATTGGTCTAATGAGGGAAGAGTACACAAAGGTGATGACTTATTTCTTCCTGGATGCAAAACCCTTGGTAATGAGATGAGCCACACAGAAGGATTTCCTGACCACAGTGGCAATGTGGTGGTTAAAAGAGAGGTTACTGTCATCCTGTGTCCTCAGATCTCTTATAACGCCTACAGTTTTCAGTGGGCTCCCATCAATGTGGTACTTAGTGGGAAGTGACTTTTTACCAAAGGGGCTGATGATGCATTTTGTGGTGTTAAGCTTCAACCCATGGTTTCCACACCAGTCAGTGGTTTCAGTGAGGCCTTTCTGTAGGATATTCGTGGAGTTAATGTTGGCTCCCAGCTTGCAGCTGTCTGTGAACTTGGTCAGCCAGAGTTCCTTTGTGTTGGGCTGGACTCCTGAGAAGTAGATGCTGAACACGAGAGTACCCAGGAGTGATCCCTGTGGGAGTCCACTCATGACTGGTTGGCCATCTGACTTGGAGCTCGCTACTTTCACACTGTGTTGTCACCCAATTTGCAACTCCCTAATGATATAGGGGTTGATGCCTAGTTTGGTGGGTTCATCAGTAATACCTGACTGAGGATTGGTATCAAGAGCCTTGGCCAGGTTGATGTAGGCTGTATGCAGTGCCTTACTGTCAAAGAAGTCAACCAGGTTGAGCAGGCATAATCTCCCTTTCACAAAGCCAAACTGTGTGGGGTCCAGAGTTTGGAGATTACCTGTATGTTTGTCGATCAGGTCCCTGATGATGCTCTCCATAGCTGTACATATCAGACTCATCAGGCTAATGGGCTGATGATTCTCAAGATCTGTAGTCGCTACCCCTTTATGGAAAGGGATGACTGTAGCAGTGCGCCATTTGGGAGGGATAAAGCCTGAGGTGAGGCTGTGACTGAACAGGGCACACAGATGTGGTGCCAGGTATCTTTGTAGTTCATGGAGAACACAGCCACAGATAATTTTGGGTCCCATGGAAGCTGCATTCTTGCCAGTGGACAATGCAGGTTTTTATCCTGGGCAGCAGTAATCCTGGGTGCCTGGCATTCTCATTGTTCCCCTAGGGGGAGAGAGGTAAAGCTGGCAATGAATATGTTGACAAGAATGTTGGCAATATCTGTTGGCTCAGTATAGGAAGTAGTATTGTGCAGTAACTCAGCACTTCTGGGTACTGCCATGGAGGTTCTGGATATAACTATCAAAGGCTTTGTGATTGTTGTCAGTGTCTTCTGCAATTCTGCCATCATATTTGGCTTTAGATTATTTCATGAGGGATCCCAAGTAACTTTTGAGGCTAATAAGGGAGTTTTACCACTCTTGGGACTCCACCTTTGTCTGCAACAGTTTCTTCCTTCTGTTGTACAGGTTATTAATGGTAGGGGACCACCAGATTGGCCTCCAGTGTTTGGAGGAGAGTGGCATGGTTCTGTTGGGTATTGCTAGTTTCATGCATTGAAGTACATGTTTGTACAGTGCATTTGTGTATGATTTGGCAGTCTTGGAGGTATTTTCCATTAGCATGGGTACTGTGAAGTTAGCCACCTGTTTTTAGGAGTCCAAAGTCAGCTTTGGAGAAGTTTTTCAAGGTGGTTGTCTTTGTGGGGGATGTGGGTGAGATGTGGATTTCCATGGTGATCACTCTATGTTGGATCCGACCAGGTAGTGATTGACTACTGTTGTCATGCAATGGTCCCATATGTTAGTAATCAGCACAGGTCAAGGATGTTGCTTCCTCTACGGGGTGTCCTAACGAGCTAGTCCAGGGCATTGGAACTGATGAATTCCAGGAAGCATTGGGCCAGTGTATCTTTCCCAGTTGATGGAGGGGTAGTCGAAGTCTCCTAGTATGAGAGTGTTGAGTTGGAACTTAAACCACGAATGAATACAAAACACACAAAAAACGAAGACTCTCAAAAGTAAAGTGCAGAACAACTTGACTGGTGTCTCCTGGTACCTCGGCTAAAAAGCCTTCAAGGGATAAATTGCTACACCAACAGCACATTATTTATATTGAATTACATGATGTCAGCCAATTATACATATTGCACAAACCCTTTTCATTTAAAGTGACTTTGAACCATTAAAAATGCTTGTAAACTCATTTCCAGCCTTACATTCTTCATACACTATGGTGACTATGATTTAAAGTCAACATATAGTTATATTTATATTTAACTACATGCTTCAAATCAGACAAACCCCTGTGAAAACAAAATTGAAATCTAATCTATTTTATCAGCATCAATTTCACATATTAATCTTCACCTCCAGGTTAAGACCTGAAAGAAATAAAAGTATTGTAATTAATGATGAACCTGGTTTCCAAGGCTAACAATTTTCTATAGTGAGCTTCCCCATGTTGATGTGAAGGCATAGCCAACACACTGAAGAATAACGAAGAATCTGAGCCTTCATGATTTGAACAGAAATGATGTGGTTCTAGCATTAATGAGAGTATCTATAAGACTACACAGAGGTTTTCTTGTCAATTGAGTGGAGTTGTTTATATCTTGGGTTGTGATTGTTCACCTAAGAAATGGTATATTGGACAAACCAAGAGACAAGTTAAAAAACATATTTTGGAGCATATGGGGGACGTCAGACATAGGAGATTAGATAGTCCAATGGCACATCATTTCTGTTCAAATGTACTCACAAGTGAGGAGAGTGTGTTGAGCAGATGGACAGAGTACTTTGAGAGGTTGATGAATGAAGAGAATGAGAGAGAGAGGTAGGGTGATGTGAGTATGGTGAATCAGAAATTGCAACAGCTTACCAAGGAGGAAGTAAGGATAGGTATGAGGAGGATGATTACTGGAAAGCCTGTTGGTCCACATGATATACTTGTGGAAGCCTGAAGGTGTTTAGGGGCAATGGCAGTGTTTTTTTTAACCAGATTGTTTGATGATATCTTGGAAAGTGAGTGGTTGCATGAGGAGTAGAGAAAATTTGTTGGGGTACCATTTTAAGAATAGGGTTGATGTGCAGAGCAGTAACTACAGAGGAATAACATTGATCAGTCACAGCATGAAGTTATGGGAAAGAGTAGTGGCAGCTAGGTTAGGCAGGGAGGTGATAAGTAGTGGTCAGCAATATGGCATTATGCCAGGAAAAAGCACTACAGATGTTTTAGAAAAGTTTTAATTGATGGTATAGTGTGATTTGTTGGCTGTGGTCACATGTTACCTTTTGGCTCCTATTTAAATGTATTGTAATGTGATATGTACTGTTTTAGCATTGAGGAAGGTTGTTTGACCAAAAGCTTTTCTGCATTAAAGTCTGTTTCCTTATGGTGGATTTGTGTCTTCAAAATTCTACATTTATAAGAGCAATATTTCAAATATGTCCCTAGTTTGGGTCCATTGTCCCCCCATCTGGACAGCCTTTGGCCAGATTTCTTGCACTAAGAGGTTGAGAGGTATGGTTGTGAGGTATGACTCCACTACATGTTATGAGCATATATATATATGTATATATATATATATATATATATATATATATATATATATATATATATATGGGTCTACTTTAAAACACCGACACGCAAAACACCAATGACGAGAGCACTGAGACCGGAAGATCGACAACTGAGATGACCGACAGTTTAAAAGGCCGACACTGAGAACACCGACATGTTAAGGTAAGTGTGCGATAGTGACAGACTTTAGGGTTAGGGGTGGGTTAAGTGAGTTAGGGTTAGGGTGCGTGTAAGGTAAGTGTGCGATAGTGACAGACATTAGGGTTAGGGGCGGATTATGTGAGTTATGGTTAGGGTGCGGGTTAGGTGAGTGTGCGATAGTGACGGACCTTAGGGTTAGGGTTTGGGTTAAGGTTAATGCCTAGATAGTTGTGTATGTAAGGTTTAGTGTAGGTTTGTAAGGTTTTTGTTGTGCTTGTGTTGTGTGTGTGTTTTTTCGAAAAGGTATTTGTTGTGTTTTGTTGATTGCCAGGATTGTGGTTTGTCGGGCATGTGAAGTTTCGTGCTTTTAAACTGCCGGTCATCTCAGTTGTCGATCTTCCTGTCTCGGTGTTCTCGTCGTCGGTGTTTTGCGTGTCTGTGTTTTAAAGTAGATCCATATATATATATATATATATATATATATATATATATATATATATATGTATATATGGTTACCTATCAAAACATCTACTCCTCATATCATCTAAACTCAAAACATCAAGACCATAACATCTAAACTTCAAAACATCTAAAAGTCATAACATCGAATCTCAAAACAATGAAAACTACAAAGCAACTATAAGTAACATCCCACACACTGTTTACTATATTTCTGCAGGGGGCAAGCCCCCCTGCACCCCCCAAGTGAGGGGTTCTGCCCCCCCATAAATTAAATATACCAACTCCAAGACTGCACTACAGTGGGGGAAATGGAGTTGGTATATTTAATTGACGGGGGGTGTGGGGGTGTGGGGGGTGCAGGGGGGCTTGCACTACAGGCAGGAAATTGGAAAACTTCCCGTTCCATGCTGTATTCTCAGTGTAGCATGATCTTGGAGTTGTTATATTTAAGTAGGGGGGCACAGCCCCCTACACGGGGGGGGGTGCAGGGGGGCTTGCCCTCCTACATAACAGTCTTCTAACTAATTCCTTTCTTCTACTTTTACACATGTTAAAAGATCGATGTTTTGAAACATCGACAATATGGTCTCGACCATATGCAGTTCGATGTTTCAAATGATTCCGCAGAGCTTTCTCCCTAATGTTGTATGCCTCTGTTGCATGATATGTTTGACAAAACAACATTAATTCCTACAGCTCCGATGGTGTAGTGGTGCATTGCTCTGACTATAGGGTACAGGCTCATGGGTATGAGACTTTGGACTGATGTTTTTGTTCATTACTGTTGAATGACCAGAACGCATGATATGTTTGCTAAAGCATTACAGATTCTCACAGGTCAGATGGTATAGTGGTATGATGTTCTTCTTGTTTCACTGTTGCAGTCATTACATTTGGGTAATCCTGCTGGCAGGTTGCCCTCAGTCAGCCTGAATTTCAAAGTCTTGGGTCCTGAGTCGGCTGCTGTCGCCTCTTCCCTGATATCAGGTCATCAGGGGTATAAAAGAAGCAGCCGACGCCATTTTCTTTAGTCTTTCTTGCCGTGCGGTGCCCGAAGCAGAAGCAGTTCGCAAGTGCAGGTCGGCCGACTCCTAAGATTTTCGTGGTCGAATTTCAGATCTGAAGTCTTCATTAAAGCTAAGTACTCCATTGGGGAAACATTTTTCTTGCTCCAGACCGATGTCAGAAAAAGTTAATAATTGGTATGATTTTGCATTAAACTACTATGGATGCAGGTTTAATTATCCAGAAATGTCAGATAGCCATCCGCCTACCGGAGTTCACAAAAAACGCAAAGAAAAAAAAAAAGATAGGCAACTGAGGCCCAAAACCGACGACGAAGCTTCTCCTAAGCCAGTCGCCGGTTCTCAGCGAGGCGCTTTCACAGCCCCTGAAGCCCGCTATTTTAGAGTCGCAGACCACTACCGACTCCCACGTGGAGTCGGCTATGCCACTGGAAACTCAAGGTATTGGAGCCTCGGAAAGTATTCCTTCAGATGGGTCTGGAGCTGCTGAGCAGGCACCGGCTTCTGAGGGTGTATTCAGACCTAAGCATCTATACATTAAACCGACTTCAGCTTCAAAGGCAAAGACTAAAGCACCTTCAAAGACAAAGAAACAAACTCAAGAGCCACATGGACAGGCCTCCATGCCCAAAAAGCAGATGCTCAAAATGGCCGAAGACTTGATTACCTTGATCAGGGGTTCCCATCCCCCTCCTGATAAGAGGCCTAGGCAAGAGACAGACTATGAATCTTCAGATCAGGTTTCTATTTATTCTGATTCCTCTTCTGGCCATTAATATTCTTTTCCCCCCCATATGGATTCTGATGCTGAAGAATCTATTCCTTCAGCTTCTCCTCCTGAGGACTATTCTTTTGGGGAAACCTTACGTACCATGAGGGAGCATTTCCACTGGGAGAGCCGAGATTTTTCAGAATCTAAGTAAAGGCTCAGGGACTTCCTTTTACTACATCAACACAGGCCTCTAACCATTCCACCTGTGTTAGACATTGTAGATGATGTATTTTCAGAGTCTAGTCTAACCCCTGACTCCTTACCTCCAGCTCCTGTTAAGCCTGACAGATATTACTGGGTTCCTGACTCTCACAAATTCCTTTTCAAAAACCCTGCTGCAGACCCAGAAACTATTTCACAGGGTCTTAAAGGGGTTAAGGCTTCTGCTGCAAAATACCCTACCCGCTCTGACAGAGATTCAAGGGCAATAGCTAGATGGGGAAAAAAGGTTTACACATCTGCTACCTTGGCTATAAGGGCCTTAAACTGTCAGTTTCATATGCTTAAATATCAGCAACATGTCATGGCTTTGCATAAACAGAAAATGTTGTTATACTCTGAATGTGCAGAAAACAAGGAAATGCAGGATTTATTGCACACAGCTGAACAAGTTGGAAAACATACTTTGCAATGTGGTTTTGATTCTCTGGTGGCCTCCTGCAGGGCCGCAGTTACGAGTTCTGTAATTAGGAGGCATGCTTGGCTAAAGGAACAAAATCTGCCTGATCATGTCAAAGTTAAATTATTAGATGCACCTTTACAGCATGATACTTTGTTTGGTGTTAAGGCAGAAGAGGTGTTAAAGAAAATGGAGGACAAAGCTAAATCTATGCAAACTGTCAAATATTTTTTACAAGTACACTCACCTAGGTTTAGTAGACACTGGCCTACAAAGAATTGGTCCTTTCTTGTGTCAGACAGACCTCAAAGGGGCAGATCAAGACACCCTAGTGGCAGATCCCAGGCGCAAGGTTCATACAAGTCAAAGCAATGGGGTGCTTCTACCACCAAAAGTGGAGAAGACAAATCACAACCTTACAGGAAACAGTCCCAATGACTTCCCCCTGCCTGCACCAAGCACATATTTACTGGCAGCACCCTTAGGGGGAAAATTACCACTTTTTTTTCTCAAAACTGGCACATTATAACCCAGGACAAGTGGTTTCTAAATATCGTGTCACAAGGCTATAAGTTCCATTTCCATACCCTGCCAAAGGCAAATGGCTGGCCAGATAAGTCAAAAAAATCAATGGGCAGAGGCACAAAAACAGGTCTCATCCCTCATGGACATGAGGGCCATTCAACAAGTGCCAGAGCAAGAGCGGAGACAAGGATTTTACTCAAGACTGTTCTTGGTACCCAGAAAGGACAAGGCCTGGAGGCCAATACTGGACCTATGAATTCTGAACACATTTCTGTATATACCAAAATTCAAAATGTTGACTTTGCAGCAGCTTCTGCCCATGCTGGGCAAGAACACTTGGCTTGTAACTTTAGACCTAACAGAGGCATACCTGCATGTCCCAATCAGACAAATATGCAGAAGTTACCTCAGATTCAAGGCTGGCTCAAAGCATTACCAATTCTCTGCACTGCCCTTTGGCTTATCTACTGCGCCCAGGGTCTTTACAAGGTGCCTGGCACCAGTAATTGCATTCTGCAAACAAAGAGGAATACAAATATATCCTTACTTGAACGACTGTCTAATTCAAGCAGAGAAAAAGGACATCCTTCTACAGCATCTGGCGTTTGTGAAAAAACTTCTAACATGCCTAGGGTACACAGTCAACGAAAAGAAATCAAAGCTAGTACCCTCTCAAGAGATAATATTCCTGGGTGCAAGCTTAAATGCAACTGCCCGGATGGCTTATCTCACGCGAGACAAACAAAGGCAACTGACTACCTATTTCAAAATGTTAGCAACAAAGGCCCAGTTATCTGCAAGAAAAATTCTGCAGGCTTTGGGCTTCATGGCATCCTGCATCCCTACTAATTCCATATGCAAGACTGCATATGAGGAAACTTCAATGGTACCTAAAAAGTGTTTGGACTCAACACTGCCACAGCCTGGAAACTATAATTACTCTCATTCCCTGCCTGCAACAGGAGTTTCGATGGTGGGCAAAGGCTTGTCACCAAAACAAGGGACAGCCATTGACATTATCCCCAGCCAGGCAGACACTAACAACAGATGCATCAGATTATGCCTGGGGGGCCCAGATGGCAGGAAGATGCATTCAGGGCACATGGACCTCACACCAAATGCATCTACATATAAATCAAAAAGAGATGCTAGCTGTTCAAAATGCCCTGACAGCCTTCAAGGACCTACTTCATCCAGGACAACTACTGATAAAGACAGACAACACCACGGTCATGTGGTATATAAACAAGCAGGGGGGCACACATTCTTACCCCCTTTGCAGACTAGCCATGACTTTGTGGGACACAGCATTGACTTACCAAGTACATCTGCAGGCAATTCCTTCCAGGAAGGAAAAATACTCTGGCAGATGAACTAAGCAGAAACCTCATGGATCCCCACGAGTGGCAGCTGGATCCACAAGTCTTTAGCATGATAACAAGGAAATGGTGATTCCCGGTCATAGATCTATTTGCCTTCCCTCAAAACTACCAACTAAAATGATTCTGCACAAGAATTTATCACAGACAAGCATGGAAAATGGATGCCCTATCCTTCAGCTGGAAAAAAAACTATCAGTATATGCCTTTCCCCCTCTGCCTCTCCTCCCCAAAGTACTCCTAAAGGTCAGACAGGAGAAGCCAAAGATGATACTGATTGCACCAGACTGGCCCCGCCAGAACTGGTACCCAATATTAAGGAGCTTGTCTCAATGCCCAGCTTGGACCTTTCAAGTACTGCATCTACTGTCCCAGCAAAACAATCAGGTCCTACACAGCCAGCTCAGGACTTTAAACCTGGCAGCATGGCGGATTATGTAGTCATACAAAACACATCTCTCAGCAAAGCTGTGATGGATGTCATTTTGGAAGCCAGAAGGCCTAGTACTAGAAATTCGTATGCTGGAAAATGGAAGAGATTCTGTGCTTGGAACCAGGCACAAGGAACAGATACAGCTGTGCCAAATATTCCTCAGATTTTACAATACTTAACTGAGATGCTGGACAAAGGCCTGTCTTTCTCAGCTATTAAAATTCATGCCTCTGCCATTTCAGCTCATTACAATGCAGAGCCACCAATCTTTTCTCATCCCTTATTAAAACAGTACCTCAGAGTACTGATATAAAGTTTTTATCTTGGAAAACAGCTCTGCTCCTAGCAATAACTTCTGCAAGAGTTTCAGAGCTACAGGCACTCATAGCTGTGGAACCTTTTATCATTTTTTATCCGGACAGGGTCTCCCTGAGGACAAACCCAACATTTATGCCTAAAGTGGTGTCCAGTGTGGCTCTTAACCAAACCATTCATCTGCTAACTTTATATCCAAATCCACAGAACAAGGGGGGAAGAATTATGCATTCTTTGGACGTACACAGACAGCTTAGATTCTACTTGGACAGAACCAAAGTTTTCAGAAAGACAGAGCAATTACTAGTGGCATATGCTGCAGGATCACAAGGAAAGGCTATCTCAAAGCAGACATTTCAAAGTGGATAGGCCACTGCATTTGTTTCTGCTACTTATACCATGGCAAGCCAGTGCCTAATGGCATTAGGCCACATTCCACCAGAGCTGCAGCCACTTCAGCAGCCTTTCTCAGGGGAGTACCAACCAAAGACATTTTAGAGGCAGCTACTTGGAGTTCAGTGCACACCTTTACAAAGCACTATCATCTGCCACTCTACTCTAAATCCAGGGCAGGCTTTGCCACTGCAGTTCTGCAGGGTCTCATAGCTGCTCCTAATGCTGTTTAGCTCCAGCCTCCCAACCATAGCTTTGGGAATCTACCCAAATGTAATGACTGCAACAGTGAAACACGAAGAACATAGTACAGTTTTGTACACTTATAAATTTAGATGTTCGAGTGTATTCACCGTTGCAGTCCAGGTTACCCACTCACCATCCCCCTTTTCTTCTGATGGAACCTATCTTTCCTTCTTTGATTTATACAACCTATGTGGTGTATTTGCTTGTGGATGAAGGTAAAGTTTATATTGGTGCATGTAATTTTATGTATAGATATAAATTGTGGCTACCCTTTTAGGGGGCACCTGACATCTGGGGCAAGAAAATGAAAGAAAATGGCATTGGCTGCTTCTTTTATACCCCTGACAACCTGACGTCAGGGAAGGGGTGACAGCAGCTGACGCAGGACCCAAGACTTTGGAATTCAGGCCGACTGTGGGCAATCTGCCAGCAGGATTACCCAAATTTAATGACTGCAACAGTGAATACACTCGAACATCTACATTTATGGTAAGTGTACACAACTGTACTTTACTGTGATTGTAGAGCACAGCATCCCAGGTTCGCGACTTAGCAGGGCTGACTATTTTGTTATGTATGGGGCGTAATTTTTTTTTTGGGAACAGATGCCCTTTTTTTTTAAGGTGAGAGTGTGATGTTGGGGAAGGACAGTAGGTATATTTGGGGAGGTAAGTTGGGTAGGAAGACAAACAAGACAGCAGACAGGGGCAGTATATGTGGGAGGTAAATGCCTTGACACATGGGAAGTAAACACCTTGGACGGGAAGGGTGGTTGGGAATCAGACACCCATGAGCCTCCAAATGGATACAGTGGGACTGAGGTCCCAATTCATGGGCAGTCACCACTGCATCTTTACAGCCCCAAAGGTGGCTGTGCTGGAGGCTGGACAGGAGGTTACAGGCTGACTCTCAAGATGCACAAGGCAGCCCTCAGTCTACTGAGTCACAGCTTTTGGATGGCGCTATGCACCAAACCCCGGACCTGGCTGTGGGTGACAGTTTCCTGTCCACGCCCACTCCTGGGGGGGTCCCCATCCCCTGAGGCGGTTCCATCTGAAGGTGGTGCAAGACCAGCGGATGATGAGGTCCTGGGTTGGGTCCCAGATGTGCTGCGGCCTGGTGCAGTGGCCAGATGAGGTGGGACAGGTGGATCCGCCAGGATCTGCCTTCCCAGACGTGCTATGGTGTTGAGGTTTTACAAAATATGTTGGTTAATCATGAACAAAACATTTCAAAATTAGTTTTAACAGCATGCATGGGTGTTGCAATTAACCCAACCAACAGGTATGAAACAGTTGCATAGCAAACAGAACACATGCATAAATGGAACAACAGTAGGCATCATAACGGAATGCAGGTTACATTGATAGTAGCAGGCCACCAATGATAGTATTTGAACAGGGAACAATAATAATCAAATGATTCAGTATTTGTAGAACAATAGGGCACATTTCTCAACAGTAGTATTGGAGAAAAACATACCCATTGATTATGTGTATGAATTAGTGGTGCAGATGGGGTGGGGGGGGGGAGAGAGAGAGATCAATTAACAACTGTATAGGCTTCAGTTGTTCACAACTGTACTAATCATTACTGTACTCATTACTCTCCAGGTATGACCTCACTTTATATCTACCTACGGCCTGGGGTTGGGCAGTGGAATGTTTGTACACAGTGTATTACTAAAGCCTTCTTAAAAGTAATACATACATTTCTGTACCTGGCAGACCTGTGGAGGGAATATCTGTTTACACTATCTGACTGTTTCTGCACATACTCACTTATTCAAGATTACATATGTGACACTGACAGGGGTGCCCTGCACTCATGGTGTGTGTGTGTGTGTGTGTGTGTGTGTGTGTGTGTGTGTGTGTGTGTGTCTGTGTGTCTGTGTGTGTGTGTGTGTGTGTGTGTGCGCTACTGCCATACTCTGCCTGGATTTCTATCTGTCACCCTGGGTATTGGCAGTGGTGACCACTAGCCATGACAGTGTAACACTTGAGGGACATTTATCAGGAGAAACCGCTTGGCATATGTACTTATCTTGCTGTCATTTGCAGCCTTGGGGTTGGACAGTGGAAGTGTTGTACACAGTGTATTAGTATAGCCTTCTTACGGCTAATAGAAACATTTCCTTACCTGGCAGACCTGTTGAGGAAATTTCTGTTAACACTACCTGACTGTTTCTGGACATATTCACATATTCGTGGGTGAAATGATGCATACATCTTACTACCACTCGCAGGATTCGAACCGTGCCTGCTGCTGTCAGTTAGTTTACTGTTTTCTGCCTAATACTCTCTTGGTTGGACAATCTGACCTTGTAATGCTGACATTCATGCATGGCGGGTAGTTCTTGTACTGTGTATTAATACTTTGACATGTAACAATCTGGAAAGCAATGGTTAATGCTAAGAATTGCTGTAGGGGATACAGTATACTAGTTTACAGATTACTATTCAAGGATCAGATCTTGGTGCATGGAACATTTCATGTAGTTGATCTCCTTTTTTACAGCTCCACAATCTTTGTCAGATGAGCCTAAATTAATTCATGCTGTCAGAGTCATAGTTGCTGTGCAGAACCTGTACACATTTAGATTCATATCACCACATAACAAAGTAAACACGCACAAAAGATAAGGAACTAGTCGACAATTAATAAAAACTTCAGCAGCTTGTTCCTCACAGCATACACACGTCCACACCGACACCAGCGTATATTCAAACACTTATTTAATACAAATAAAAAATACGGTTGAGCGCTTTCATCTAAGTTAATTAGACTTCATCAGAACAGTTCTATTACAATTCTACACAGCTTAAATACTTTTTTTAAAAACCAATGAAGTTACACGTCATAACAACAATTACATGTTTAAAGTGCCAGTGTGCATACTCTTATAAAACCATCCTTATTGTTTCTTATATCAATAATATATTAAAATCACTTCAAAAATTAAACTAGTTTAACATTTATAAGTAAGTGTTAATGAAACTTCTATCTGGTATGTGTAATGAAACTATAATAAACCTTTATATTCCCTTTTAATACCAGTTTCACTTCCTTAGTTTACTAAATTCTCCAAAAAAAAGCGAATGAAGAAGAAAGTATTGATTGTAATAGAGCATGTATAGTACAATATACCCCATGGAGTGGAGAGGTAAAGAAAATTATTTCAAATAATTGGAATTTATTTAAGACAGATAGAAAAATTGTTATGACGTGTAACTTCATTGGTTTTTAAAAAAAGTATTTAAGCTGTGTAGAATTGTAATAGAACTGTTCTGATGAAGTCTAATTAACTTAGATGAAAGCGCTCAACCGTATTTTTTATTTGTATTAAATAAGTGTTTGAATATACACATACCAAAATAAACACAACAGTCTAGGGCTTTTAGTTTTATTGAAGGGTACTGGCACTTTTTTTGACAGATATCCTGTATATCAGTATTACTCTGCTAACGTCTCGTTTTTTTATTACACACACAGTACACCTTTTAACCTACTGGCAGTTGACATTTTAATCCTTTCTTTTTGTTTGCCCTGAATACTGTAAGCTAGATTTGTACTCACCAGCCTCCTGGCGCAGCCTTAGCAACCTGTTGGCATGGGCGCCTGCGCTCACAGCCCTCTCATCTGCAGCTGTACAGGAGATAAACATTTATGTATACCTATCGATTACATACACAGGCTGGACTTTGATGAACACTAATTGATATTGATACTTACTCACTTCTGGGACATTCTATGCCCATGCATCTTGGGTCCACTGGTCCAAGAGCTCCCTCTTCCTACACTTGAGGTCAGCAAAATGGTGCCAGACCTGGTCACCAGTTCGTGGCATGCCAGTAGCACTGGTGAGATCATGTGCGAGACAGTCCCAGGCCTCTGCTTTGTATTAGGAGCCCTGGTACTGGCCCTGCAGCACTTTCTCCTCATGGTCTTTCACTAGGAGTCCAACCATGGCCCTAGATTCTTGAATGCCCCAGCGTTGTGCCTGAAAGCATGAACTCTCTCCTACACCAGCCATAGTGCCTGCAAGGATGAGCTACAACTGGTTATAGCTGTATTCCCACCTGCAAGGTTTAAATAGAGTCAAATTCCCACCCTTTGCCATCATTGGACCATTTTGAATATGCTGAGCTAAGCAAAGCGACGGGAAAACCCACTTAGCTAAGGCTGGCAGTGCTTAAAGGGATAGATGTTGAGTACTGCTTACCAATGCGCAAATCTGCTTAGCTGGGCTACTTATTGCTTAGCATTTGCATTTAAGCAATGCTTACACCAGGTTAGTATAGCTGAGCACGACTTAGCATTGCTCATATTTCAATTTATAAAGTATCAGAATTGTGGGATTGAGTCCTCATTACTGACGTATTATAATTTTATGTTTACCTTCCATGATATCCCCCTATGTGTTTCCATTAAATTATATTCTTGTGTGACTATACTATATGGGGCAATTGTGTTTATATGGGGGTTTCCCATCTTTTCTAGACTGACATCTCACTTTTGGACCTGCTACACTACCCTGGTTGAAAAAAAACAATTGCTACATAATTTAAGTTTACAAAAATTATTTTAACACTACTTTCCCATAGAAAAATAAGTTGCCTGTCTTGGTACTCGAACCATGAACACCTGCATGTAAAGCCAGGACTCTAACCACTACACAATCTCAGCTTGGAAATTTGACCTGTATATTTGCATTTATCTCCTCGAGCATGGGCTCCCAAAGTGTGTGCCAAGGCACCCTACGGAGCCACAGCTTCCTCACAGGGGAGCCACAAACATACCTGCCATTTCCCTGCACTTTTATTTTAAACAATAAATCCTGGCTTTTTTGAGCTGACATCATTGCATATGTGACAACATCAACTCCATGAGATGGCTGCCTGCCTGTTGGAATCAAGGTCAAGTCTCAATGTGTATCCATTTCTGGCTCACACATGCATCCCTTTCCAAATATTTTGAATGCTGCAATGTAAATCTGGTGGTGCTGGTGGATTTATATGAGCTGCAAGACTGAGGATGAGGAATGAACATATCAGAGTGGTGACGCTCATCGCTACTGTGAGCTGCCGACAGAGAAATGGACGTTTCAGAGGTATGGAAGCTGCCGTTTTTAAGTTTCAGAGGTATGGAAGCTGCCATAGTGTGAGCGTGAGTGTGTGTGTGTGTGTGTGTGTGTGTGTGTGTGTGTGTGTGTGTCTGTGTGTGTGTGTGTGTGTGTGTGTGTGTGTGTGTGTGTGTGTGTGTGTGTGTGTGTGTGTGTGTGTGTGTGTGTGTGTGTGTGTGTGTGTGTGTATGTGTGTGTGTGTGTGTGTGTGTGTGTGTGTGTGTGTGTGTGTGCATGCGTGTGTGCGTGTGTGTGTGGGTGTGGGTGTGGGTGTGAACTAATAGAAAATCCAGCTGTCATTGCTAGAACCATCTGGGTGCAACTGCAAATTTCAACCTAGTTTCCTATGGGAGTTATGCTCCTAGCGTTGCTAACAAACTAAGGCTCCTAATGTTGGTGTGGAAAAATAACAGCGTATGTATAAGAAGCCATGCTGTATTTTATTTCTGTTATATTTTTTTTTTGTGTTGGGTATGCTTTGAATGCAGATTATTTACATTTTTAAAGTGACTTTTTTGGGAAGTATTTAGAATTGTAGCTTAACTCTATATGAAGTGGTAAATTTCATTAACTTTAGCTTGTTTTGACATTGCTCTGCAGTCATCTTTATTCTTAACTGTAAAAGTTACTCTGTAGGTGGCTTGTTATAAATTGTGTAACATGTTTGGCGGTGTGTTTTAATGAGCAGTTTGTATTTTATTTTCTGAAGTCGTACTTTGTGTTGATTTGACTTTCTGGTGTCCCCTGTTTTGTCTTTCTAATTCCGTTCTCATAATGTGTTTCTTATATAATTGTGCTTGGGTGTTGTAATATGTATTAACATATTATATTGTGTCACAGTGGGGTTGCTTCGTACTAGTCAGTGTCCCTTTCTTATTCTGTATGGTGCTAATTCTTCTGTCAGTTTTGGACTTGCATTACTGTTAAACCCTGCTATTGTGTGATTGTTAAATAGTGAGATTTTGATTTCTGCTATCTGAAGTTGTAGTACTGTTGAATGGTATTAAATTTGTTCTTTAATGCTGAGCTGTCATGAAGTGCTTTACATGTTTTCTGATTGTAAACCTGTTTTGTGGTGCAAATGTGTGCACTTTGAGATCAAAAATGTGCTCTCTTAAAACTTGATGTTGATTGTACTGTGGTATTAAAGACTGATGGGCACTGCAAATTGTGTTCAGTCAATTAAATTGTTGAAAGCTATTGCTTGATAACAGCTTAGTCGTTAAATGCTTGCTTGTGATGCAGAAGACTGTGGGTTCTACTCCCACAGTCTGTAGATGCATTGCTGATACTGTACTGTGTTGTACTTTTAAAGGGGGTGGGTGTAACAAGTCAAGGGTGTAGCTACAGATAGAACAGAAGTGAGCAAATTTCATGCACAAGGGCATTTGTGTCTCAGTGGAAAGTGCAAAAAATATTAACCCAAATTCAGGAACAGAAAATCATAATAATTATATTCTGTGCTGCATTATAAGAAGATATGTGTGTGTGGAAGTAGACTTTTAAGATGGAAATGTTCTGAATTGGACAGCTTTGTCGTTGGTTCATTTTGTTTCATTACCTACTACTAGAAAAATGTTCAAACAGAAAATTTAAAATGCACTCTAAGTCTTAACAAGTGTACTGTATTGTACAAGGAATATAATTTAAAGTCAGGAAGGTGTATCAAAGAACGCATGTATGTTTCTTGTTTTGTGTGCAAGGGGCCTATGATTTGAAAACAACCCAAAGGTCATCTTTATCCACCACTGGCCAGATGCATTTTCTTTGGATGTGGTGTGGGTTTCAGTGCTGTTTCAATTAATTTAAGTTTCAAGGGCAGAGAAGTTTTAATGCCAAGTCTATTTTCATTGTGCGTGTGATACAGTATTACTTTGTTTAGCAGATATCTATTAGTGTTTGTGCATTGTGCTATATAGCATGTAAAAGTAAAATCCAAATAATCATTGAGAAGTAAAGCAGTATGGAGGCACACATTAGTGTTTATGCTAAATGGGGTGAAATAGCCAGGTAATGGGACATCGGAATGACTGCAGGAGGACTCTGGTTCCATATTTTGGTTGTCTGTTCTTCAGTTTGCGTTTGAAAGTTGGTACTAATTAAAAAAAATTATTAGCTATTTCGCAAGATATACTTGTTAGAATTTGGGGGGGGGCGCCTTGGGAAAACATGGATTCAGTAAGGGAGCTGAGAATTGAAAAAGTTTGGGAACCACTGTTCTAGGGGATGTTTAAGCTATGCTAAGTGGACGGTTGTGACGCACACACCCGCTTAGCTATGCTTAAACATTCCTTAGGCTTGTAAAAAAAGTTTATATTATTCTTATATAATTATGTTATATAAGTGAGTCTTGTGGTGCTCTTGACAACATTCAGACTTCTACCCTTCCATAATTCATGCTAATGCATGACCTGCTCTCTATCAATTTTCTATGTTTGTGAGGGCTATGTGTGTTTTGTCACTTTTGGAGGATTTATCCCCTGTTATGTGTGCATTTGCACACATTTCCTGCTTTAGCAGGTTGCAGAAGTGTCATACAGCACTTTAGCAATGCAGGGGGTGCGTCACAGAACCTGTCACACATCCCCTGCATTGCTTTCTTGTTGCCAATGTTTATTTCAGTGTCCCCGGACACTGAAATGATCATTATTTCATTTCATTGTCCGCAGATACTGAAATACTGTGATAATATTAGAGTAAATCTCTAATATTATGCCAGTTCGGCTTAGAAAGTGTTGTACGGCATTTTCTGAGTGCAGGGGGTGCAGTGTCCGTGCACTACTTGGACATGCCCCCTGCACTCATTCATGGTTCATGTCCATATAGCAAATACAGCAGTGTGCCTTTATGTATATTTAAGGCACGCTGCTGTACTAAATGGACACGAACCACTTTGTGCAAGAATAGTCTTATTCTTGTACGGAGTTTGTTGAATCTGACTGCATAGGTTAACTATCTGTCACTGTTGGTGCTTTTCAAATCTAGAGCTGGTCTAAGACATTAAATCTGCTGTTAAGACATTAAATCTGCTGTCAAGGAAGTGGCAGGCCATACCACAGCCCTAGAAGACAAACTGTAGGACTTGGCCCTATGCCTAGGCCATGCTACAGCCCTAGAAGACAAAATGTAGGACTTGGCCATACTCCTAGAAGAAGCAGTGAACCATGTGAAATAGCTTTCAAGCTACATGCACACTATCAGTGAACGATCTGGAAAACAGGGGGAGATAGATGAAAGTACAGATTATGGGTTAAACAGAAAGATATGATGCGATTTTTGCAAGCCTGGTTGCCGACTACCCTTGGGGTGGATTCCACCACAAAAATATACATTGAGAGGGCAGACAGGTCACTGATCTCAAGACAAAAAAACAGAAGATCCAACAAGGCCAGTTACTGTAAAATTTTTATCCTTTCCACAAAAGGAAGTAATTATGTATGCTGCCTGGCAGAGAAGCAGCATACAGTACATGGGAAGAAGAACAGATAATCGGATTTGGCAGTGATTACCCAAGGAAAGTTTTATCACAAAGGAAGCAGTGGTTTTCACTGATGAGTTTTTATAAAAGAAAAGGGCATCAGATCATCCATTCTTTATCTTGCTCATTTGAAAGTTCTCCATCAAGATGTCCCACATGTCTTTTCACAAATGGATGATGTGCTTTTGTAATTAAGAGTTAAGGCTTGAGTGCTGATCCCTGAAGATATGGCCTCTGTCCCAGCCACAGTGAAGTGGGTGTGGGCAGTAGTAGATCCAAACATTGCATCTCCAGACCCAGGTGAGCAAAGTCTATATTAGAGGAACTGGCCTTAGACATATGGGAGACTTGAACCATTTTGACTATCACACATTAATCAAGGCACATTGAACTTTCAGTTAACTAAAGTGTTTGCAGCTATGTTTCTTGTAGATAGCATTTACTCACTGAATCTTTATAGCCAGAACTACAAGTCTTTTCTTACCCATTTTTGCCCCTTATGGGTTTGGCTGTGCATTGGTGTGCACTAATTGGGATTCCCATTGAAATTGAAGGAGACCATAGAGAACTCCAGAGGGTCAGCGCAGCTTTGTGGCCTTGTGGGTCACTCTTCAATATGTTTATATAGTTAGCTCTCCATGGGTCCTTCTTTAATGATTTTGCATGGGTTTTTGGTTCATGGTATCCTTATCAACATATATAGCCAGTGTTTTACTTCATATTTTATAGAGTTTTTTAAGCACTGTTGCCATTGAAATGGTTCTTGATTTATCTTTCTTCAGGCAAGTGCAGTCTAGGGGCAGATATATGTATTGATGTAACCTGTGTCAATAGCATATTAAAGGGTGCTGTCTGACAGGGGGCTATCTGACACAAAGAAATATTTGCTTTTCATATGTTAAACTCTTTAATGTAAATGTCAGTGGTATTAATTCTCCTGTTAAAAGAGCAAGAGCATATATTCCAGGTGTTTTAGCTTTGCAGGAAGCTCACCTCACAGATACTGAGATGGTTAAGCTGTGTACATAGGTTCATAGATGTGTACTAGGCTAATGGCCCAGGATCCTTTACAAGCCTAGCCCACAGGATTACCCTGGCATCATGCCACCCCACCCTAGTTCCTAGTACCTCTGCCGAGTAGAGCCACTGGAGTGATTCCCGGGGTGAATTTTCTATTTCCCATCCACTCATTAAGATTTCTCTTGAAGAGGGCCAGTGAGGTGCTCTGTTTGACATGTATGGGAAGTCTATTCCATAGCATGGGCAGTCTCTGGGTTTTGAATCTGTCCCTCCAGCACATTCTGTTGATTGTGGTAATGAGGTTGAGGTCTCTGGAGCATGTGGTGCAGAGGGATTGGGATTTCTTTAGATGTAGCATTTCTAACAGAGCTGGGTCAGACATGGCTTTGTAAGCGAAGCAGTGATCGCCTCTAAGTAGGCGATATGGGACAGAGAATAGTTGGAATTTTTTTGGGTCTGTCCATATAGGACAAGTGTTTAAGGCCTAGAATCCTCTATGTGAGGTACTTTTGCAGCCTCTCCAGTTGTTGCAGGTGTCTAAGTGAGGTACATGCCAAATGGGGCATTGTATTCGATGATTGTCTATACCATATCGACTTATTCAGCACACTCATCAGGCAACAGAAGAGGTGTTGCAGTCTTCTATCTCGGGGGTACTCAGGACCTACAGTCCCTTTAAATGTTTAGTATGCTGCATGGGGAAGTAACTGGCATGGTGGCATGCTTCCTGCTGAAAGTTTTAACATGTTTTGGCTAATTTTCACCCAACCATAGGGACTCTTCTGGCAAGGAAACTCTTAGATTTTATACAAGAAAATCCTAGGGTCTCCTTAATCCTTATGGGTGACTTCAGTTGTGTAACTGATCAAAAAGTTTCCGAGGCTCCATCTCTGCCAAGACACTGGAGACTTTACCCCTATTTTGCTAGGAGACCAGATGTTTCAGCCACACTAGGTACAGTCATCCAGGATTTCTTCCAGTTTTATCAGGGCTTCTCATACATTTAGATGCCTATAAAGCTTATACCCATGCTTATATATGAATGAAGAGCTTCAAGCCCTTCAGAAGCAATATAAGGAGCTTTCACAAGAGAGATCCAGAGCCGTGGCCTGTATTACAGTCTGTGGTCTATGCTCCATTAAAGAGCGGATTCAGGAAATTCTCAATCGGATGGTGGAAATTTCTTCAGATAAGCTCTGTCTTCAGTATTATGAGATCTTCCCTTCTCTTTCTTCCAGGGTAGAAGGGAGATATAAGTTTAGGGCTTAGCATTGTTATTCCATAGCCATGAAGTGTACGAGGAACCCGCAACAGTGATTGCCTAAGATGGAACTGCTAGAGAAATTGAAAACATATATTGCAAGTCTGTATATGGATACTCTAGATCCCACAACCACAATGGATGACTAAAAGATTGTTAAACATCCTTAATCAGTAGTACACATGCTTAACTGCAGAGCAGTCTGAGTTACGGTCAAAACCTTTCTCCAGAATAGGAGTTTTGCAGTCTATCAAGAGATTAAAGACAAACCCCACTATAGTGGGGAAAAGGGCAAATTTGTGCTGCTGGCCAATTGCTTCCTTTCCCTATGTAAATTTTTCACAGATATGAACGTTTGCTGAAATGAATGTTCAATGGTTAGGGTTAGATGAAGAAAGGTTTGCAGATGTGAGCCTTCAGTGAATTAATACAGACCCTAATAAGTCAGTGCCAGGCTCAACAGAGACTTTCCTGTGCTTCTATCATGAGACACTAAAAATACATGAAAAGTACTAAATATAGTGTAGAGTATTTAGTTTTGTTAAAATCCTGGAAAGTCTCACTGACTGTATTCATGAATCCATGGGGCAATTATTAGTAAATTAGATGCTGAGTAGCAGTTTATTTCTGAAAACTGAACGTCTATGGCTTTTTCAGAAATTTGAAATGTTAGAACAACATATAACAAAGCTGGCAGATCTGAGGCAATAGCAGTACAGTTCCTCACCTCTACTCTTAGTTGCAAAGTGATATTCACTGAATTTAAGACAACCTTGAAGAAATATATAGAAAATAGTACCACCCATTTCTCGCAGTGGTAAGAAATTGTAACAATGAGCAATTTGCAGCAAGCACAGCAGCACAAAGCTTGTTGATGAAAACACAGTCTATAAGCCAAAAAGTGAAGCAAGTTACAATATTTCCAGGCAGGACAAAAATGACATTGTGGCAAGCGATGCAGAAAGTAAGTAGGAAGCAGTCAGTAACATATGTTTAATGTTAACACTAAAACTTCACTTATCAGGTAAGTGGATCTGCTCCTGTAAATTGCCAGTGTAAATGCCACTGTTATATTCAGCTTGCCATGTCACCAAACTGTTTTATTCATTCAATATTCTATGCCCCACAACCTGTCTACACCAATACGTATATATATATATATATATATATATATATATGTGTGTGTGTGTGTGTGTGTGTGTGTGTATATATATATATATATATATATATATATAAATAATTGTCTCTGAACCTGCTGCATACCCCACCTCTTAAATGCAATAGTAACACTTTCTTTCCAACCTGGTTCCCTCACCTCACTTTCTTTGAATGTATCAGCACTAATCACATGACCTATTATCTATCTGACAAGCCCACTACTACCTGTCTTCACACACTCAATGTTCAACATCTACTAATGCAGAAGTATCTTTTATACCGTAATAGTTGCTTTATTTCATTTGAATGCAATCTAATCAACAAATGAACATATAGTTGTTAATGTATATATCTGTTCATGTATATTACTGAATGTCTGTTTAAAAATGTTTGTGATGTGTTGGAGCTTTTCTTCACAAGCCAGAACTGTAAAGGAGTTTTTGACTAAATCCAGTTGGATAATCCTGGCAAACAAAAGCAAAATAAATAAATAAATAAATGTCTACAACAGTTTAGTTTTGTTGCTGTAAGTAGGATTCTTATTGGAAGAACAAGTATGACACTGAGATTACACTGTAGGAAATAAGGTGTGGGGGACGGACTAGGGTGAGTGACGACATGCAGGAAAACAGACAAAAGAGACACTGTGGAAGGAAAGTAGTGCAGGCAACGTAAAATTTACAAGCTTCATTAATTTCTGAAGTATGCATTTATTAGCAATCTGAGCAGCACTCCTGAACTAAGGGGGCACAGTTAACTGACAATAGTAATGACACAGTAAGAGTAACAGAGTTTATAGACTCACTTTAATTGCTAAAGCTGTGGACTGTTTTCTAATATTTGTATGTGCATATGACAACAGATACTATTTAACATCCCTGTAACCAGTGTTGACAGAATTTCATTTTGGAATAAACAAAAAAAAAAGAAAGAATAGTGTAACATTATTAGATAATTAGACACTGCATAGACCAAAGTTTACAAGAGCTTGCAATATGTTTCAACAAAGAATATAAATACAAATCCAATTTGCATTTTTTTTGACTGGGAACCGAAGGCACTATGATGGAGGTAAACAAATTATTTATGGAGTAAAAGTCTACAGTATTCAGTCAAGGGAGAAAAAAATATTTAAGAAACGTAATCAAGGGGAAAAGATGATTAACTAACCTACTTTTACAACAGACTGTAAATGTTATGCATTCAAAAAAGTGTAAAAGAGAGTGCTATGCTTATAAAGTATAACAATAGAAAAGTGAACCCGCTGGGTTAGGTTAAAGGTCCATAAAGTCTGGAACTAAGACTGCAATTTATCTATAGGGGATTTTCAGCAGTATCAAACAGATGGACCAAAGTAAAGGGGATATGAGTATAGCTAAAAATATATATTGTATCTACCACATGGACTAAAGGGAAACAACTCAGAAATAAATGAAAGTTTGAGTCTGACTAATGTATGACTAGTATGAATAGCAGCTGAACAAACTGGGTTAGCAGAATGTAGAATAATAACCTAAGGGGAGTGGGATGGTAATATCAACAAGGACAGGAATTGCAGAGCAAAATGAAATAGATATTGCCTTGAAGGAAGTAGAATATAGTTGTGAGTAAATAGTTGTGCCACTATACTAGACACACTGAAAGTAAATAAACAAAGCAGAAGACCCACAAGATAGTTTAAAAAGTGCAGTAGGTTATCAACATGAAAAAGAACCAAGAACATACCCAGACAGTATGCAAGCAAGTTATGTTAAAGACCAGATACAGCTGCAAGTAAAACACTAGAAGTACGCGAGGTAAAACATAGTTGATATCTATTCTGTATTTTGTATGCATTCATCATACAATCTGGTATCAGCACCAGCAATGGACTTCACCGCAATACTTTTTCTCATAACAATTATTCAGCTAAATGTGAAAGTAAAGCGCATCATATGAGTTTTCATTTCATGATAAACATCAACAAAGTAAGCACAAATAGATAGATAACAGAGAAAGAAAATTCTGTCCTGACTGAGATCATGCTAACGATGTATACTTAAGACAATACTCTAAAATGGTAAGTAATAAGTGTCCTAGGACTTACTGCTCACTGAGTCTCTGGAATCCTCTTCTAGCAGTGATAGAATTTAGATTGAGATGAAAGACAATGGCAAAGGCAATTTATATATATACATCTATATCTATATTGATATATGGGTGCCATTCACTCTGGTGAATTGACTGCTTATTAATGGAGTGAATGCCTAAGAAATGCAATTAAGTGTTCAGATGAATGGAAAATCTATTTCTCACAGGTAAGTTTGGCTGAGGGAAACTACTCTAGAAACTTTCAAATAGTCTGACAGTTTCCTCATTAGGTGTTGGAAGTGCCTGTGTGAGTGAAGAAATATCTCTCAACCTCTTAGTTAAAGAAATCTGGGCAAAGCCTGACAAAATGGAGGGACAACAGCCCAAAAACAGGTACAGATTTTAAATATTGCCGTTATAAACTCAGAAAGTTGCTAAAATAAAATGGTTTGGGTTAACATACATTTTCTGAAGGTTTGAAGACTGAATCTCAAATGTGTGTTATTATTTAGTGACCTCTATCCTCAGATCATCCCAGTGATTTTCCAGAAAACCACTTATTTTATGAGGAATATGTAAAAAATATGAGGCATAAATCTGGATATTCTGCGACAATCTGGACAATTGAGAGGTATGGAAGATGGATTAGGTTTACAGTAAGTGCTAAGTAACGGGATTCATACATTTAGTGTTGTGCATGTGTGTTAGTGCATGTATGTATATCCAAGTGACTAGTGTAGTGGTGGTTTTATGGAATGGACTTTTCTAAGGTAAGATACAGTGCTAGGAGCAGGGCAAAGTTAGGGTGCATTAGTAAAGTCATGCAGAAGGCAAAGCAGTATATATATTTTTATTTTATTAGTTTTCTGATTTTCAAAATGCTGGCACCAATCACCTGAGTGTTGATGCATGTTCATTTTGCTAAATCAGCATATACTCATATATCATTACCTTTATCTCCATCTTACGCATTTTTCTATATATATGACTGTATGGTTGGGACATTGTGTTAACTGTTGTGACTTCTCAGTATATAGTGCTGCCTTACTCTTAGTCTTTAATCTCTTACTTTCTGCAACAGTCGTCCCTGACTTTTGTCACATGTCTTCTCCACAGAATTCATCCATCCCTTAACTCGGTCATCATTTTCCCATCTTCTTCCTGTCTCTGCACAAGATACACACACACACACACGTGTGTGTATATTTGTGTATGCATTATATGCATATCTATCTCTCTAGAGAGATTTATATATATATATATATATATATATATATATATATATATATATATATATATATATATATATATTTTTTTCTTCATATAGGGGGAGAGAGAGAGATAGGCAGATAGCTATAGCTATACACACACACACACA
The DNA here is from genome assembly GCF_019279795.1 of Protopterus annectens. Classification (NCBI taxonomy): domain Eukaryota; kingdom Metazoa; phylum Chordata; order Ceratodontiformes; family Protopteridae; genus Protopterus; species Protopterus annectens. The sequence continues at coordinate 309,482,216 of NC_056735.1, read as the reverse complement.
CACACACACACACACAGATATATATATATATATATATATATATATATATATATATATATATATATCACTCTCTTCTAAAACTCATTGAAACTGGAAACTTCCTCTCAGCACACTCCACATCCCTGCTACTTATAGGCAGATAACCTTACTTCACTGTGTGAATTCGCATGGCATGTAAACACAAATGCAGACCATAAGCAGTGTAAATGATCGATTCACTTACTTTGCTAAAACAAAGGGAGATGCAGATGGTTGCATGGTCTGCACACATCAGTGTAAAGCAGAAAAAAAATTGGAATTGACCATCTGCTCAGATGTTCTTCATGTTTAACTGTTGCAGTCATTACATTTGGGTTATCCTGCTGGCAGGTTGCCCTCAGTCAGCCTGAATTCCAAAATCTTGGGTCCTGCATTGATTGCTGTCGCCCCTTCCCTGACATCAGGTCGTCAGGGGTATAAAAGATGCAGCCGACACCATTTTCTTCAGTCTTTCTTACCGCACAGTGCCCGAAGCAGAAGCAGTTCATAAGTGCCAGTCAGCCAACTCCTGAGATTTTCATGTTCAAATTTCAGATCCGAAGTTTTCATTAAAAGCTAAGTACCCCGTTGGGGAAACTTTTTTCTTGCTCCAGTCCGATGTCAAAAAAAGTTAATAATTGTATTTCTTGTGGGAAGCAAATACCGCATAAGGACTTTCATTCTTACTGTATTCCTTGCCTAGGCCCTGACCACGACGTAGCTAGTTGTCAGTTTTGTGCTAGATTTAACCAACACACTATTAAGCGTCGGTACGATTTTGCATTAAGCTATTTTGGCCGAAGATTTAATTATACAGTGTCATCAGATAGTCATCCGACAACCGGAGTTCACAAAAAACACAAAGAAAAAGAAAAAGACAGGCTACCAAGGTCCAAAACCGACGACGAGGCTTCTCCTAAGCCAGTCGCTGGTTTGCCGGTTCTCAGTGAGGCGCTTTTGCAGCCCCTGACTCCCACTACTTTAAAGTCGCAGGCCGCTACCGATACCCACGTGGAGTCGGCAAGGCCGCTAGAAGCTCAAAATATTGGAACCTCTGAGACTATTCCCTCAGATGGGTCCGGAGCCGCTGAGCAGGCATCGGCTTCTGAGGTTGTATTCAGACCTAAGCAATTATACATTAAAACGACTTCAGCTTCAAAGGCAAAGACTAAAGCACCTTTATATCAAAGAAACAAGTTCAACAGCCTCATGGACAGGCCTCCATGCCCAAAAAACAGATACTCAAAATGGTCGAAGACTTAATAAGCTTGATCAGGGGTTCCCATCCCCCTCCTGATAAGAGGCCTAGGCAAGAGACAGACTATGAATCTTTAGATCAGGTTTCCATTTCTTCTGATTCCTCTTCTGATCAGGAATATTCTCTACCTCCGTATGAGGATTTGGATGCTGAAGAATCTATTCCTTCAGCTTCTCCTCCTGAGGATTACTCTTTTGGGGAAACCTTGCATACCATGAGGGAGCATTTCCACTGGGACAGCCAAGATTTTTCAGAATCTTAAGAAAAGGCTCAGCAACTTCCTTTTACTACCTCAACAAGGCCTCTAGCTATTCCACCTGTCTTAGACATTGTAGATGATGTGTTTTCAGAGTCTAGTCTGACCCCTGACTCCTTACCTCCAGCTCCTGTTAAGCCGGACAGATACTACAGGGTTCCTGACTCTCACAAATACCTTTTCAAAAACCCTGCTGCAGACCCAGAAACTATTTTCTCAGGGTCCCAAGGGGGTCAAGTCTTCCACTGCAAAAAACCCTACTCCCTCTAACAGGGATTCTAGGGCACTGGACAGATGGGGAAAAAAGATTTACACTTCAGCTACCCTGGCTATAAGGGCTTTAAATTCTCAGTTTCATATGCTCAAATATCAACAATATATTATGTCACTGCTTAAACGGAAAATGTTGATAAATTCTGAATGTGCAGAAAACAAAGAAATGCAGGAATTATTTCATGCAGCTGAACAAGTTGGAAAGTATACTTTGCAATGTGGTTTTGATTCTCTGGAGGCCTCCTGCAGGGCCGCAGTTACGGGTTCTGCCATTAGGAGGCATGTTTGGTTAAAGGAACAAAATCTACCTGATCGTGTTAAAGCAAAATTATTAGATGCTCCATTACAGCATGATGCTTTGTTTGGTGTTAAAGCAGAAGAAGTGTTGAAGAAAACGGGGGACAAAGCTAAATCGATGTAAACAGGTATAGCCACCAAGATTTAGCAGACACTGGCCTACAAAGAACTGGTCATTTCCAGTGTCAGACAGGCCACAAAGGGGCAGATACAGATGCCCTAGAGGCAGATCCCATCCCCAAGGTTTGTACAGGTCTAAACAGTGGAGTGCTTTTACCTCCAAAACTGGAGAAGACAAATCACAGCCATACAGGAAATAGTCACCATGACTTCCCCCTGCCTGCGCCAAGCACTTATCTTCTGGCAGCACCTTTAGGGGGAAAACTAGCACTTTTTTCACAAAACTGGCACATAATAACCCAGGACAAATGGGTCTTAAACATAGTGTCACAAGGCTACAAGTTTCACTTCCATACCCTGCCAAGGGTAAACGGTTGGCCAGATCTGCCAAAACATCAATGGGTAGAGGCACAAAAGCAAGTCTTATCCCTCATCGACATGAGGGCCATTCAACAAGTACCAGAGCAAGAGCAGGGACAAGGATTTTATTCAAGACTGTTCTTGGTACCCAGAAAGGACAAAGCCTGGAGACCAATACTGGACCTATCTATTCTAAACACATATCTGGATATTCCAAAATTCAAAATGTTGACTCTACAGCAGCTTCTGCCCATGTTGGGCAAGAAGACTTGGCTTGAGACTTTAGATCTAAAAGAGGCATACCTGCATGTCCCAATCAGACAAACATACAGAAGATACCTGAGATTCAAAGCTGGCTCAATGCACTACCAATTCTCTGCACTGCCCTTTGGATTGTCTACTGCACCCAGGGTCTTCACAAAGTGTCTGGCACCAGTAATTGCATTCTGCAGACAAAGAGGAATACAAATATATCCTTACTTTGATGACTGCCTCATTCAAGCAGAGAACAAGGACATTCTACTACAGCATCTGGCGTTTGTAAAGAGATTACTACCATGCCTAGGGTACACAGTCATTGAACAGAAATCAAAACTAGTAGCGGTAGCATTGTCACCTCACAGTAAGATGTTGTCCTGTTTAATTCTCAGCTAAAGCGTCTTCTGTGTGGAGACATGCATTAATGGGCATACCTTCGTTGAAGATTGTGCGTCAGGGCTGGCAACTCGGTACGTAAAAATCTACTGCCAATCATTAGTGGACCAGAGTTCCGCTGTGGTGACCCCTAACCGGGAAAAGCCGAAAGATACAACAACAACCCTCTCAAGAGATAATGTTCCTGGGTGCAAGCTTAAATACAACTGCCCAGATGGCTTATCTCACACCAGACAAACAAAGGCAACTGACTACTTATTTCAAACAGTTGACAACAAAAGCCCAATTATCTGCAAGAAAAATTCTGCAGACTTTGGGCTTCATGGCATCCTGCATTTTACTAATTCCATATGCAAGACTGCTTATGAGGAAACTTCAATGGTACCTAAAAAGTGTTTGCACTCAACATTGCCACAGCCAGGAAACAATAGTTACTCTCATTCCCTGCCTGCAACAGGAGTTTCGATGGTGAGCGAAGGCCTGTCACCAGAACAAGGGACAGCCATTCACTCTACCCCCAGCAACACAGACATTAACAACGGATGCATTGGATTATGCCTGGGGAGCCCACATGGCAGGAAAATGTATTCAAGGCACATGGGCCGCAAACCAAATGCATCTACATATCAATCAAAAAGAGATGCTAGCTGTTCAAAATGCCCTGACAGCCTTCAAGGACCTACTTCATCCGGGACAACTACTGATAAAGACAGACAACACCACGGTCATGTGGTATATAAACAAGCAGGGAGGCACTCGTTCTTACCCCCTCTGCAGACTAGCCATGACTTTGTGGGACACAGCATTGACTTACCAAGTACATCTGCAGCCACAATTCCTGCCAGGAAAGATAAATACTCTGGCAGACGAACTAAGCAGAAACCTCATGGATCCACACGAGTGGAAATTGGATCCACAAGTCTTCAGCATGATAACAAGGAAATGGGGATGCCCGGACATAGATCTATTTGCCTCACCTCACAACTGATAACTAAAGAGATTCTGCACAAGGACTTATCACAGACAAGCATGGAAAGTGGATGCCCTATCTTTCAGCTGGAAAAACTTAACAGTATATGCCTTTCCTCCTCTGCCTCTCCTCCCCAAGGTACTCCTAAAGGTCAGACAGGAGAAGCCAAAAATGATTCTGATTGCCCCAGACTGGCCATGCCAGTACTGGTACCCAATACTAAGGAACTTGTCCCAATACCCAGCCTGGACCTTACCTCAAGTGCCTCATCTACTGTCCCAGCAGAACAATCAAATCCTGCACAGCCAACTCAAGACCTTAAATCTGGCAGCATGGCGGATAATGTAGTCATACAAAACACACCTCTCACGAAAGCAGTGATGGATGTCATTTTGGAGGCCAGCAGGCCTAGTACTAGAAAATCCTATGCTGGAAAATGGAAGAGATTCTGTGCTTGGAACCAGGCACAAGGAATTGACACAGCTGTACCAAATATTCCTCAGATTTTGCAATACTTGACTGAGATGCTGGACAAAGGCCTATCCTTTTCATCTATAAAAATTCATGCCTCTGCCATTTCAGCTCATTACAATACAGAGCCACCAATCTTTTCTCAATCTTTGTTAAAGCAGTACCTCAGAGGGGCCAAAAATGTAAGGCCTCCAAGGAGATCACCAATACCTGCATGGGACCTCAATTATGTCTTGGAAAAACTCACCCTGCCTCCTTTTGAGCCAGCCGCTACAGCTGATATAAAGTTTTTATCTTGGAAAACAGCTCTGCTCCTAGCAATAACCACTGCAAGACGAGTTTCAGAGCTAGAGGCACTCATGGATATGGAACCTTTTATCATTTTTTTATCCAGACAGGGTTTCTCTGAGGACAAACCCGACATTTATGCCTAAGGTAGTGTCCAGTGTGATGAGTTTCAGAGCTACAGGCACTCATGGCTATGGAACCTTTTATCATTTTTTATCCAGACAGGGTTTCTCTGAGGACAAACCCGATGTTTATGCCTAAGGTAGTGTCCAGTGTGGCCCTTAATCAAACTATTCATCTGCCTACTTTTTATCCACACCCACAGAATAAGGGGGGAGAGAATTCTGCATTCTTTGGACATACACAGAGAGCTACGCTTCTATTTGAACAGAACCAAAGCTTTCAGAAAGACAGAGCAATTATTAGTGACATATGCTGCAGGATCACAAGGAAAGGCTATCTCAAAGCAGACTATTTCAAAGTGGATAGGCCACTGCATTCATTTCTGCTATTCACAAAATGGCAAGCCAGTGCCTAAGGGCATTAGGCCACATTCAACCAGAGCAGCAGCCACTTCAGCAGCCTTCCTCAGGGGAGTACCAACCAAAGACATTTTAGAGGCTGCTACTTGGAGTTCAGTGCACACCTTCACAATGCACTATCACTTACCACTCTACTCTAAATCCAGGGCAGGCTTTGCCACTGCAGTTCTGCAGGGCCTAATAGCCACTCCTAATGCTATTTAGCTCCAGCCTCCCAACTTTAGCTTTGGGATTTAACCCAATTGTAATGACTGCAACAGTGAAACACGAAGAACATAGTACAGTTGTGTACACTTACCATAAATGTAGATGTTCGAGTGTATTCACTGTTGCAGTTCAGGTTACCCACCTGCCATCCCCCATTTCTTTGCTGGAACTTATCTGTACTTTTCCATTCTATACAACTTATGTGGTGTATTTGCTTGTAGATGAAGGCAAAATGTATATACTTTGGTGCATGCATGTTTTATTGACATATTTTTAGCCTACCCTTTTGTGGGCACCTGACATCTGGGGCAAGAAAAACTGAAGAAAATGGCGTCGGCTGCATCTTGTGTAACCTTGGCGCACTGACGTCAGGAAAGAGGTGACAGCAACCGACACCGGACCTAGACTTTGGAATTCAGGCGTATTGAGGGTAGCCTGCCAGCAGGACAACCCAAGAGTAATGACTGCAACAGTGAATACACTCAAACATCTACATTTATGGTAGGTACACAACTGTACTTTTCTGCTAACACTGCCCATCAGAAATCATTTTGCCAAGTCCTACACTAACTGCAGGTGGCAACAGCCATCACCACTCTTCCTCCAGTTGTACTGTGTAAATCTTGTGGAAGGTTCTTTTTTTTTTTTTTTTTTTTTTTTTTTAATTTTTTTGACAGCCTGCAGAATATTAATAGCCGGATCAGTGTTCTAGACAGGCTGTTGATGTATTTCTCCTTGAGGGTAATAAGTGTGCATAATGATAACTCGCATCTTATATAGATTAACTGTTTTTCAACACTGCAGCAGGACCAGAAATTCCAGGAGGCAACTGTGTAGTCATTCACCTAGAATCTAAGAATGAACAATAAAGGAGTTGTAGTGCAGGGCATCACATGCATTAAGATGAAAATTTATCCCACGCCTCTTGTGACACCCCTGAACTGACCCAGTAATCAAGGAGCCTCAGTCCTCACCACTAGCACCAGTGAGGGGCATGCATATTGGGAAGGATTACAAGTACGCACACAGTAAAGTACAATTTCCCTTAAGAGCACACAAGATCACAGTCAGTGTGGGGCTGGTTTCTCCCACTCTCTCCAGATCCTCAGTAGGACTCTCCACTGGCACAGCTATAAGGTTAAATATTTCTGTTGATGAATCATAAAAATGCTACTAATAGTGATAAGAAAAGCTGCATTAAGATCAAACAAGATGACAATGGGTACCTACCCCATATGATTGGCAAATAAAAGATTGTTGCTTTTCTTTATTGGATCATGAACAAATGTATCTAATATGAAATGTACCAACAGCTACCCCCTTCTTCCCACTGTGTTCATGGAATTGGGATGTCACATCAATGGTGACTATCACCTGGAGCCAGTGTTCACACTGAAGGGTGGGTAGCTGTTCTGTAGTGAAATGGGTAATGGCTCATTTAGGTGTTGGGAAGGAAACATTTTACTTCTTGGGACATTGTATTTTCAATTATCTGATGTAGCTTTGAGATGTCTTTGTGGTTGGCAAGCAGTAAGGAATTTAATCATAGCTTTTTATGTAGTATTTGCTTTCACTTGCAGGTAGTTATGGAAAATTCTCTGTTATAAAGAAAACCTCACTGCTACCTGAAAAGACCTGACCTGTTATATCTTCAAAGTTCAGTAAGAGGTCCATATGGCTAGATTCTAAGGTAAAGAAAGTAGGTGTGAAGGCAAGAGTAATTATTTTTATACCTGGAAGATCAACACTTGCAAATAATGGCCAAGGGTACTGTGCTGTTGGCTTATTTTTTCCATGATATCTCAAGATAGAAGATGACCTTGGAATTACAACCCATGCACTTTTGAGAGAACTCCACAAACTTTGTATCTTTCTCTTGTGAGAATCCATTTCCTTTAGTTAGAATCTCTGCCCAGTAAGTGAAATAGCAAGGCAATCAATTCTTCAATGAGTACATTTCTTTTACTGAAAGCTAAATGTACTTATTAAGAATGATGTTAAGATTGGAGCACTGAAAGGATCTTCCATAGGAATTATTCAGCCTGAAAGCTGGACTTTCTTGTAATTTTCCATGTGATTACCCATTCTAGTTCTCCTAGTAATTCTGTATTCTGAAATGGCTACATTTTCAATTGATACGGTACCGTTAGCAACACTGTTTAATGCCATTATCTACTGGTTTTGGACAATGCGTTCAGTGCAGTCATGTGACTCATTATGGATCACCAGCCTTAATTTGTATTTGTTAACCAGGATAGAACACTGATCCACATGGACTGAACCTGGGATCACTGTCTGGTGAAATGACCTATAAAGACTCACACTGTAGGCAAATGGCATCTGAGGGTGTCAAACTCCAAACTACAGGATGAAGTTGGTTAACAGCTCATAGCCTTAATCCTGTTTGCTTCTGCCGTACAGAAAAAATGTAAAGAAGTGTCTATACATTGGGATCAACAGCTTAACAAGACAAAGTGGTAATGCATAAATAATAACGTAGAAGTCCAGTTTGAGGGATTGTGATGTATTGCAATAATTTGGCAACACAACACTCTCAGAGAAATAAAACTGTACCCCCAAAGCTTATCACTGAGACTTCTGTTAAAGTTAGCTTTTAAAACCTCTCCTGTCAATTTTGTGATACAACTGGTTGGACAAACTGCATATTTATCACTTGTCAGTATAGTAGAAAACCTATGCATGTAAATATCACAGACAGAGGCATACATGGGAATGACTGCATGGAAGACTTAGGGTAAGGGTAATAGGGTCCACGTGACACAATTACAGTTACAAAGGCATACAAGGGAATGACTGGATGGAAGACTTAAGGTAATAGGGTCCACGTGACACAATTACAGTTACAAAGACATACATGGGAATGACTGCATGGAAGACTTGGGGTGATAGTGTCCATGTGACGCAATTACAGTTACAAAGGCATACATGGGAATGACTGCATGGAAGACTTGGGGTGATAGTGTCCACGTGACACAATTATAGTTTAATTCCACACTTTCAGTTAGTTATCATTAATGCTACTCTTCATGTAAACTGCAAACCAAATCTCTGCTCATATTATTGGTATTCATATTATGGGAATTTCATAAATCTAATGCTCAGAATGACATGTTAAAGCATATGTGTCAGATTAGGAATCACATCTTCTTATGAAAGTGAATTTGATTGTCAGTTTGTCAATCATGATTTGCACCTGTAACAGTAATTACATATGACTCTCGAAAATATTAGGAGAAAGAGTTTGTTTTTATCTGATTCATCTAAAACATAGCAAGTCTAAGACAGTATTTGGAAGTCAAGTGTTCCCTTACCAGCCAGTGCTGAAAACCTTGTTTGATATGTCTTAAAGGGACCATCTTGGTGTTTAAAATTAGGGTCCGAGTTAAGCTGACAGAAGTCACGCCCACTTCGACATGTCACTTTCATTCCCACCCACAGTATCATTTTACTTTTAAATATCCTGTAAATCCACAGTTCGTCTTGTTTCAGGTCCCAGGGTAAACTAATTTTTGGATTTGTATTCCTCTCCGACTTACATTTGGTCATTGGATTGGAGTATTGTGCCCCCAGCTCTTGGCTCATATTTAAAATAAAGAAAGCTTGTCTAGTAGCATTCAGAAATCAGCACATATCAAACTAGAAGCTGAAAAAGGAACAGAAGAGTGAGTCTGCTAATGCTCCAGCCTTCTGTCACACACTTGCTTCATACAAAATTATTAGCAGGTCAGAAACTCACTACACCAGGCTAGTATTCAAAAATCAGAAAGCAATAAAACATGAAAGAAAGAGAAATGTTTTCCACTATTGTTTGCCTGACTCAGATGCTTTCTATAGGTAGAAGCCATGTCATAAAATTGTTGTAGATAGCCAGGATTCACAATCACCACAGAATAAAATATGAAATGAAAGAAACATAAACGCTGTTCACTAATGTTTTAAAAGCCTCGCAGTACTAATGTGCTTTCTAGAGTAGCAACAACGGTCAGGTCATAAAATGCCTGAAAGGCTACTTTTTTTCAATGGGTAAAATGCCCAGATTAAACTAATGAATGGCTCACAGGGAGAGCTATTGTCAGTACAACTGCAATTTGAGATGGAATTTGGCTAACACCTTTGAAACTTCCTGCAGGCACTCTTCCCCCACCCACCTCAGCCAAAGGTAAGCATGCTCAGAAATGCAAACCTGAAATGTAAACAAAGGCTGAATCAAAACAAAACATCCCTGGGACTGTCCCTTTAAGGTTCAAATTCAACATTAGAGGGGTGCTGATGGTTTGAATAATTACAAATACATTTTCAGTGAACTCTCAAAATGTTTGTTGACTTTTGTTAGTTTTGGTGAATGATGGTCTGGAAACACTGGATTTAAATATAGTAGTTTGGTCAGGTGGCAGGAGTATATTATAGCAGTAATCCACGCCTGGGTGTGGGTAATGCTGGATTTACCCACGGTTGGTGTGGTTTGTTCACGAGGGCGAAGCCCGAGTGGCCAAACAAAGCCAACCGTGGGTAAATCCAGCATTACCCACACCCAGAAGTGGGTTATTGCTATTATACAATGACATTGTTTAAGAAAAAAAAATTACTTTTCTTAAATAATGGCATTGTATAATGCCTCCTTGCTGCCCTTCTGCAGCTGTCTGGTGTTCTGCGGCAGTTCTGATGTACTGCACATGCGTATGCCTACGCAGTACATCAGAGCTGTGGGCAAAAGCAACGGAGAAAGCAAGATCTCTGTTGCTTTTTACAAACTGTTTCGCTATGTTAAACCCATTTAACATAGCAAGACAGTTTTGAAAAAAGCAACAGAGAAAGCAAGATCTCCGTTGCTTTTTACAAACTGTCTCGCTATGTTAAAGGAGTTTAACATAGAGAGACAGCTTTAAAAAAAGCAACAGAGAATCTCCGTTGCTTTTTTTAAAGCTGTCTCTCTATGTTAAACTCGTTTAACATAGTGAAACAGTGTGAAGCAACGGAGATCTTGCGTTCTCCGTTGCTGTAAAAAAAGAGTTATAGTAATGGAAAAAGTCCGGGCGACCAGACCTTTTTCCATTACTATAACTCTTGATTTACAATGTGTACGCTGACCAATCAGCGTGTGTGTTTTTGAATATTAATAGGAGGTTGTTGTATAATATTGATTAACGTAATATAAATAGTAATAGTGTTCCTTGCTAATAGCCAGCAGTATTTGTGGGAACGCTCTCCCTGCCTACTCAGGAGGCTACCAAAACATTGTTATCATTAATTGCAGTCTTCCAGTGAGTTAGTCTGACTCCAGAAAAAAAAAACGAAGGACTGTAAATATTGAAATGAAAGTGTACCTTCCAGTAGATATTAGTAAGCAGCCCTGAGAAGCATGTGCTGATGCAAGCTCATTACTAGATTATATTTTGCTGTTCTAAACTTCCACTTGCTTATGACAATGTCCATGGTTTCCTAGTGTCACTGTACACTTTACAGCTACTACAGGAGTAGAATGTTCTGCCCCAAAACAAATAAATAAAGAAGTGAATGAATGTGCAGGTAACAAATAAGTATATACATAAATAGCTTTATGAAAAGTTATGCAGATAAAATTAAAATTTTATCTTTACTGCATTAATTTTATTGCAGAACTGTCTGTAATACAACATTCTTTTATTGCTATAAACATTTCCATGGCATTACACTGCATACTATGCATTTGATGCAGTGTAATGTTTTGACTTATAGGGCACACTCTTTCGGCATTTAAATTTTTACAGTTATAAAAGTTGAGGAATGTTTCCTCCAATATATTAAATGTGCGTAACCCTATAGCCCTGGTAGGTCATGATCAGTGGCATATATAACTGATTTTCATACCTGTGGCACAGAATGATGGAAACCAAGCTCATTCCTTAGCTGCAATTGGTTCACATGTTTAGGGTCCAAGTATGACTCAGAAGCCCCCATCAAATACAGGCATTTGAGGGAGTTAAGTAAAAGATGAAGCACCTTTCTGTGTTTTTGCCTAAAATGTAAACATAAAACATATAGAAGATGCAAAAAAGAGGATATCCAACCAGTAAAATATAAGCAAACAGAAAAGGGTGTTTTCAAAGAAAATTAATGAATTGTATCTTTTATAAATCTGGTAGGTCTACATGGACTACATATCCCATTTTATACAGTAGCCTTCAATGTTAAGGAAGCTCAGTGGTTTGCAAGTGTTCTCCCTGATAGCAAATATTCTACCATAAATGCTTAGAACTGTCATCAGAATTACCAAAGCTAAGTGTTTTAATCAGAGGGTATGCTCCACGCACCTCCATCTACTCGAAATAATCATTCCTGGTGTCAGAAATAATCAGAAAATTGCTAATACCTGGCTATCTCATAGAAATTCCAGCATTTGCTTTCTTTCTTTCTTCTGCATATTCAAATGTACATGCAATAATTAAACACACTGAATTTATCCAATTTGAGCACTTGTTTTGGCAGAAGCCACAGCTCCCCATTGTCTTTGTGTCATGCAGCATGAAGGTGGAACTTAATGAACTAAACTGTAAAAATGTTGAAATTTGTAAGGTTTTTTTACAACAACTGACAAAGCACTACTACAAATTCAGACTGTTACACAATAGTGGCTGGTAATTATCTATAGTTTTATTTATTTGTAAAAAATATGGAAAGAAGACGCATGTCATTATTTAAAAGCAAAGCATACACATTGAGTAAAAGAAATAATTACTAATGTTTAATAAAGTTTAACTTTCATCTGTTGGGGGAGTTTGTGCTACTTTCTGTACTGACCTTTGTTAGGAATTACTGCTTGAATTACCCTCTCCCTTGTTCTAGTTCTCCACCCTAGTGCTATTTGTAGCCATTACAATTCTTTCTCCTGGAATAAATAGTGAAGTCACTGTCTTCTCTTAAAGAATGTTCAGAAGAAGTCATATTATCAAAGCAATTGCACTTTTTGTTCTTGGAACACATTCATTCTAGTATGAATTACTGCAAGCCGTCAGCTGTGATTAGAAAACTGCTATAAAGATTTAAGCATGTCGCAGGAAATGAGTCAGTTGATTATAGTATTGCCAGCATCATCATTCTGATTAAGAGTGATGGACAATATGCAGAAAGCAAGAGAGCTGATAATACTGTAAATCTGCATTTAACAAACATCCTGCAATGACATTGACATCACATTGTATCGTGCACAGAAAGTTTACTCACTGATCCTTTTTAACTCTTGTGGTTACAGAACACAATGGTTATGCAGTTTGAATAATAGCTATTGCAGTTGGCTGTATGAACACGGTAATATCTGTAAAGACTTTGGGTTTTAGGTTGTGAAAAATAAAATAAATACTATTCATCCTTTTGATGAGATGTTACACCCATGGTCTCATCTGGCTGAGCTGGTAGTAGCTCAGGTGAGTATAGAAGATCCCGTAGCACTTATCAAAAACAAAACAAACAAAAAAGATTAGGGAAAATTCTTTGGCACCCTTTGTAAATTTCCACCTAGTCAGTACAAACATTACCTCAGATCTCTCATGAAAAGGAGCCATAGGCCTAGTTGGACAATCCCAGTCAACAAAGCTTAAATAAATAAATAAATATTTATTTGATTATGCATTATTCTTTGTTGGCCCTAATGGGGCAGTGCTCATTTACAAAAGAAACTTTGGGTGAAATGCCATAGCAGAATTAAATAGGCTTAACGAACAGAAAACGACATATAGTCAGGCACAATAATGCATGGAAGCATTAGAAAATACAAGGGTCTGCAATCAGTATAGAAAATAATGCTAGGGTTATTTCTTTAGAAAACAGTTAAAATGTTCAAAAACAACGAATGTACAATTTAGAAATAACCCACGATTGTGTGCGGGTGTTACAGGATTAACCCACGGTTAGAGTACTTAGCATGAGTATGGGACTGGGGTTCCTACGCTTGCACAGTATATCAGTGCTGTTCAGGAAAAGCAAAGGAGAAACAAATCTCTTTGGCTGTTTTTTTTTTAATTCTCTTAATACAAGAAAGCTATACAAAGCCCAACATAATGGGGGGAACAAAGGTCCAAAAATAGGGACAGATTTTATTGCTCTTATAAACTTAGAAATTTACTGGAATACGAAGTTTTGTGTTAGTGTGCATTTTCCGAAGGTTATGAAGCTTAAACCTCAAATGTCTGTCATTATTTAATAACTTTAGTATGCACTGGCTTGCCAGAAAACTACATTTTTCAAGAGGAAATGGGGGAAACAAAACTATGAGGCAAAAATCTGGACCTTCTAAGAAAATCTGGAAGTTGAGAAGTACAACAGTCTACAGAGACTTTTGGAGGGATCTTAGGATCATAGGAGGTTACTAGGATAATGGCCCTGAAGCCCTTTCAAGCCTAGCTAAGAGTTTATCCCACAAAAAAGAAACCTCAGTCAGCACCTGTTGCCCCTGTCAGCAAGGGACACAGGTGGAACCCCTGGGACAGATTTGTGGTTTCCCATCCACTCATCAAGGTTGCGCTTGAAGACAGTCAGCGAGATACTCTATTTGACGTGTATGGGAAATCTATTCCAGAGACAGGGCAGCCTCTGGGAGACAAACCTGTCTCTCCAGCAGGTTTTGTTGATGTTGCATATTAGATTTAGGCCTTTTGAGTGGATAATGCGCAAGGAGCTAGACTTACGGATATGGAGCATCTCTAGTAGGGCAGGGTCCGAAATTGTCTTGTAGGCAAGACACAGATCACCTCTGAGCAATCTGTATGTTACCAAGTAGGGTGACAGTGATTTGAGCCTGTCTGCACAGGACAGGTGTTGGAGGCCATGGATTCTTTTTGTGAGGTATTTCTGTGGTCTTTCCAGTTGGTGCAGGTGTTTGGAGAGGTACATACCAAATGGTGTGTTATACTCAATTATTGGCCTAATGAGGTAGGAGTGCAGATAGATAATAACCTCCTTTTTTCTGGATGCAATCCTTTTACTTATGAGATGAACCAAGTAAACGGCTTTTCTGACCACTGCTGCCACATGATGGTCGATTGTGAGATTGTTGTCAACCTGAGTACCCAGATCTCTCACCACAAGTTGTGTACTTGGGGAGTTGCCATTGATGAAGTAATCAGTAGGAACCATGTTTTTGCCAAGTGGTATGATAATACATTTTTTTGCGTTTAACTTAAGGCCATGACTTTGACACCAGTCATTTGTTGCTGTGAAGTATGTTAGCATCATTGGGGAGTCAATGAGAGCACTCAACTTTCAGTCATCCGCACACTTGGTCAGCTACAGGCCATTTGTCTTTGCCTGGACCTCTGAGAAGTAGATGCCAAACAGTAGGGGTCCCAGGACAGATCCCTGGGGAACACAACTGTCAGAGGTGGAGGTGCCTATTTTGACCTTGTGAGATAGGGAGTTACACCAAGTTGTGTTAGCTTTTCGATGATGCCTGAGTGGAGGATTGTGTCAAAGGCCTTGGCCAAGTTAAGGTACGCTGTGTGTACTGACTTTCCCTCATCTAGGGCCTTGGTGACCGTCTCAAAGAAGTCAACCAGATTCAACAGGCAAGATCTGCCCTTGACGAATCTGAACTGGGTGGGGTCAAGTGCTTGGAGATTGTTTATGAGATCCATGATAATACACTCCATGGCTTTACAAATCAGACTTATCAAGCATATGGGGCGATAATTTCCAGGGACAGGATGGTACAGGAATACTAGAAAAGTTAAGTAGGCTAATGGCCCTGGAGCCTTTACAAGCCCAGCCCATAGGATTACCATGGCATCGTGCCACCCGACCTTAGTTTTCATTGCCTCTGTCCAGTAGAGCCACTGGAGTGATCCACGGGGTGAATTTTCTATTTCCCATCCACTCATCAAGATTTATCTTGAATAGAGCCAGTGAGGTGCTCTGTTTGACATGTATGGGAAGTCTATTCCATAGCATGGGCAGTCTCTGGGTTATGAACCTGTCCCTCCAACATGTTCTGCTGATTGTGGTAATGAGGTTGAGGTCTCTGGAGCGTGTGGTGCTGAGGGATTGGGATTTCTTTAGATGTGGCATTTCTAACAGAGCTGGGTCAGACATGACTTTGTAAGTCAAGCAGAGATCGCCTCTAAGTAGGTGATATGAGACAGGGAATAGTTGGAGTTTGTTGAGTCTGTCCATATAGGACAAGTTTTTAAGGCCTAGGATCCTCTTTGTGAGGTACTTTTGTGGCCTCTCCAGTTGTTACAGGTGTCTAGTGAGGTATATGCCAAATGGGGCATTGTACTAAAGGACTGGCCTAATTAGGGAAGAGTAGAGACAATGACCTCTTTCTTCCTAGATGCAAAACCCTTAGTAATGAGATAAGCCACATAGAAGGACTTTCTGACCACAGTGGCAATGTGGTGGTCAAAAGTGAGGTTGATGTCAACCTGTGTACCCAGATCTCTTACAACACCTTCTGTGTTCAGTGGAATACCATCGATGAATTTCATGGGAACCGGGTTTTTCCCAAAGGGGATGATGACACATTTTTTGGCATTCAGCCTAAGGCCATGGTTCTGACACCAGTCATTGATCTTAGTGAGGCCTTTCTATAGGATGTCAACATCACTTGGGGAGTTAATAATAGCTCCCAACTTGCAATTGTCTGCGAACTTTATCAGCCAGAGTCCCTTCAGGTTGGCCTGGACTTCAGAGAAGTAGATACCAAACAGGAGAGGACCCAGGACTGAACCCTGTGGGACTCCACTTCTGACTGGTCGGCAGACTGACTTGGACTCAGCTACTTTCACACTGTGGGTTCTGTTGGTGAGCCAGATTGCAACCCACCTAGTCATATAGGACTTGATGCCTAGCTTAGTGAGTTTTTCTATGATTCCTGAGTGGGGAATGGTATCAAAGGCCTTGGCCAGATCAAGGTAGGCTGTATGAACCACCTTGCCTTCATCCACAGCTCTGGTGACTGACACATAGAAGTCAACCGGCTTGGGCAGGCATGATCTACCCTTCACAAAACCAAACTGTGTGGGATCCAGAGTTTGGAGATTCCCTATATCCTTGTTTATTAGGTTCATGATGATGCTTTCCATAGCTTTACATATCAGACTCGCCAGGCTAATGGGGCGATAGTTCCTATGGTCTGTAGTCGCTCCTCCTTTGTGGACAGGGATGACTGTAGCAGTGCAACATTCAGTAGGGACGAAGCCTGAGGTAAGGCTGTGATTGAATAGGGCACACAGGTGAGGTGCCAGTTCACTCTGTAGTTCATGCAGAACACAGCCAGGGATATTGTCAGGTCCCATAGAAGCTGTATTCTTGGCCTTGGACAGTGCTGTTTTTACTTGTGCAGCAGTAATACTGGGTGTCTGTCAATCTACTGGTATTGTGATTGGTCCTTTGGGGGGGTAAAGTTGGCACTGAATCTATCATCCGGTATATTGGCAATATCTGTTGGCTCGGTATAGGAGGTACCATTGTGCTGTAGCTCAGAGCATACCTGGGTGTTGCTTTGGAGATTCTTTACATAGCTATAGAAAGTCTTGTGGTTGTCTTTGCTATCTGCTGCAATTCTGTTTGTTTGTGGCAGGGGACCACCAGATTGGCTTCCTTTTTTTGGAGGAGAGCGTCTTGGTTCTATTGGGTATGACAAGATCCATGATTTGTGTACGTGTTCGTACAGTGCATTGGTGTATGATTTGGCGGTCATGCAACAAGTCTCCATTTGCATGGGTGCCGTGAAGTTAGTCACCTTTGTTGTTAGGAGCCCAAAGTTAGCTTTGGAGAAGTTTTTCATGGTGGTTACCTTTGCGGGGGGGGGGGGGGATTTCCAAGGTGATTAATTTGCGGTCGGATCTAACCAGGGAGGAATTGACTATTGGTGTAGTGCAATGGTCACCCATGTTAGTAATGACCAGGTCAAGGATGTTGCTACCTCTAGTGGGGGTAAGAACAAGCTGGTCCAGGGCATTGGAATTAATGAATTCCAGGAAATGTTGGGCAAGTGCATTGGTACATGAGTATCTTTCCCAGTTAATGGAGGGGGAGTTGAAGTTGCCCAGTATGAGAGTATTAGGTTGGACCTTAATATTCTCCAGGGTGCTTAGGAATGTGGAGTGTGAGTCTTGGGACATGGTTGGGGACCTATACCAGGCTACAACCTGAATCACTGTCTTACTCAATGTTAGCTGCACCTGAAGTATCTTTGATGCGTTATGTTGGGCTATCAGTCTGGAGGTGTGTGCATCCTTTATGAATAAGGAAAAAACACCGCCTTTGGAGCTTCGGTCCAAGTTCTGGGGCCGAAATGTGTGGAATGAATTATAGCCTGGTAAGGCAGGGGTGCTTTCTGCTGCTTTGAACTAGGTCTCTGTTACAGCACAAATGTCGATGTTCTCCATTTTAAGGAGTGCTTCGAGCGAGTGCATTTTGAGATTTAGACTTCTAGCATTGTTGAGCAGCATGACCCTCAGATTGCATTTGTTTGTAGCTGTTATGGTGGTAATTTGGTCTTTGGAACACCACCTAAAAAAGGCACTATAGTGGTGGCAAGAGCCTTGGCCAGTATCTGAAAGTCAAGGGGTGACAGATGCAGGCCATCTCTGGCAAAGCATTGAGGTCTGTCAGTCATGTCATCCCAGGCAGTCAGATACTGGATTCCCTTAGAATGACACTAGAAACTTAGCCAGTTGTTGAAATCAATCATTTTCTGCTTGTACTGTGGTATCATTCAGGGTGACGGTATGATGCTGCTTAGGGCTAGGGTCATATCCGCCTGGGCTATGTAATCCATGAGCTCCTCCATGTCTCTTTTCATGTAGTCCAGGGAGGTACATCTCCGGTTAGTCACACCCACTTGTACAATGATATTTGTACCTGTTGTTGAGGGACCTGAGTATGTGCATTATGTGACGGATCCTGGCACCTGATAGGCAGCTAACTGTTATCTGTACCACACTGCTTATTCTACCTTTAGTGTACTTCCTCTATCGTCCCTCTTGTCATTTACCTCCATCGCACCCATTTCACTTTCTTTTCTGTCTCCCTTTCTTAGTCCTACTTTATCCCAGTCTTTTTACTGTTGTATATATCATACCCTACAGTACACTGTCACTTCCACCCTATGCCTAATCTCCATATGTAACCTCATGTACTCCATTTTTTAAGTTTGCTTGTCTCTCCTTGATGAATAGCTTGTTGAGATGTGCTGTTTCACTTATATGTTACTCTTACTAATTTGTAATTTGATTCATACCTGTGTAATTTGCCATTGTCAATGCAATGCATAATTTTATTGCTGTTGTATTACTTGCTTGTTACCTTCACTGCACAAATAGTTGGCCAAGAAAAAGGACATAATCTGAATTGTGGCTGTAAAGGGTTCATTGACTTATCCAGTTAAGAAATGTATAAATAAAGGTACTAGAGTGAAGAGTCAGTTATTAGATAGCAACTGAAAATTGCCAGATAATAAGTTATATGTTTTTGTAAGTAAATGTGCAGTATAAAGAAATAAATGAAAAGAATGGTGTTTGTTTAGATAGTTGTGTAGATGAGATATCCAAGAAGTGTGTGGTTGGTTTTCTAGCCTTAGTGTAGCGGCTTTTTTGTAAGGCTATAATCATTCATTTATGTTTTTAGATCACCCCATGTATAGTGTTGCTGCTTTGAGGCATAGTGGCTAGGTTAGCTTAATCAGTTATTGTCCGTGAAATGAAAGGTTTTATTATTTTGCTATTGCTTTCTTTGTTGAGTTGTATGTGTTGGTTTAAGAGAAGTGCTTTTCACTGGGCCAGTCTCGTGCTTGTTGGTTTTGATAGGTTGATATCAGACTACACATTGATTGCTGCTAGTTAATCATAGACATACCTTTTTTGTTTTTAGATTAACTATTAGTGTTTTACCAAATCTGATAAGCTGATGGTTTCATCAGCCTATATATGCTACTGAATGATTGTCCGTCAAAATTGTAAGCATGACATTTTAGAATTATGATGGTATTTATCCATTAGATTTACTATTTAAATGTGGTATCCAGATATGTTTGCCCACTACTGTGATTGCAATGTAAAAGAAGGGCTGACCTTTAGTTGTGATTGTCTGTTTGTATATGACTCAATAGTTATTGGCATGAGTGGTTTTTGTACCGTTCTATAGTTTAAGCACTTATATTTTAATTATGGATAGGGCACAAAAAAAAAAGGCAAAACCAACTACTGAATTATCACTGTAGAGACAGCAGTGATGTCTCTGCTATGCTTAAACAGTACAAGTGAAACTCGGCCCAAACAAGGATAAAAATTGATTTATTTTAATCAAACACCAAGCGTACATAAAAAACGGTTAAGCGCTTTCATCTGTAAGATACAGACTTCATCAGAACACTGAATCATACAGCTAATTACTTTTTTAAAAAAATTTCCATCAAACCCCTTTTACAGCTTTTATAGCTTGGGTAAAATAAGTTTTTATTTTAATAGGAATTGCAATTTTGTGCTTATATAAGAAGTTTTAATATGATTTTAATCTTTTTAACATAAGGTACTACCGAGTTATTATGTATTAGCTTGTAATAGCAATTTGTGGCATTTTATGTAATGGCACTTTAAATTTGGTTACGTGGTATTGCACTTGTATCAAGTGGCGCCAAAAAGTTTTTAAAAAAGTAATTAGCTGTATGATTCAGTGTTCTGATGAAGTCTGTATCTTACAGATGAAAGCGCTTAACCGTTTTTTATGTACGCTTGGTGCTTGATTAAAATAAATCAATTTTTATCCTTGTTCGGGCCGAGTTTCACCTGTACTGTTTAAGCATAGCAGAGACACCGTTGCTGTCTCTACAGTGATAATTAATTATGGATAGGGCTTGATGGAATTTTGTGACAGCATCCACAGCGGTGATTCGGCTATGTGAATATTTCAACTGAATGAGTCTGGGAGATCACAGGATTTTGACATGATGGCATCAACCTGTACATTTATTTGTTTTTATGATTTTATGTTTACCTCAGATTGGCTAGTTTTAAGGGGACACACAAAAATTATAGGCTGATGGCTCCTGGTGTTAGTGAGCAGATATATAACTTGGTTGGACGGAACTTAGACAATGAGCACTAAGTGCTGTGGTTGTGTATTCAGTCATGGCCAAGGCATTTTAATACTCATGATATGTTAGGGCTTATCTTCAAAGTTTTAGACAGGTTAATTGTCATTTAAGCCACATTTGATTGGTTTGTTGAGTATGTTGAATCATTAATATTCACAGTTCATTATTTAATTGGTTTTAGATTTTGATTGGTTGTGTTTTATTGGATTGTATATTTAAAAGTGTGCTGGAAATATTTTTTATATGGTCTGATGTAGTGACGATAGTCGTGAAAGCACTTACCGTTTTTATTATTTTTATAATAAAAGTTTTTTCTGTTTCCTCTCAACAGTGGTGGGAGATGTTTTATGACCATAAAACAAATAACTTTTTATTTATTCTTTTAACATATTCTTTACTTCTACTGTTATAATATTTGTATTTAATCATATCCATGTTTATTTTATCAATTTCTTTTATATCTTTGAAAAATCTTCTTTATATAATTTTTCCCATAACATTTTTACTCTTTTGCTTTTCAAAAACACGTGTTCAGTAGTTCAGTTCAGAAGTTTCTTCTTCTTGACAATGCAAACATATTCTATCACTTTTCTGTTTATATGGCACATTTCCTTTTACTGGCAAGTTATCTGTTATCAGTTTCCACAAAAAATCTTGACATTTCACTTTCTGATTACACCATTTGGTTCTTATTTTTATACCTTTAATTTTTTGATCTGTTAGGTTTTCCCATGGTTTTACATAGTAATGTTTTATCATTACATTCTTATACCATACTTTTCAATCTTTTTCCATATCATCAATTCTTATTTTCCACAAAAATATGTTTTCTCTGTAGCGTTTTATTTCTTCATTTATACACTGTTTTTCTCTTTTACTCTGTTAGCATACCCAAAATTTATCATACTTATGTTTACATAATTTTACTACTAATCTCTCATCTTTTTCATTTATCCACTTTAACACTTTGTACAAATTTAATAAAGCAGCATATACCACTGGGTTAATTAACCCTAAACCTCTGTCCTCTTTATTCATATAGAACTCTTTTTTTTTTACTGGCTTTAATCTAGAACCTATGTAAACGAAAAAAAATATATGCAATAATTCCTTTTCAAATACTGTTGGCAACATAAATACACCTGCTAAGTATGCTATTTGCCCCATCAGTATTGAATTCATCAAATACAACTTTTTCCTGAATGATAATGTATATGTTCTCCAGGGGAAAAAAACAGTTTTGTTTTATTTCTTCTATTGTTTTTCCTATGCAATTCTACTTTAATCTTTATTCCCAAATGTTATGCCTAACACAGACATTTCATTCATTGTAAAACATATACTCTCTATCTTTACTAGATCACCAAAATCTTTACTTTTCTCTTTATTTAAAGACATCCTTATCAACTGTAGGCACTCATTTGAGCAAGTTGTTACTTTTATTATTTTTATTGAAATTTTGCTTTTTGCGGTTATTATAATGTCATCTGCATATGTTAGCAGAATTGGAATTCTTAACCATTCAGGTGTTATATATCCCACCACTTTCATTTTGTAATATATTTCACATAGTATCACATTCATAACTAATGCAAAGAGTATACAACTCACTGGACATCCCTGTATTACACCACTCTTCATATGTACCTCTTGGCTTAACCAGCCATTTATAAGTATTTTTAATTTATTATTACTATACACTGGCATACGTAATTTCCTAACTTTCCTGCTTATGTTATATTCTTTCACTATCACCCATATCATGTCCAATTGTATCAAAAGCCTTATCTTATTAAAGTCTTCTATCTTGATTCTTGATTATTGTTTTCTATTCATAATATCATTCACAATTTCTCTACCATTAATAATTCTTGACAACCCTTGCCTGTTATACTATAAATACTATCTTCCATAATATTTCCATTTAAGTTTGACATCTCTTTTGTATTATTTTCATAACGATCTTTCCATTTTAAATCTACAATGGTCAGTCTTCCTAGTTTTGCTAAACATACAACTATTTACTGTATTTCTACAAAATATGGCTATTCTAGAACATCTCTAGTTTCCAGAATTCCAGATTATCTTTCCTCCCCATAGTTTTTTCTGTTTGTAATCTTTCTTCATTTGTTAAAAATCTTGTGTCTTCTAAATAATTACATCTGCATCATATGTGTCACACCACTCCAAAAATCCCTATTCTTCTTACTATATTCTAAATACTATTCACAATTACAGAAGACCTCTAAAATGTTAATTTCCTTATTCCATAGAGTCATGGTTTCATAGTTGTATAGTTAATTAATAGGCTAGCTTTGTTAATAGGCCAGTCCAAGCATAGCTAATTACTAGCTAGCTTTCTTAATATACCATTCTAAGCCTAGCCAATTTCTTCCTAAAGGTGAGGATCAAACACTGTACCTTCTGTCTGTGAGTCAAACACCCAAATCACTATACCAACCCCCAATAATTAGCTGTATATATTCTTTTTCATCTGTTTCCTTTCTTTTTTTCCTTTGTACTTACCCTTTAAATTTTCTTTTTTTCTGTCTTTTACTAGTGTAATTCTTTTTTCCTTTTACTGCCTCCCAATTTATGACTTCTACATCACTTATTTTAGAGAGATCTATGTTCCCTGTATTATTTTTTCTTCATCTATTTTTTCTTCTGTATCTGCTACTTAATTTCTTCTCATTTTTCTCTTTCTTTAATCCTTACTCTTATTTTCAGTTTTGCAATCCATCCATAAATGTCCAATTCTGTTACATATGTAGCATTTCAATTTGCTTTTTGCATCATGTCTGATTTCCCTACAAATATAACATTTTCTTTTGTCACAGTTACTTGTCAAGTGTCCTTCACTTCCACAAAAAACATGTTTTGGGTTGTCCCCAGTATTTTACGACAGCCCTGTCCCCCTCCACATTTATCATGTGTGGTATACATATCATTTTTTTTTCTCTTTCTGTTTTTAACACAATATTACAATCCCATCCACCAGTCCATACACTCCTTTTGTCATAAACCTTTGCAATGTCCAGTGCTTCTTTGCGTAACATTTTCAAATGCCCTTTCAAAGTCTCTCTTTCTACCTCTGTTTGAAATTGTACATGATTTTTTTGTTTCCCTGTTAAACATTTATCATATTAAGATTCCATGGATTACAGTCTTTCTTTTTTTCATTTTCTCAAAAAACATTCCATTGAAGAAAACAGTCTCAAATGTAATGTCACAAAATGTCTCTGCATCCTCCTTTTGTATTTTCTCCATAATATCCCCCCAAAGAAGCATCTCCTCCATTTTCTGGTTCACTTTGTATCACCATTTCTTTAAGTTAATCATTTCACACCCTTCTGACTGGAGGGTTGTAATTATATAGCCATCATTTGCTGACTCATCTCCATCAAGTGGATTTCTTTAAAACATCTCTTTCGAATCTTGCACATATTCTCCAGCCTTGATATTTGCTTTCTCCATTTCTCTCACTGTTACATCATTTCCTTCTCTCTCCATCTGCCTGCCTGTTTCATCTGGCCACCTCTGTACCTGGAATGGAAACACGAAGTCCTCCTGCTGGCCACCTCTGTACCTGGAATGGAAACATGAAGTTCTCCTGCAAAATGGGCTCCACTCACAACAATGGCGAGAAGGGTAAGTTCCTCAATGTCATGGCCAAATTTCCCCTATTAGTATAAATACTACCTTGAGTCTTCAGTGAAAAGAGGATGCAAGCCTGGTAGGACTAAACCGGTCAACAAAGGGATGGAAATAAAAAAAGAGTAGAATGCCAGTATTGTATTTGTGGTAAGAACTGAAGTACTTCCTTAGGACTGTATGTGTCATAATGTGTAGCACATACTTGCTACAAATGTAGCAAGGAGAGAAGAGTTTTTTTTTTTTACTCTTCACCTAAAGTTAAGAGAGGGTGATAGAGTGCCAGAATGCTAGCTACACCTCTAACTTATGTGGATTTCTATCTGAACTCATTACTTGCTCAGGAATGTTTATGTCTTACACCGTATTTCCTTCCTTTCTCACTCTTTCTCTGCATTTATTCTTCTAGTGCACAAAACCCGTAGCAATTAACTACATCCACCAGACTGCCTTTTTAAGGAAGAATTTTAGTATCCACTTATTGTTTCTGTATCTAAAGTTACTCCTGCTGATCAAATTTATCATTTACTTTGTTTTTCTATAATCTGCTTTTTAACAGAGAACATTATTGCGAGCGCCCACTATGTGTGATTTTCCATCTGTTAACATTATTTTACTTGAATACATTATCTTATTTACTAGTGTTATGTTTGTATTTGTTTGCTGTTGGCCTGGTAAGTGCTTGTAGTTGAACAACACTCAATAAATCATTATTCTAAATAAAATTTCTTCATTACATTTTTTTAAAGGACTTCAGAAGAGGTTTGTCTTTTTCCTTTTTAATGTTTATTATGCCAGTAATCCCAGCTATGAATTTTTTTATCATTCTTCTAAACTTACAACACCCAGAAGAAAGATGTTTTAGCATAAAAGGTACACAGTGTTTGCTGCTTTATAGAAACATTATTAGTCTTTCTTGTATTGGTAGTAGTTTATCATTTATATAACTTAACCCAAATAATTTGTGAGACAAGCAGTTTAAGATGTTTGCCTCAAAATGGTTCTCATTTTGAAAGTCTATAGTATCATTATCACCGTTCAAATACTGTGTAAATGGAAAGCTTTAGCATATATTTCTAGAAATCCATGCCACTGCACAGTTTTAACTGCCACAGTTCTACTGCAGTAGCACTTCAATGTATAATGGGGACGCTACTCATTTTTATTAGCCAGTATGACAGTGTTGTGCATAATATATTTCACACTATGCAACAGTCTATTGAAGAAGATACATTTTTTACAGAGTAGCAATATTTTCTGATACTGATATTCAGGCTGTAAGTTATCCCTATTTTGATACTGTTTATAAGGTTATGCTGTTGTAAATTTGCTATAAGGATGCTTTCCATTCTCACCTGCACATAGTTAATACATTATTAAATGCATAAAAATGGAACAGTGTATCATTTTTACTCACAAAATTGTGACAAGTGTTTCAAGAATAAGATGTTTTTTCTTTCATTTTATATGCTTAATCCAATTGAGGGTCAGAGAAGTTGGACGTTATTTCAGCACAAAGCGGAAACATGGCATACAACTCATCCTGGATGGGAGGCCAGCCCATCACAGGACATGCACATACACTCACTTGGCCTGTACACCTTCAAACATTGCAGACACACAGGCAGACAGACTGAAAGACACACATACACAGTTAAGGAAAGTTGAAGTCTGTTCCAGGTGCAAGTTGTCACTGTGAGAGGTACCACTGGCAATGATATGTAAGTGCAGTACTTGCACTGATTTATGAAGACATGAAAATGTTTTGACTTCATAAAAGAAAATTAATACTGTGTTTGTGGTCATAGCTCAAGTGTCTAGTATGTATGGTGTGAGTGTGTAGAAACTAAAGCATATTGCTTATTACAAGACTGTCTTCAGTGTTGAAAGACTGCCCCTTATTTTTGCTCCTCAATTTTAAGTTGACAGTTTGGGGATCCAGATAGGACACCAGATAAGCTAGCTAGCTATTATTCTTAACACACACACACACACACACACACACACACACACACACACACACACACACACACTGATACTGCAGTATCCAAGCAGTTTTAATTTACACTTAAGGGTATCCTAGAGTTGATGTGCTTGTCTACATTTCCAGAAGATATGTAATAAATCAGCAGTACTTTCTTTACATGCACTGCAGATATCTAGAAAATGGAGAAGAACTTAGCTTTTTAGCAGGTGTCATATACATGTTATTTAGTGTCATAAATAGCAGATGGTATCATTTATTTAAAGGTATAAATTTTAATTTGAGTTGAATGGCATTGCTAATTTAATTGATCCTGAAAGAAAAAATTGTATCATTCCAATAAGATGGGATTAAGAATCCATTGCTATATCTAAAATTAGAAACAAGCCTTTATGAATTTGCTGTTGTTCTTTATGATAGTAGAAAGTCCCATATATTATTAAAGAAAGTTATTTTAGGCAAATTTATCTTCAAATTATTAACCATTTCTTGAACGAAGTAGTATATTTGATTAAGAAAGAGAAGACTAATACCTCATTACTTTTACAGAAAATGGGTTATGTGGAATAAACTCCCAAACTGATTGATTTTTAATTAGAGGGAAGGAAGATAGCTCTAACATGTTACTCTTTAGTTTCAAGTTTGAATTTAGATTGACCGGTTAAAGACGTTTAAAAATATCATTTTGGTTCAGGATATTTACTGGGCGGCTGCAGTGGTGCAGCAGTTAGTTGCCGCCTCACAGCAAGAGGTTTTCTGGTTCAATCCTCGGCTGGGGTCCCTTCTGTGCAGAGTCTGCATGTCCTCTCTGTGGTCGCATGGGTTTTCTCCGGGTGGTCCGGTTTCCTCCCACATCCCAAAGACATGCTGTAGGTGGATTGGATTCTCTAAAATTGGCCTTAGACATGAGTGCATGCATGTGTGTGCCTTCTGTGGAAGGTTGGGCGCCAGGCTGGCAACTCGACACTGTAAAACTCCACTGCCAATCATGAGCGGACAGGTGATCCACTGTGGCGACCCCTAACTGGGAAAAGCCGAAAGAAGAAGAAGATTCAGGATATCTACTAATTTTCAAATAACTGTAATATGATGGAAATTAATGTATGTAATTTCAGCTGTTTAAGATCTTATTTTTAGAAAAACCTTGCCTGACACCATCTTTAATAAAGATAGGATAAGACAGAGGGACAGATTCATGAATGCCTACACTAAGTGTGCAGGATCTGCATTCAAAAAGATCCCTAACACATTTTTGTACTGTCTATTCACTTAGAAAGATTAGACTAAGTGTAGATGTAGTCTACATGTTGTGGTAACCCTTATGAATCCCTCTCAGTGTTTAAGATTGCAAGAAAATTAATAGAAAGACTAAAATTATGAGGAAGAAGGTGGGAGTTATACTTGTGTTGTCTCAGAATGGTGTAGGCGTTAATGAATCTGGCCCAGAGTGTTATTTATAAACAGTTGTGTAAAGGCATTAGTATAATGTACTTTATGGCATGAATAAATGATTGAAGAAAAACAAAGTATTGTTTGTGCATAGCAAATTTAAATTCATACAATCAAAAAGTTTCAAGGCATCTATTGTTAAACCAAATATGTTATTTTTCTTACGGTATGCTAAATTTTAAATAGCCTCTAATGTTAATGTGTGATTGCTTAACTGGTTTGTTTGTATAAAGCCAGACTGGTACAATGAAGTAAGTGAAGGCTGAAAAGTTTTAAGTCTATAGGTTAGAAGAATCTTCAAGTCTACATTTATTAGAGCTGTCGGTCTATTATTTCATGGGTCTTTTGGGTTCAGTTTGGATTTATGGTTGAAAATAGTTCTGGAACCATTCAAATAAGGATCAGAAATTCCGTTAATACCAATGACCTTAAAAGGATTTAACATTTTTGAGATTTCTTCTATGAATCAATGATAGAATTCTGTATTAAGCTCATCTTGATCAGGGGCCTTTCCTTTCTGTAACTGGTGTACTATAGCAATAACCCACGCCTGGGTGTGGGTAATGCAGGATTTAACCATGGTTGGCGTGGTTTGGTCCCGAGGGCAAAGCCTGAGGGACCAAACAAAGACAACCGTGGTTAAATCCTGCATTACCCACACCCAGAAGTGGGTTATTGCTATTATACTATGACATTATTTAAGAAAAGAAACAATTACTTTTCTTAAATAATGGCATTGTATAATGCCTCTTTGCTGCCCTTCCGCAGCTGTCTGGCATCCGCGGCAGTTCTGATGTACTGTGCATGCCTACACAGTACATCAGAGCTGTGGCCAAAAGCAACATCTCCATTGCTTTTTTACTGTTTCGCTATGTTAAATGGGTTTAACATAGCGAGACAGCTTTAAAATAAGCAACGGAGATGTCCGTTGCTTATTTTAAAGCTGTCTCGCTATGTTAAACCCATTTAACATAGCGAGACAGGTTTAAAAAAAAGCAACGGAGAAAGCAAGATCTCAGTTGCTTTTTAAACACTGTATCGCTACGTTAAAGGAGTTTAACATAGCGAGACAGCTTTAAAAAAAGCAACAGAGATCTCCGTTGCTTTTTTTAAACCTGTGTCGCTATGTTAAACTCTTTTAACATAGCGAGACAGTGTTTTAAAAAAAGACTTGTACTAATGGAAAAAGTCCGGGCGATCGGACCTTTTGCCATTAGTATAAGTCGATTTACAACGTGCACGCTGGCCAATCAGTGTGCACGTTTTGGAATATTAATAGGGGGTCATGGTATAAGAAATAGTTTATTTGCTCTATATTCAGTTCAGGGAAACTTAATACATTTTGATGGTTATTTTTTTTTTATTGGAATTGATATGATGTTCAGCAAATAAATCAAAAAATATATACACAACATGGGGATGATCTCATCTATCAGTTTCATTGTTTTACCATCATAGATTATTTCATTTATTGTTCAGTGAGGGTTACTGATTTTATTTAATCTTGCTAAGATCTTAGAAAGGGTTTGTGCCCATTCAGAATATTTAGCTAAGCATCTGGTTTTGAACCAAGAAATTTGAGATTAATACATGAGGTTTAATTATTTCTGAATGTATTAAATTTAATCCTCAGGGCTTTTACAGTGTTATATTTATTGTTTAGTTTCCATCTCAATAAGTTTACATATCAGCTCTGATTCCTTCTGTCTGTAGTCTTTTATAGTAGGATGATTTACTAATAAGAAGTCCTCTTTCCTGCATGTTAAGTGTGTTCCATTGGATATGAAAAGTCATGTCATTTTTTTCTATGTTCATTTAGAAATTATCTAAGAGGGTTATAACTTCATTCTTGACATTTTCTTCTTGAAGTAAGGCTGGCTTCAATGTCCAGATATATGTACTAGGTGTTATAGGTGTCACATTAAACCAATCTATATCTAAACTAATTTTAGCATGATCAGAGAAATATCTGGGGTCCATACTGAAGTGGATATTCAACTCTAAAAATGAATTTGAAACCAAAAAAAAAAGTCTAATCTAGCCCACATTTTGTGACATTTTGAACAGTATGTATTTGAGTTTTTTTGACTCTATCATACTCTACAAAAAAAGATCAACTAAATCAAAGTCTGTAATCATATCAATAGCTGGCAAAGCATTGAAATGGATTTATTTTTTACTAGAGCTATCATTGGAAGGATGTATCACTATTATATAATAGTGGTTACAGAATTTACTAAGCATATTGTATATAATCATAATAAAGTCATGAAGGGTACATTGCTATTAAGTACTAATACTGGTTTACCCAGAGCATGGCACTTGCAAAACAAATAGCATAATCTACCCTCTGAGTCTGATCCACTCTCTAGAATCAGGTCTTTAAATGAAGTTTTAACTAATATTGCAACACTTGAGCCATTTTAACTTTTGTCTGCAGCTACTATACAACTCAACCATTTCTTATTAATTGAATACCATTGTTTAGGGAGCATGTGTATTTTCTATATGAAAGGTAATGAGGCTTTTAACCTATACAGTAAATGCAGAAACAGTTTTCTCTTCTTTCTGTCTGTATATCTGTAACATTCCAGGATTACATATTCCACAACATAAAAAGGATAAGAGAAAGATATGTGTGACAATATTGAAAATGGATAGTAGTATGTGGACCATATGGATTGGCTTGATCAAAGTACAAAAGCCTTGTGAAGCCTACTGTAACACATTAAGTCATCAGTAGGAACATATTTTAGTATAAATAATCAAAAATGTGGAGAGTAAATATCAGATAGCACAGTACTATTTCTACTAACCCCCTGGGCCTAACCTCATCGACCCTCATCTGAGAAGAGTTAATATAGTGAGCAATTTTGAGACCTGCATTAAAATTAGGTTTAACTTTTGAGAACTATGTATTGGCTGTCACTATGAATATAAGGAAAAAAATCTTAAAAACTGAACAATGCCTTACCAACATTGTACCTGTTACCCCCCAGTAGTACATCTCCTTATAGGCGATGATCAGCTAGAAATAACAATTTTACCTTAGTAGAACTTAGGATAAAATATAGTAAGAAGCCGAACATCATTTTAATTTTACTAGGGTAAATAGTGTAAAAGAAGTAAATATCATTTGTAGAGTAAACATTTACATATAAAGGATGAACTGTAACTAGCTAATATTAGAACAAATAGTGTTCAACAATTAGATATACTGGATAGATTCATTAATGTTTCAGCCATATTAATAACAGATAACAAGAAATCTCTAACTTATGTGATAGTTGTTTTAATAAAAAACTGCACCATAGAATCAGAGCAAATTTCAGATTCAGTTTTCGATTCAAACAGATCTATTACAGTGTAAGTGCAGTAGGGTAATAAAGAGCAAGGTTTAGCTCATTGCTTAGTAGTAAGCAAAAAGAAACATGCAGAAACATTAGCATGAACCTTTTTGATCAAATATTCCATTAAGCAGACTCAGTGTAATGCAAATGGAGTAATAAACAACAGATTTGAATACTGTAAAATCTGGCTTGGTTCATTTGCATATTGGTAAGTAAAAAGACCTCTTTACTGTAGTGTTCAATAACATTAACAGATATAAATGAGCCTAAAGTATGCACACACAAAAAAAGACTGACCTCCTTACTGGCCATTTTACTAAACTGAATACGAATGATAGTTGATCTGCCATTTAGATATAGCAAGTAAACGTGCATGTAAGGTTACTATGAATCAGAATATAAATGTAGTTAGGTACTACACAGACAAAATAATAGAATGTTTCCAATGCACTAAAGGCAAATTTTTCAATATGGGAGTCCAGGAGTAGTCCTAAAATGCTTCTAAGAGTGAAACAAACATGAACTGGTAAAGGAAGAATTGTTTAACTTCCAAGGAGAAAACAGACAGTAACAAAATCATACTTTGCACAGTCTAAAACTGGAGTGGCTCACACCGGGTGGCTCTGCCTCAACAGAAGTTATCAGCCTGTACAAGAGTGCTCAGCACCATCACTGCACCACAGCATGAACACATGTTCATAAGTAGGGATCATGCCTTGACATACAGCATGAACACATGTTCATAAGTAGGGATCATGCCTTGGCGTACAGCATGAACACATGTTCATAAGTAGGGGTCATGCCTTGACATACAGCAGGAACACATGTTCATAAGTAGGGATCATGCCTTGACATACAGCATGAACACATGTTCATAAGTAGGGATCATGCCTTGGCGTACAGCATGAACACATGTTCATAAGTAGGGGTCATGCCTTGACATACAGCAGGAACACATGTTCATAAGTAGGGATCATGCCTTGACATACAGCATGAACACATGTTCATAAGTAGGGATCATGCCTTGATATACAGCATGAACACATGTTCATAAGTAGGGATCATGCCTTGACATATAGCATGAACACATGTTCATAAGTAGGGGTCATGCCTTGACATACAGCATGAACACATGTTCATAAGTAGGGATCATGCCTTGACATACAGCATGAACAGTGTTCATACATAGGGATCATGCCTTAACATACAGCATGAACACGTTCTTACATAAGGATCATAGCTTGGCATACAGCATGAACACATGTTCATAAGTAGGGATCACGCCTTGACATGAGAATAAATCTAGTCTGGTGCCAAATGAGTCTAGAAGTACATATTTGGCCTCAGCTAGCAAGTATATAGAGTATTTATTTCCTTTATAGCTGGAGGCAAGGATGCCAGGGAGTTATACTTGTGTTGTCTCAGAATGGTGCGGACGTTAATGAATCTGGCCCAGAGTGTTATTTATAAACAGTTGTGTAAAGGCATTAGTATAACTTAATTTTTTTTCCAATGGTTATGAGCAAAATGGTGATAGCTTCTACCTCAGTTGTATAATTTGAATAGGAAGATCTTGATCAAATTTAAGTTTATTACCCTGCCAAAACAGTTATTTTTCCTGTTTTCACTGCTGACAGAAGCTTAGCTATATCTTGCAAGTTAGGTATTTTGACATACATCTGCTTAGTTTGATCTAAATGATCCAAAAATCTTAGGACTTTATGTAGATTTTTTTAATAATAATACATTTTGCTAATTTATCATTATCAAGCAGGGCAGAAAAATCAATTGTAAAGTAGGTAACTGTAAAGGTTGTTCATACTTCTCTTATAATTCTTTAACAAGAATATTGTAATTCCTACTAGTTTGTGCTTTCAAACCCAGTAGCTTTCCAGTAATGACTGTAAGTTTAATCAAATCTGGATAACTTTTCTTCAGATATAGCAATACAGTTCTCAGATGAATCTATCATTTTATTGCTATCATGTAAAGTCGTGTTGATACCAGTCAGTTTAGCTGTCAGCTGTTGGATAGCTTGTTGCAAAGGCAGTAGTATTGTTTTTAAATTGTCCCACCCACATGACTGGTCCAGTTTTGTTTTAATAGGTAAGTTTTTTTTTGCCTCCTTATTTAATGATTTGCTTTTTTATTGGACGTTTCCTTTTCTGGCACAATAATGGCAGACAGTTTAGTTTTCCGTTTTTGAAGATCCGTTTGTCCAGAGTCACTTAACATTTTGCTTGTAGTAAAGTTTAGATATTTAAGGTATGGTTGTCCAATATAAAGCTTAAGTGTTTGTCTTGTATTTTTTGTAAGTAAGAAGTGCAAACCATGCCACATGCTCATTAGGCAGTTTTGTAATTGAAACAAATATAAACATAGAAAATACAGGAGGCTCCAAGTTAAATCGAACATAGGATATTATTTGTTAATAATGTAGAAGTCCAGCTTTGAATTAGATGAAGGAAAACATCATTGCACTGACTAGCAAAAGTGCAAAAGAGAAGGTTTCTTTTTGGTGGCCATCTTAATCTCTCATATTGCTTGCAATTCTAATTCACATTTATGATAAAACCAAAATGATGGACTCTGTACTGTAGCAAACAATGTGATAACATGTGAGGACATTCACAACTTTTTGTTAATGGTGATAAAATGCTTTCTTTAAATACTCCATTATCTCTGCAAATTGTAAAAGATAAGTTATTCTTTTTATCAGATGCTTGAATCTTGGTAAAAGGGGAGGATGTATGATATATGGTTTGGATTCCAGTGACTATAATTGGCAGTTACTTTTGAAAGCATCAATTACCTCCAGGATAGAATGACCGCATGATTTTTAAAGTAGTTTTAAAGTACTTCAATGATTTGTTTTATTGTATCTTGTTTTTTAGAAGATGCCATTGTCATATGATGGTTGGTACATGACTTATTTTTACTATATGAACTGTTGTTTTAAGCTGAATCGGTTTGATGAAGTCTCCTTGTACAGCAGAATGCACTCGCTAGTTGTTTCATTAAAGGATTTCACTGTTAGTAGTTCTGAGTTTACCGTGTTGCTGTTTCCTCATTCAGCCATAGTTTTGTAATGCTGATAGCACTGTAGACCAGAGCAGAATCATCAGTGTATTCCATTGTTGTGATGCTGCTTATGATTAAATGTACAACGTTTATAAATATGGTGAATAGCAGTGGCCCACATATTTGATCCTTGGGCTTCACCAGTGTTTGTGGTACACAAGGATAATGTACTTTGTCAGCTTATTTATTGGGTTTTGTCTTGAATGTGTGATTTGAACCAGTTTAGCACTACATTGTTTTGACCAATGTTTTTAAGTATTTTTAAACTGTTGGTGATTTACAATGTCAGGTGCATTATAAAACTCCAGAAACACAATAGTTGTTCATAATCCATTGTTGCAATTGGCTGCTACTAGCTCAACTTGTTTTTGAGGGCT
This sequence comes from Protopterus annectens, assembly GCF_019279795.1. Lineage (NCBI taxonomy): Eukaryota > Metazoa > Chordata > Ceratodontiformes > Protopteridae > Protopterus > Protopterus annectens. The sequence continues at coordinate 309,447,522 of NC_056735.1, read as the reverse complement.
AAATATGCACTATCTCTGCTTCTAAATCTGTGTTGAATAGTGGTTATTAGTGTTTTTGGTAGGAAAATAACTGATCACATTTCATTTGAGTATCTTTGATACAAGGTGGGTGATGCTTCTTTGCAAATAGTTTTCCACTTTTTTTTGGATAACTCCTTTGAAGAGTTAGAATAAGCTTTGTATGTTTCCAGGTATTAATAAATCTTTCTTCCATAAGAGTCTGTTTATTAAGATGGTCAGAAGACATATGGTGTACTGAATCAGCACATTCTAGTAATAAAGGGGGGGGGGGGTAACTGATAAAGAACCATATACTTTTACTTTTAGTCCTGCTGGGAGTTCCTTTACTATGTCAGCATCGACTGGCTGGAAGTTGAAAGTCTTTCCATCTGTTCTCTATAAATACATGTCCATTAGCTGTGTTTAGCATTATTATTGTTGTCACAGTATCCTTGAATCTCTCTTAGTTATCATATTATTTGCGTAAGTGATGTTTCTTTCCTCTGCAATTTTATAGTACAACCTGTATTTTGCAACATACAGCCACTTAACAGTAACACAGTTCAAAATCATTATAGTAACATCAACACTAGTGCTTTATAGGAACTGCATTCTCTGAACTAGTTTTCTTAGACTTGCTGGCCAGTTTCTCTGGAGCTTAGAACAGCCAAAGAACATCAAAGGGCCATAATAAATGTCATGCGGGGGGAGACACTACAGAGCCAGCATCCAACTGATTTTCTGTTCTTTTACATTGATAATCTATTCTTCTCAAATTATTGGTGTGGTCTGTCATTCTTGGAGTACATTTCTGATTTTCAGATTCTAGTCTGTTACAAATTGGATTGAGTCTTTCAGAATGGCATGCCATTTTTGTAGAGGAGTGTCATTTAATGTAACGTTGGAACTGTAATCAAATCATTATACTTAGTAACAAAATGAAACATGATTTGTTGTGCACTTCCTACCCCATCTGGTACAAACCATGCTTTATTTCATTGTTAAACAGACTTTGTCCAGCTGGAGGTATTGCCAGGCTGGAAACCAAGATGGCATGTTGGCTATTCACTTGTAGTCACAGTAAATTTTGTATAACCTCTGCATAAAAAAACTACTGACTACACAAAAAGGCATCTCACGCTACTCAATTTTTGTCTTCTATATACTACAGTTTCTGGCACCAGGAGCTTTGAGATTTGGTTTTCTAGAACTCGGTACCACTGCCTTAACCCAGTCAATATGCTATAATAGCTTAGAAAGCAGATTTGCTTCTTGTTTGCTATCATCTAACTGGTTGATACTAATTACTTGCTGATGGATTGTCTTTCAGTAGTTGTCCACCAAGATGTCACTCCCAGCTGATATTACTTTACTTACCACCCTGAGTCAATTTAAGATAAGACTCACACAATATTTGACACTAAACTGGCTATGTCAATGTATCAAACCAGACTAACTCTCCACTACTATGAGTTAATAACTATAATTTAGCTTAGTTGTGTTACTTAATCTGGATTTACATCCAGGATTATCTCTAACCTTGGAATTTGTATAACTTGTTAAGTATGTAACCACTATATATATATTGTATATGTAAATCTTAACTGCTTATCTTGGAGCTTTTCTCCCTGGGCCTCCTCTTTAAATGGACATGAATCCAGCCGGACTATCCCGATCAACAAATGTAAAATAAAATAAAAATAAATAAATAAATGTGCCAGTACATTTTGCCTTATCACTATTCACTGTCAGTATACTGCGGTGGTGGTGCTGCGGTAGCGTTATCGCCTCACAGTAAGACGTTGTCCTGTTCAATTCTCAGCTAGCGCGTCTTCTTTGTGGAGACATGCGTGAATGGGTGTACCTTCGTTGAAGGTTGTGCGTCAGGGCAGGCAACTCGGCACGTAAAAATCTACTGCCAATCATTAGCAGACCGGAGTTCCGCTGTGGCTACCCCTAACCGGGAAAAGCCGAAAGACACAACAACAACTATTCACTGTCAGTATGCCCATACTGTCACTTAAACAACCAACATCAAGAAGTCATTATCCAGTTTTATACAATAAAAAAAAAATGCTGGAATTGATACATAAAATATCACTTACCTTGCTTATTCATACGAGTAATGCATGTGACTTATTTTTGACAGATTTTTATTACATCTACTGATAAATTTGACTGCTTTACATTCCATGGCAACTGCAGAGTGTATAAATATGTTATACAAACAATATATAAATAGACCTATCAGCTGCTATATGGAAGGTACATTTTGCACTTTGAAAATAATGTTGAATCTAACCATGTACCTAAGGAAGATATTTTAATGGTGATTGTATCCAATGATGTACAAAACAGGAGTTTCCTTAACAGTATTTACAAGGGGATTTCAGGATGCTTATTCCATGCTTATCCCATAGGGCATTTCAGGTATTGTTAATGTGACAACAATAATTTACCATGCAGCATCATAGTTAGGGCAGGGAAAGGAAACAGCAGCCCTGGGTGGAAGCAATTAGGGGTTGCTGATTGAGCAGTAGTGTAGTATAGTAATGTCAGTCATTTCAGCAGACACAATATCAGCTGGATCTGCTTAAATGACTGTCATTACTATACTGTATTTAGTTGTTTGTAGTGTGAGTGTGTGTGTTTGTAACTGCAGCAGTTAGCTAGCATTCATTATTTGGTACAGTGCCCTCAACTTTGGAGGTCCTTTTTTGGTCCTCAACGTTCGGTTAACAGGCTGCCATTCTGAGGATTGTACAGGGTGGCAGCTGGCCTAGCTACTGTTCCAGTACCAAGAATATACAACCCTCAAAGCCACTCAGGTAATGTAGAGGGATAAAGCCCTGACTACAGCCCAGCCAACATGGGTTTGATTAGCAGCTCAGGTGACTGCCAGAGTAGAAGGGAGGGGATGGGCATGCCCATCCAAGGTGGCAAGATGCTTGTTGATACCCTAAGGGGGGTGTGGTCCAAAGAGGGGAATTACCCTTGGATGTAAAAGAATGAGTGTGTGGATGGGGAAATGGAAATGTGTAGGTTATAAACAAAAAGAAAACCCCCCCCATGGAAGCACAGATGAGCCAAGTCTCCAGGCCATCCTCAGGATCGACAACCAGCCCCAGCAAATAAATAGAGTAAGTCCAGAGAGGTTGGAAAGTAGCTGGTAGACCCAGTGTGGATGCTGGGTACTAGGGGCTAAGCTGGTAACAATGAGGTCTGAGGGGATCAAAAAAGAATATACAACTCGTGGGCTACCTACAGCATGTACCAGTCACTATAGTACATGGCTGAAGAGTAGTGCATTACTGGTTGATTTTATTACAAAGATCTAAATGTGCAACTTCTAAGGTTAAAAAGTAGAAGAAGTGATGTTGCCATCTTGAAGCTATAAATCTTTTCTCTTTGAGTATTAGTGAGTAAAATTACCTAACAAGTATCTCCAAATTTTAATGTTTTGATTATACTTTCTGTAAGAGAAAAGTTTTCAGTCACAGGGCTTTCACTATTTGCTGCTGTCAGTTAGCCATCTTGGCCACACCTTACCAATGCTTTCTTAATATTAATAAATGCTAAATTTCTGGTACAAATCATTAACCTTACTAATAGGGGTTCAACTACAGTTGATCTTGTACTTAGAAATATTAAAGCCTGTGCTCCAACTTCCATTTCCCGCTAAATAGTTGTATTGAGAAGGCAGTCTCTGTTTGTACCAAATATAATGTAACATTTTAAAACAAATCCCTGTGGTGGAATGCCTATATAGACTATATAACAAAATAAAAATTACTTAATGCTTATAAAGGTCTTTTTCTACCTGTATTAAGAGCAAGTTTAAGTAAACCAGTGAAAAGCTTAAAGGTATCATTAAATCTGAATATAAATTTTAAATAGACACTGAAACCAAAACTAGCTACAGGTCTTTCTATAACTATGTTGGAAACTTATGAAATAATACCAAGCAATATTCAGAGGCACTCCACAATATTACTACCTAGTCTGACCCAAAGAAAATATCTTATATCCAAGATGACAAATTTAGAGCAAAGTTTACTCCACCCACACTTATGCCACCAATATGATAGTCTCAGCTCCCCCCTATAATTTCTATGGAACAAATCCTCTCAGCTTTCTTAAAAGCTAAGAAAACTCGTCATTTGCACTAAATAATATATGAGGTTGCCTGAGTATCAGCAGCAAATATGGCATATCTGATCCCATACTTAACCTCTTCAATCTAAGCCTCTCCACTGACTATATTCAAAAAGCCTGGAAAATGGTGCCGTTACACAAGGGTAGCCTAACCATGGACAGTGGTAACTATATGCCCATTAGTCTCAATGGTCTCATATATAGAGCTATGAAATGTGTTACCTCAGACTTCATTAAACTAGATATTGAAAATCTCATAATCCTGGACCCTCATCAATTCACCTTTGTCAGAGGCAGATTCTGCATCTTTAACTTCATTAATTTATTTGAGAAACTCACTGAAGAAGTGAATAGTAGTTATACAAAACACTCAGCATATCTGCACCTGAACAAAGTCTTTGATACTGTTCCCCATGCAGCCATTATTGTCAAACTTTTAAATCTGAATATAAACCCATATGTTGTATGGTGGATTGCTAACTGGTTGTCTGAGATAACCCAGGAAAAAGTTGAAATGTGTACCACAGGGCTCATTATTAGACTGTCTCCTTTTTGGCATCTGTCTTTCAGACCTTCAAACTAGTGCACCAGGCCTATGGTAGTCTTAAGTTTGCAGAAGTCGGGTGGTGTTAGTCAATCTTGTACTGATTCACAACTGCAGCAGCTCAGGTTTGACTGCATTAGGGCAACGGTATAAAACAACATGAGAAAAATATAACACAATTTAGTAAACATAGCATTTCCACGTCATATCAAATAAGTGATACACCCCTTCAGTCAGACACTGTTTTAAGGGATTTAGGCAGTCTTGTTGATAGTTCTTTCACTTTTCACCATCTTACCTCTGTACTATTTTGATAAGCCTTCTCTTTGGTTCATCTAATTTCAAAAGACCTCTCATCTAGAACCAAAAGAAATCTTATTTTCCCTTTACTCATCTATCATCAGGGCAATTATTTTATATAATGCTCCCTTTGGTATGTATTTGTAGAAACATATCACTCAACCTCCGAGATTTCTAACTAAAAAGATAAGGGTCTTTAAGATCCTCAGTTATACAGACAGACTGTCATTCCTCTCTCTGCACTCTGTCTGTTAGGACTCACCTATTATAATATGTGTTGTGTATGTTGAGCCATTACATTTCCAGCCATCAGACTTCCAGTTTATTTGAACTAAACCTTCATCAACAGATAAATAAGGCATACTGGTGTGATCAATACCCCCAAATGTCATCTACTTCTGTAAGAAACTTCCACTGTATGTCATGTAGTGTAACACCCGTGTCCCTTCCAGGTAAACCTAGATAACTGGAAGAGCAGCCTAAAATTCTTGGGAAGTCTACCTTGTGTTGCCCTTTTCAAGGTTGTATGGAACTTTTGAGTATGTTCTATTGGCTAGGCTTTTACTGGTCTATAGATTGATTTTCTTGTTCTTAGGTTGAAATTTAATACTAGGCAAAGTTTAGCATATAGTATACTTTAAGTGCTTTTCATAGAATCAGCATAACTGCAGTTAATTTTTAGGTATAATCATGCTCCTGGTTTCTTTACTAAAACAGTTAGAACTGTATATCAAAATTGATTCATATGCTTATTGATGAATTGTCCTGAGGGATGGCTAGTGCTATTGCCTTCTTGACTGCAGCCCCCACCCAAAACTGTTAAAAAATTTTATTTTATTAGCTTTATTTAATGTAGCATACTTCTCATTTCACTGTCTTGTAACTCTGTGCTTACTAATCTACATGCATAGAGTTCCAATTTCTGTTGAAAAACAAAGAGGAAGAAGAAGAAAAAAGAAATTTTGGCTTACTCAGCTGGGCTGCAAACAGTCCATTATTATACACAGATTGTTTACACTTCATTATGGGTATTTCTGCCATTTTAACATGAACAGAAATTCCAGCAACAGCCCATCAAAGAAGACTATCTGGGCTACTGGAAAAGTCAGTGAGGAGCTGTTTTCTCTTGGCTCATGCTGTCTCAGGTGACTGATGTCTAAGGTAGCTTAAAAGGAAGTGAGAGAGAGAGAGAGAGAGAGAGAAGGCGAGGGTTACAATAGGCTGTACTGTATTCCTGCAACATTAATAAGCTGTATATCATACTGGATATTATTTGTGCATTTATTCATTCATTTGAGCACAGACATACATTTAAGGTGTACACAGTCAGTAACGTGCCTGTAACTGGTGAACACATGTCTGTGTGCATGTGTGTACAGGATTTCAGTGAGTTTCACTGTATTGGTCTGATAACAGTGACTTCAACTACATTATTCTGGCTAGTATTTATGTATTAATTCATTCCTTTGATCGCAATCAAACATGTGAATTATACACCGTCATGCAAGCTGCTATAATCGGTGGGCACACCTGTGTGTATCTGTCTGTGTGTGCAAGGCGGGTGCAGTGTATTGATTATAATTTTCTGACGTGAGTAATCTGAAATAATTATTGTGGCCATTATTTGTGTATTTATTCATCCATTAATCACAAACAGACATCAATGATGTACATAGTCAATAAGTGACTGTAAATGGTTGGCAAATCTGTGTGTGTGTGTGTGTGTGTGTGTGTGTGTGTGTGTGTGTGTGTGTGTGTGTAAGGTTTGGGCTACATTATTATGACCATTTCCTATTTTTATTTCATTACAAACTGATATTTGAGGTGTGCATAATCAGTAAAATACTTTAAGTGCTGGGTATGGCCACTCTCCCTGGATGAAAATGAAAGTACCTGGCCCTGCTATCTTTTGCTGAACTTGACTGGCTTTGCTTGTCTAATCTATATTTATGTGTGGCAAGCTACTTTAATACGGCTACTTTTCTGAGAAAAAAGTTGAAATACATTGCTGTGGTCATTGTGTTTTTTATCCGAGTTGGTCATCAGAGGTGTATGTAGTGAACTGTAATTAGCAATAGTTAACTAGATGTGGGGACTGTCAGTGGATGAAAGTATCTGACCCTGCTGTCATTTTCTCAAGTTAAATATTACATTTTCTGCCAATGCACATTTGCTTGAAGCAAGATGGAATATTTATTGTGGCTACTAGTTGTATGAAAAAGTTGAACTACACTCGTATGGTCAATTTGGTGTTCACACAGATAGGTAAGTGACTATAATTGCTAGGTATGAAAGGCTGTCAGTTGATGAAAGTGACTCATCCTGTTGTCATTTGGTCACATTTGCAGAATTAGTGTGTATTTCTTTGAAACCAAATGGAATACTCTACTGCTGGCATTTTTTATTGGCATTTTTTAAACAGACAGATATATGAAGTGTGCACAGTCAATGAAAAGGCTATGATAGATGGCTATGGGGGTCACCAGAGGATGAAAAATTACTCTTTGTGTGGTGGATGAGGTGCTGCAGTGCATTTAAAAATAGCAAGTTGGCTGTGATTAGTTTTAGTTTCTTTTAAATTCAGACACTAGCAGTATACACAAGTGTCTATCCGTGTGATATCAACTAGTCATTAGCACATTGGTGCAGGGATTAGCTTTGCTGTCTCTCATAATTTAGTTCCCTGGTTGAGCTTCTGGCTATGATTCCTTCTGTATAAAGTCTGCAAGTGCTCCCTGAGTCTGTGTGGGTTTTATTCAGGTGCTCAGGTGTCCTCTCTAGGCCCACGTCTTTATAAGGCATTTCTGACAATGGCTTAATAGTGGGGCGCAATCATGATTATGTGCCCTGGTCACAACGTAGTCTAAAACTAGCCCTGTTCAGATGTGGTGCACAGATGGTCACTACAGTTTGTGCAGGAGCATTCAGTATTTCTTTAACTTTCCATACAATCAAACCTCAGATGTATGAAGAAGAAGACGTCACTATTGCCTGTCTAATATCAGTGTACTGTCTAGGAACAACAGGTTCAAAAACATTGCAGTAATAGTTATTTTTCACTTTCTTCACAATCAAACAACAAGTTTGTATACAGGGGCAATCTTTTGTGGGCAAAGGTTAGGAAGCATGGTGTGCATATGTCTGACAACAACAAACTGAAATGTATTACTCTGGACAATTGTTCTTTCTCCTTCATCTCAGCCTAACATCAGAGGAGTGCATAGAAATTGTTTATTTTTGATGACAAGAATAATGAGCCTTATTGCGTGTTTGTATAACAGCAACCACTTGAAATGAATGCCTGTGACCAGTTTTTGTTTCACTTTTATCCCAGTCTTAAACCTGAGGGGTACAGAGAAGGTGACAATCTTTTTTGTGGAGTAGAGAGGAAATTGCTATTTTCAGATTTGAGCTACTGTATGTATCCTTGTAAACATTTCCTTTTTTTCTTTTTATTAAGAGCCAGTATTTTAGTAATTTTGAACATTAATCTTTAGACACAACTTTTTCTTTGAAAGAAAAGTATGAAAGTAAACATCTTTTTTACTTATGATTTTTTGTTCAGGCCATAAGTGTATTAAAAATGGTAAAAGTTCTAAAATGCACCTCAGTTCATCTTGAACTGTGTGAGTTCAGGGGGACCAGTGCCTCCAGACCAACAGCTTAATTCATCTACTTCCTCCATAGTTATTACAGTGCAGTCTTGGCCAGTTACGGTGTGTTGAAAGGATGGTGGAATAAGCTGAATACTGAGACAGTGTATAAAAACAAGAAAGAATCTATCTGGATGGTGTGGATCCAGGATGGGGGAGAACATCGAGGGCACTCAGAAGGTATGAGAAGGCCAGTGCATATAGAGGGAGGGCAAAGAGTCTTTTATCTAGTGCTCCATTTTACCTATGGCCATCCATGTTGATTGCAGCCAGATAACTGAGGTATATATTTTCAATAATGTGATTAGAATTAGTGAGTACTAAGTCAGTCTGCAGTTGAAAGTGACTGACTTCAGCTGTTGATTACTTATACATAAATAGTTATTGACCTTCTATAATATAGCCACAGTCCATTACACTTAGCCCCATTCATTTAGTTGCCTCCTGCAGCTCTACACCCTCTCCCTCCCGTATTGAAGTTACCAGCTGCCAGTGATGGTCATATTTCAAATTCAATCAAAATCACATTTGGTATGAGACAGGGTTGTCTGTTGTTCTTAGCATCTCTTTAATCTATATGCATTAAAATTTTACAAAATCATTAATATCAGGATTTAAACTATGATCTCAGGAAATCAGATTGTTTGCTTGTAATGTATTTTTCTACACATACATGGCATCTTAACTTCACAAATAATTTCACAAATTAGTACATTTAAAGGAATGAATTACTGTAAATTAAACTAGTATAGTGGCATTGTTCCACCAGATAGTTTTGACAAATTACATATAATTGTAGGTATATAAAAACTTCTAATACTTACGAATTTCTTAAACCAAATATAATCTAACTGTATATTAAACAGTACAATCTGCATACTGGATAAAAACAAAACTGATTGTAATAGATACAACAGTTCCAATTACAGTCTCTTGGTGCATCTTATGTAAATGAATGTAGTCTCAAAAATGTCATTCCTCTTATGAAATACTGGAAAAAAGTCACCTCTACTTAGTACTTTTATAAATACAGAACTGTTCATTTCAGTTGTAACTAAGTCCATAGATTAGTACTAGGCCAACCGCCCTCATGGGCCATTTTAAGCCTAGCCAGTTACCCATTGTGAGGATCAAATCCTGCATCTTGCATCTGTAAGGTAAACACCTTAACCATTATGCTAACCTCCTACCTGAAATATGTCACACTTCCTGTATTAGAACCCAGGACCATCTGTAATACAGCCCTATGTTTACACCTACTGCCACATGAATATTTTTTATATAAAATGGAACATTACATTTGGTCCATATCCATTAAACTTATGCACATTATTTATTTATTTGCAAGTCCTAATACTGGGCCCTGTCATAGGTCAAAATAATGTCTAGTATATACACACCAAAACACATTGCACCAGCAGCACTGACCCAATGTATGATGGTAGGTTTAATAACAGTGGCCTTAACTAATTGGAGATCACTTCATTGATGTACAGGAATGGGTTAAGGTGTGCCGAACCTGAAATATTTTAAGTCAGCTATTTCTGAAAAATCCAAATTTCACAACAACATTTAAAATTTGTAACACAAAGCGTTTCACAAAAACATATCACTCATCCTAAAATATTCATTTAAAATACTTTCATTAGTAATACATTGGGTACAATGTAATAAATGCCTGGTAAGCAAAACTTCAATTTTCTTTTTTCTTTTTACTGCAAAACTGAGTATGATAAAAAAAATTCTGTAAAAAATTCTGGTTTTATTCTTTGATGAAGTTACTGCTTTATAAAAGGTAATTTATGGTAAAAAAATTCACAGCCGCATGCAATGTTTATGCTGTACAACCATGATAGTACTACAAAATCATTGCTAAGTATATATACCCCAAGTTATTATACGGATATTTATAACTTCTTGAAAGACGTGGCAGCAGACTGGAATTGGATTTGGTGTGCATTTTAAATACACATTATATGCTAAAAGTACTTTTTCACATTTATGATAATCCTCATGTTTATCTAGTTCCCAGGACATTAGTTTCCCATGGCTTACTTAGCTATGGCTTAGCCCAGGGATATGTTAATATTACAGTACACTGTTATAACTCTAGGGTAGATCAGGAGAGGCAGACTGTAAAAGATTAGATGTTATACTCTTCATGTCTGCTCAGGTCAGGAAATCAGATTCTAGATTCCATGTTTTTTGTATAAACTCATCATATCAACTATTATCACATATTTTAAAGTATAAATTGACTTTATATTTGGTTCTAGTTCATATACAAAAATTGCTTTATGTGGCTGAAGCATTTAAAATGCATTGCACAGGTTTTATGTCTTAGAGATGCAGCACAGTTCAATACCTGTAAAGAATGTCAGAAAAAAAATCAGTGATCACAATGTTTACTATATTGACAAAGTATACTCTATATTATTCACCTAAATATTGTATTTTTCTGTTCAGGCTTTTGTCAGTGATTAGATAAGTAAAAATGTTTGATAAAAAATCACTTACTAAGCTATTCAGTGACTCAGAGGGATAAACTTAGGATCACATAGTAATATGGGAATGGAATGATCTGGTGAGAGACGGTAGCAGTGAGTAACCAGTGCATGTGTTGACCATTTTAGGCACAAGGAGGTTAGCTAATCTGTTGTAGTGCTAACATTTGCTGGAAGAGTAGGTCTGCAGGATGTAGAGAGCTGGATCAACTATTGAGGGTTTGCTAGTATTTATTTATTTTTACATTTTTTTTCTCACCCATCTCATTTCCCACAACTCCATGTATGATAGCCAATGCCAACTGCTTGTTACCTAATTAAGATGCATAATTTTCTCATGTAAATACATGATTGCTTTTGTATAAATATTGTGTTTTGTCCTATCATGTAAGCTCTCTATTCTGTTTTTACTCATGCTGTATAAACAGATTTGTTGTTTTGATCTTTGTACTATCTCTCATATATGTATGTGCTTAAAATTTATTTTTAACTGCAATACTGTTTTCATGTAACTATTTTTCTTTGTTGGAGCTTTTCTCTTCGGGTCTCCACTGAAAATGGGCCCCAAACCCAGTTGGACTAACCAAGTTAACAAATGTCAATAAATAAGTAAATAAAAACAGTCCTAATATTGTACCAATGATTATGCTAAGCTGGATGGGGTTTATTCCAAGGCTGGAGATAAGTGGGTTCCAGCCCTTAAGTGATGAAACCTCTGGCATGTGGGTTGGGGTGGGATAGGATGGGATGAAGCCATGTTGTCTGGCTGGTAGGACAGAGGTACCCACTGGCTAGTGAAAGCTGAGGGGATGGCACAGGCAGGGGACCAAACACTGTTTCCTCTCTCACAGCAGCTATTGGTGTCTGATAGAGACCATTTTATTGAGGAAATGAGTAAGCTTCAGATCTAATGGAGATACTGATTTCTGTCATCTGTAATGAAGAAAAATCAGGTGAGAAAGAAAAATTAGTTTATAAACAGAAATAAATAGGAACACTGATATGCTGGGAATTGTGGATATAAATGAGAGAAGGTCTGAACCAAGACTTTATAAGTGGAATATGTATAAGGAGGAATATGCAAAGAAAAAGGGAACCCTTTTGGAATGAGTTGACCAAATGACTTCAGGCAATCTTTTCTCCCATAAGAAGTAGCCATGTCATTTTAAAAGACAGAGGAAAGATATTGATACTGCATGTATGCATGCATCATTTAAGAGATGTCACCATCTTTCAGAAATAAACATTACGGTGATAATGAAGTAACTAGAAGTCAACATCTGGAAAGTGAAATCTTTCTGAAGTGGGGGGAAAGGAGTAACTATTCAGAAGATGGAAGCTGCAGTTCTAGGGAAGTTATGAAACAAGTTTCAGAATTTTCCAGTGGGCTTATCTTAGACCTTTCTGTCCCTTTTGAGGAATATAAATGAGGATAACGGCTTGGCAGTTACAAAATGAGGGTGATATTGCCAGCTAAGAAGAGAAACAAAGCTTGAACGATGCAGTAAAATGGGCTTATAAGCAAGCAACTACTCAACATTTAAAAATCACAATTTTTGTACCTTGGATCAGATATGTCATCTATTCCTAGAAATCTAGAGATAGTCATCTAAAAATATAACAGCTTATTTGGAATTGGCATGTTAGCATATAATAAAACAAAGTTTACTAGACACATTGGTTATAGTTTTAAAAGTAAAAAGAATGACAGCATCATTATTAACTCATTCCTTCCAAACGAGCCCTTTGGAGTTTCCAATTAATTTCCAATGGGTGTGGCCTGAACCTTTAAAAAATGAAGTTATCATCTCACAGTTCAAACAAATGCTCATATATCTAGAACCATGTGTTATTAGAAAACTGTAAATGGTAAACTATTCAGCATAAAATAATCTTTACAATTGTTCTATTCATTTGATGCTAAGTCTTAAACTAAACTTTATAATCCACAATAAATACAGTACAAGTTAATTTTGTAATGTTGTATGAACAACTTATGATATCTCAGTAACCATTCAGGCAAGGCACATACTGCCAGCAGGATTGCCTTTATACAGCTGAGAGCTTTCACTTAAGGCTAAACAATTCTTTCACTGGATTACTGAAATATTTAGAGAAATATGAAAATTATAGCATTACTGAAAAAATAGTATGCCAATAATATACAGTTTCTCTTTAGATGCACTAGATTAAGGTCAGATAAAATCTTTTAAAACCTTGCGTTTAGCATGTTTTTGGCATTATTAATACAAATATGTACAAGCAATAGTTGACATCTACAAGCATAAGTAGGATGCGGCTGCAGAAACGCCAGAAGCCATCATCACCAGACTCTGTAGTGAGTTAAGATGAAGCACTACCTGGAATCCCAAATTATCTGTCCCATTGTAGATCCATGGAACTGTTATAAAAGTGCAGACTCCTTGTAAAAAACAAAGATGTAGGTGGATGAATATTTAAGACAGCTAGCGAAGACTGCAACTGTCCAGGGAAATAATTGTATTTTGGCAAAATCTGGAAGAGGCAACAGCAACAAGGTGAGGTGAGGTGCCTACCTAAGGTCCTCCCTAAGTGGGCTAAGAATGACTGTAGCATCTCTAACATGGTGTGAGCAGAGGAGAAATTTTAGCTTTGGCTTTTTGGCTCATGATAATAAAGCCAGTGGTCCAAGTGAAATTTAAAGTATGTTTTGGGCAAAAAGATACTATAACTGGTAAAAAGACCTGTGTGAAATATTAAACTTTAAAGATAGCTACGATCATTGGCTAATTCAGAACAGTGAACAACTGTCATTTGCCAGTAGACCATTAAACAGTGTTACTCTACCAAGTCATACTAATTTGCAACACCACCAGGGAAAATCACCAAAGTAATACTTTATGCGAGTATTTATTGACCACCTCAAGAATTAATCTCTGTCTGTTTCTCAGTTTAAACATATGTTGCTGTATATTTCTGTTAAAAAGTGTTTAGCCCATTGTATCCTACATTGAGTGCTTGGAACACTTTTTCACCTACCAAAAGAAGTGTTTACATATCTTGTGATAAAAATGGAAAGCTTTATATATCCCCGTTTTCTAGGCCAGAAAGCAAATGTTTATGACCATTCTGTTATATTCTGTATTCTCCATCTTTTTATTTTTATCTTTCTGTTCATCTGTGCTAGTCCAGCTGACAAACTCCTGAAGAAGGATTTAGATCCATTGTTTTGCATTCCAGTACATGAGTGCAGTAAGAATGTTATTGGAGCAGTTGCATTGTTCTTTGCTTTCTTCTTTTTAAGCAGATGTTCTCAGTTTCTGTCATCCTTATTTATAAAAGTAAAAGTCCCAAGTGGTGGAAGTAGCCCAGTTCAAACTAAACCAACCTGGGGGAGCAGAGAGACCTTAGCCAGGATGAACAGAACAAATGCTAAAGGGAGTAGCTGGAGAACAGGCTGTGTATAAGGAAGGAAAGTTAACCTAAGTTATACGATGTTGCTATTACTCTTTTAAGTTAACTGATAGATGGGGTACTTGGCCAGTGCTGCTTCTGTTCATGGGTTCATAGGTGTGTACTAGGCTAATGGCCCTTGAGCCTTTGCAAGCCTAGCCCATAGGATTACCCTGGCATCGTGCCACCCGATCTTAGTTCCCAGTGCCTCTGTCAAGTAGAGCCATTGGAGTGATCCCTGGGGTGAATTTTTCTGTTTCCCATCCACTCATCAAGATTTCTCCTGATAAGGGCCAGTGAGGCGCTCTGCTTGACATGTATGGGAAGTCTATTCCATAGCATGGGCAGTCCCCGGGTTATGAACCTGTCCCTCCAGCTTGTTCTGTTGGTTGTGGTAATGAGATTAAGTCTCTGGAGCATGTAATGTGAAGGGATTGGGATTTCTTTAGATGTAGTATTTCTAACAGAGCTGGGTCAGACATGGCTTTGTAAGTCAAGCAGAGATCGCCACTAAGTAGGAGATATGAGACAGAGAATAGTTGGAGTTTTTTGAGTCTGTCCATATAGGACAAGTGTTTAAGGCCTAGGATCCTCTTTGTGAGGTACTTTTGCGGGCCTCTCCAGTTGTTGCAGGTGTCTAGTGAGGTACATGTCAAATGGGGCATTGTACTCAATGATTGGCCTAATGAGGGAAGAGTAGAGAGAGATAATAACCTCTTTCTTCCTGGATGCAAAACCCTTAGTAATGAGATGTGCCACATAGAAGGTCTTTCTGACCACAGTGGCAATGTGGTGGTCAAAAGAGAGGTTGCTGTCAACCTGTGTTCCCAAATCTGTTATGATGCCTTCTGTGTTCAGTGGACTATCATTGATGTGGTAATTCATGGGAACTGGGTTTTTCCCAAAGGGGATGACGACACATTTTTTTTGGCATTGAGCTTAAGGACATGGTTTTGACACCAGTCGGTCTC
The DNA here is from genome assembly GCF_019279795.1 of Protopterus annectens. Taxonomy (NCBI): domain Eukaryota; kingdom Metazoa; phylum Chordata; order Ceratodontiformes; family Protopteridae; genus Protopterus; species Protopterus annectens. Next base: position 309,431,963 of record NC_056735.1, on the reverse strand, counting down.
AGTGAGGCCTTTCTGTAGGATGTCAACATCACTTGGGGACAACTTGCAATCATCTGCAACTTTGTCAGCCAGAGTCCATTCATGTTGGTCTGTACTTCAGAGAAGTAGCTACCAAACAGGAGAGGACCCAGGACCGAACCATGTGGGACTCCACTTGTGACTGGTCAGCAGTCTGACTTGGAGTCAACTACTTTCACACTGTGGGTTCTATCTGTGAGCCAGTTTGCAACCCACCTAGTGATATAGGGGTTGATGCCTAGCTTAGTGAGTTTTTCTATGATTTCTGAGTGGGGAATGGTAGGCCTTGGCCAGGTAAAGGTAGGCTGTATGAACCACCTTGCCTTCATCCACAGCTCTGGTGACTGGTTCCATTGTATTTCCTGTCTGTTTGCCAGTGGACATAAGGAACTTAATAGTAACTCTTCTGGTAGCCATTGTTAAATGTCAACAGCTTTTTCACAGTGATAGAAATGGGGGAGGGAGTTCTAAATTTGGTGTTTACATTGTATGGGGAAAAACACTTTCTTGAGTGAAGGTAAGAGGTATTTTTGCTATATCTAACCGCTGTAGGAATTTGTCAAGCACAGACAAGGATTATCTTACATGCTGTGCATGGGGCAGCTGTGAACTCGATACTTTTTATTATGTGGGATAAACTGAGGTTGCCTGAAGTATTTATGCATCTACCTAAAATAAAGCAGAGCACTCTGGTATTCATTTCATTATGCAGAACAGCCATTTTAGGCTACTGTGAGACCAAATCCTTCATGTATGAATAAAACATTCTACTCTCACTTTCAGTTTTTATTTCTTGTTTGTATTGCTGTTTTGCAACATCTTTATATAGAATGCCAAATTACAAAAAAAAAAAAACAGATTTGACCTTCAGAAATACATTGTATACTTTCATGAAAAGAGTTAGAAACTTTCTAATGAAAATACCCTGATAAGCCAAATTTTTGCATACACCTGTTGATCTAGATTTCAAAAATATTTTCTTTTTTTCCCTTCATGCGCAAGTATTGGTTTCCAAGGGGATGTAGACTTCAAGGCTTATGAAGCTGTATTTTGGCTGACTACAATGCTGCATTGGTTTATTGTTACTATAAAATGATTAGACTTCACCCTGTGTTGTCAAGGCAGTAATCATTTGTTTTTTTGTAAAGGTCAGTCTGGTTTTAAAAAGGACAGAGTGAAGACAGGCAAGATATTTTCCTTCTACTGGGACCAAAGAAGAACTGCTTAGCATATAATCTCTAATATAATACAACTCAGTGATTGTTATTTTTTGTTTTAATCAAGTCTGAGGGAATATAGGAAGTTCTAATTAGCCTTTTAGGGGGCACAGCATTCGCTTTCTCACTGGTAGTTTTGACCTGCATTCAAGAAGTGGCTATAAAGTGAAGGAGAGTGAATTAAAATGCTTGTGATAAATTCTGCTGAAATTAGTTTGTATCATTAAAATGAATGTTTGTTACTGTATAACGCCAGCAGGGTACAAATGCATGATAAAAAGTTTAGGCTAATAAAATGACTATAGTTCTTGAGACAAGTCCTCTAGTGAAGATAATGAACTGCTGACTCACTCCATGAAAGCTGTGCAATAGCCAGCAACAATCAGGACTGAAAAGTGCATTTTGTCCATGTTTAAATATTTTGTCAGACAATTATTAAAGTAGTCGTCATCACTTTATCACTGATCTAGAATATATTATTATACATTTACTCTTAATGGTGACAATTTACATTCCTTTCCACATAATTATTTTTGCAAAATTCATTATAAATGTTACTGTCTGCAGGTATATAATACCATGCAAAGTCACGTTTTCATCAACTGAGTAGTATGACATTTTATTCATTCTTCCTAATTCAATGACCCAGTTAAGGAGACAGCAGTGTAATGTAATATTTTAGAAAAGCAAAACTTTTCATTGAAAGGGAACAGACAAATTCAGAAGCAGAATAAGCGGATCTTGATGGCTGCATAGTAATCAAAAGCATCGGGCCTCTTCAGATGTAACCATTTATCCCTGTTGTGCTTGGGATAGAAAACACTAGGCACATGAGAGCTCTAAATGATACGCAGCTATCAACATTTCAGCAAAACATCTATTATCTAAAACACGAATGTACAACAATACTGAAATGAAAAGCACGCAGCGTCTAGTTTTAAGTACCGAAGGGCATGCTGTGTAGCATATGCTCTTGGTTAAATCTTAAGAGCAAAACACTTGTGATGATGGAAAGTACCATATGCTTTGTGAGGAACACATTGATAAAAATGGACACTGAAACCTTGGTTATTCTGTTTAAATCAAAATATACAGAAACTCATGTAATGTTATAGTGTTAAAAGAATATTGCCTTCACAGTACAAAATGGTTATTATGCTGTGTGCATTAAGGTTCATGTTTTATTGATGAGGGAGTATTAAAATATTTCTGCTAACCACCTTCTTGTCATAAAAACAGTTTATCAAGAAAGCAGTTTTCATTAGGTTTATAAGTATATCTTCTTTTTCTTGCATATCTAATTAAAAAGGTTTGTTACAAACGGAAAGTGTCTCTCCACAAGTGCAACAAAATTTGATATCTTGAAGTGCAAGCAACTAAAGGGGGCACTACAATTTTTATATACTATAGCTAACCATCACATTTTTTCAGCTATTTTCTTTTGCATAATCACAAGGTTCAGTCTTGCTACAAGACTGCACTTTATTAGCTGTCTGCAGATCTCGTTTTCCACTAATATAACACTAACTGTAGAACTAGAAAAATATCCAATTTATAGTACCACTGTGTGATCTTTCTTTTCTGTAGTACAATCCGTTGTTATGATCGGAAATACTGACCTAGGAAAAATTACAATTTGCTCATGCTAAAGCCACTAGTTATTAGAAGATGTGTTCAGCACTGAGAAAGAAACAGAGAATAACTGTATCACATAAGTAACACAATGCAAACAGTTGCTGCACTGTTGTAGGGCTATAAAGAAGCAGAAAGCATAAAGCAAGAAACATACTTTTAAAAATGTATACTACTCCCCCTAAAATTATTTATCCTGTCATAACATTTTTTGAAATAACAAAACAATTGTTAAATTTGAATAAGAAAAATATGCGTTTCTGTAAATTTACTGTAGGTGCATTAAAACAGATAAGTACAAATGTTCCTGTACAAAACTGGCAAGGGAAGAATTTTTGATAGTATATAAATATGCAGCCGCAGATTCCACCAACACTGTAAACAAGGCTTTGCATCTTCTGGAGGCTGCTAAGGAGGTATGCTAAAATATTTAGGCTGGCTGAGTCATTCATTCAGTATTAAAAAGCCTTTACCCCTTCACACCCATATGCCTACTACTGTTTTGTGACATGCAAAGGAAGATAACCACACATATTTTACAGAGTAGTTTGACACTGGAAAATTAAGATTATACTTCATGCTTTATACTTAATTAGTTCTGTAATTCTTTTTCAGTATTATTGTTTTGACGTATGAAATGATCATATTTGAACATGTGTTCATGGCTATGTCCAGAAGCTATCCCCAGGGTTCTAATTTCACATAATATTATATATCCAATGTACTTAGTTATGTATCTAGACATGTGATGTTATATCCTTTCCATACTATTATTTTTATTCATTGGAAATAGTAGAAGGAGCAATGGCAATAAGACCCTCCTCAAAGCTTGCTTCTCAAACACTATAATATGAGCTGACATCATCTGAATCTTTCCAAATACAAACAAACCAAAAAACTATATTAAACAACTCATTTTCTTTCTTTTCCTCTTTTTATATACTGGATGGTAATGTATGTTATGAGTGCTCAACCTTTTATGTAGAATAAATTAAACAAAATGACAAAAAGAAAAATGTCAGCATCTTAAGAGTGATACAGAATGAAATTTGAAACTGCATCACTTCATCATTTGTCCTGTACTACCCTCTCAAGAAAAACGTAACCACACCTTTGGTCTTGTGTGTTACATTATGCAAAAAGAAATACAGAACAGGAGACAGTTTCACATTATCCCAGGGGCAGCTGTCAGATTCATGCATTTCTCAATTCCATATTGCCTACCAATTTGACTTTATCTAGTTTTCCCTAACCTTACTAATTTGGATAGGCCTAATATAGACTCAGGCTGTGACAGTGGATAAGTTATCTCAACAGTCCATCTGTTATGGAGACATAGCTTTCCTACATCTCTAATCACCATGCCTTCCCATGGTAGCATATTCCTACTGACCAGGGAGTATAGCTTTCCCCTTTATAACTGCAACTACCAGCAAGGCCTATTCTCACCCATAATGATATGGAGGTGTCCAACTCCCTGGATCAACTTCTATAGCTTACATTTAAATCAGTCATGATCACTGTTGTCTAGGGAAGACCCTAGTCACAACTTTACCCTTTACCAACAAAGAAGCATTGGAAACATTAGAAAGCCTCACTGACCATGCTCAATAGGATCCATTATCTATCCTGTAAGTCTCATTGCCATTTCACTGCATCAGCCCAACAGAGGAGGGATCAAATCCCACAAGTCCTACTACAATATATGGGAAATAAACCCACATCCTTCTCCAGGAGACAAGGGAAATCTGTTATTTTCCTTTAAACCTACCGACCTAAGCCTTCTATCCATCAGACCACATTCCAAACTTCACCTGAACTACAGCCTGTTCCAAATTTATATCAGGGCATGGGAATTACTCCTCTTCTTCCACACTGTCTGCTTTTCTTAAAATAACCTGCCTCCATTTTAATTTTTTTGTCCCCTTACCTTCATTCTGACAGCCATCCTACCATGCCACTTCTATCACTGGTCTTACTGCTTCAATCCATCTCTGGACTAAAACAGTTTTGCTGGTAACAGTGTGGATCTTAAGGATGTCTTGGGCTTCGTACTGTTAATTATCAAGACAGATTTTTTTATATAACCTATCCAAAAACCATGCATTTGGTGACAATGTAAGGGCAGGTGTTGCAGCATATTGCCCACCTCAGCTACAGCTGAGCCATGTCTGCCCATCCACCTCCTCATGGCACCATGCCTACCACTACATGATGTCCTCAGTCTCCACTGGTGATCATCACAAGAGACAGCCACATCACCACCCATACATCTGGGATGGTAACACCTATCCCTCCTTTCTACTCCATCCTTCATCAGTCAGCCAAGCTGCTAATTGAATCCAGTTTGCCAGGACTGTAATCAGGGTTTTTATCCCTCTACACCACCAGAGCAGCTGCCTGTCCCCCTTTTTGTTACTAAATATTCCACTCTCATTAAAGCTCCCATATCTTGTTCTTTCTTTAGTCTTGACCAAATGTCTGATTACACCATTAAACAAGTCAAGCCGTATGTCTGAAAAATACACTCCATCTCATCTGAATTGTCCTTGTCTGAATCATTCTGGAACCTTCCCCTCAAAAATCTGAGTAAGACAGAATCCAGGAACCTACTCACTGTGCCTCTTAGTCACATTACAGTTCATGTACCCCTCAGTATTTGTATGTCTTTCTGACTGATTGCATTCCTGTAGTTTAAAGTCATAGACCATAACTTCAAGATGTCAAGACTTGATTCTTAAAGAGTAAACAGTTTTATCATCTTATGTATTAGATTTGTTTTTCTAACATACCTCATATTGGTAGCCCTTAAAAGTACAATTAGCACTCATTGGGTTTTCCAAATCTGTTAAACTGAAGTACTACAGGCCATACCTGGGATTGGGTCATCCCCTTGTTGCCTCTCCAGATCAGTGTCCTTTTTTGCTATCTTGTGCCTCTTGATTCCCAGCTGGATATGCTCTTGCTCACCTTTCCACCAAGTGCAGATAATAATGGTCAGCAACCTGCAAAAGAAAGAAAAGTTTTTGAAATACACTTAACTAAATCAGTCACTAGTGGCTGCTATATATCTTAGATTATTCCATTATTGTAAAGTAAATTACTGTCTTGAGTATGAAATGCAGAAATGTTACAGTAAACTCTCAGTTAACCGGCACCCGTGGTGATTGGTTGATGCCGGATAACTGTAGTTTCTTGTTGCTTGAGAATTACTATTAAAACCCATACAAACCCACCTTCCCCCTCACTCTTACTCCCATTTCCACTCTATCTCCTCTTCACTCATTCAACCCAATCCTCTGCACCTATTCCACCCTAAACTGTTCTCCTCTAAAGTCAAGATACTGTCACCTGCTCCAATCTACAATCTACCAAAATTCATGCCTGACAGACCAATATGGCTAAAGGATATCTCCTTCAACAACCTAGTCCAAGCTGGTGATATCCATCCTAACCCTTGTCCTACATCACTTATTAACAACACTCATCCCTTACCCTCTTCCTCTTATCTCAACACCCTAAAGATTTTTACAATTAATGCACAAAGTCTAACCAGCAAAGTACACCAATTTCAAGCTTGGTTAAGCCATAACCAACCAGATATCCTAGCCATCTCTGAAACCTGGCTCAAGCCCTTTATCTCCGACTCTGAGATTCTGTCCCCAGGATTTCATTGTCTCAGAAATGACCGACTAAATAAAAAAGGTGGAGGCACTGCCCTAGTCTACTCCAACCTTCTAACCTTAATTCCCCTCCAAATTCCAATTACTCAATTCCAGAACACTGAACTAACTGCTGGAATTCTAAAACTAAATAAACATAAAAATATCTGCATCATTGCCCTATATATCTCACCTGGTAACAATAGCTTACACTATTATCCTATTGGCCTCTACTGAAATTAACTATGAAACTTACATCCTTGGTGATGTGAATATTGACTGGTATAAAATCAATTGCCCTTCTCCCTCCCTATCCATTAACCTCTATAACTTCACTCAAATAATCCTCTCCATCACTCGACCTAACAAAATAAACCCTCCCGGATCCACTATAGATTGGATCCTAATCTCAGATCCGAATAAAATAATCAATTCTGGCACAATTTCTGATACCTTTAGTGATCCCCTCCCAGCCTTCATGTATCGCTCAACTAGTTCCTCCCCACACCAGCATCAGTACATTCATTCGTAACCTCAGTAGCTTCAACCCAACTTCTTTCTCAAATACTTTCAAACAAATGAACTGGCAAATTCTAAACATCCTTCCTCTTGACAAGGCTATAGAATACTTCAACTCTGTCTTCCTTGATACTTTAAACTCACTAGCTCCACTAAGAACCAAAAGGATAAAAACTAAAACCTCCTTGGCTATTCAAAGAGACAAAACAGATTATGCACCACAGAGACAAACTATGGAAGATTTACCAAAACAATAAACTAGACAATACCTTGCTCCAATATAAACAGCTCCACAAAACCATGCAAAACTACTAATCACCAAAGACAAAAAATCCTACTATATCAAACTTCAGTCCAATAACAATAAAAATCCCCAAAAATTCTGCAACTCAATAAACTCACTCCTCAAGCCAGGCTCCAAGAATAATCTCTATCCTGACCCAAGTAAATCTGATCTCAAACTAGGCTCTAAATTTAACTCATTTTTCATAGACACTATTACTACCCTCGCCAAGACATTTCCCAATAATAACCCAACTGCTGTACACTCTCACCCTTCTAATCACCTCATCTGTTTGAACTCAAACCCATCTCCACTAACTTTATAAAACGCTCCCGACAATATTCCCTCTTCCTTCCTAAAATGTGCTGCTGATGGCATTGCACTCCCAAACAGCATCATTATCAGCTGATCCATAAAAGAATCATACGTCCCCAAACTCTGGCGCTCAGCTTATATTCTTCCTCTTCATAAAGGAGGCAAAAATACCAGCATCTCAAACTTTCACCCCATTGCTTTGCTCTCACCAATCTCCAAAATCCTAGAAAAATGCATCCACCTCCAACTTATGCCTTTCCTGATCCAAAACAATCTTCTCACTCCTACCCAGCATGGCTTCCGTCCAGGCCATAGCACAATAACCACTCTACTCTCTTTCCTAGAAACTGTCAATCAAGCCTGAGATTCAGGACACTTAGTTTCTACTGTTTTACTTGATCTGTCTAAAGCCTTTGATACTGTTTCCCACAAGCACCTTCTCTGTCATCTGTCAAACCTTAATCTCTCACATAATGCTTTATCCTGGTTCTCCAGCTATCTCTCAGACAGATCACAGGCAGTCAAATGGAAGAACTCCATCTCTTCCTTCCTACCTACCCCAACTGGTGTACCACAGGGATCCATCCTTGGGCCAATGCATTTTAACATCTTCATCAATAACTTTCACACTGCTATTCCTGATGCTAAAATCATTCAATATGCATACGATTCAACCTTAGTCTGTTCTGCCTCAAATCTCTCTGAATTGCTGACTAAAACCCAAACTGCCTTCTCAACAACTGAAAACTAGATGCACCAAAATCACCTCTCTCTCACTGAAAATAAATCAAAGATTCTACTATTCCCTCCCACAAAGACCCTCTCCTACAATAAAAACAACTTCAAAGTCTGTAGTCAAACCAGCTCACCTATAGAAGTAGTCCCCTCTGCCAAACTACTTGGCATTACTGTAGATGAACACCTTAAGTTTGATATTCATATTCAACAAAATATTAAGAAAATCCACCAAAAGCTTGGTATGCTGTATAGGAATAATCACTTTCTCTCCAACTCCACCAGGCAAACTCTGGCCTCAACTTATCTTCTTCCTTCCTTATTATATGGAGCCCCTCTCCTAGCAAACCTGTCCTCCTCTATCACTTCTAAACTAGAAAGCTGCTACAACAAAATCTCTAAATTTGCCTCTAAATCTAAAAATATCACCAGTCACTGCCTAACCCTACAATCCCTGAATTGGCTTGAACTCCCAAACTACCTAGACTATCTCCAACTCACTACTGTACATAGACTCATATTTCACCCAACAAAATGTCCCGCTGTAACTAACATCCTTCCCCTTTATATACCCAATAGAGCTCTCAGATCTGAAAGTCAGAACTTAATTACTATCCATAAACCTAAACGTCCTGCTGGCCAACTTCTCCTGTCTTTTTCACTAGACAAAAAATTTAATTCCCTTCCCTCCACACTAAGAACCATACCAAACTCAGAAAACTTCAAAACCCAACTATTCAAACACCTGTCCACTAAATGGAAATGTACCTTCCTTCACCCAACCTAATCCAAGGGGGTTCTTGCTTTGTTTCCCAAGCTCTACAGCTCTCATAGTTATCTTCCTATGAGCCTGTCTAAGCTCTCAACAATTTCTATAGCTTCTCTCTAAGCTCTCACCTCCTACAGATACCCTCACACAGCCCAACCTTGTAAATATTGTAAATAGCATTCTACTGTTGATGTGTGTATGTAAAGCATATTTACATTTTCTTAAAAGGTTTGTATGCAAACTGTTTCCACACCTAACCCATATCTGTTTTCCTCAAATGAAACTGTGTGATCCCTACCTTCAAGCTTAATGAATTTGTTAACTATGCATGATATTGAATGCATTTATAAATAACTATTCTACATAAGATCTTTAATATTAACTATCATTTGTATCTAAATTGTACATGGTGGTGGTGCTGCGGTACCGTTGTCGCCTCACAGTAAGACACTGTACGGTTCGATTCTCAGCTAGAGCGTGTTCTGCGTGGAGACATGCGTGAATGGGCGTACCCTTGTTGAAGGTTGTGCGTCAGGGCTGGTAACTTGGCACGTAAAAATCAACTACCAATCATTAGCGGACCGGAGTTCCACTGTGGTGACCCCTAACCGGGAAAAGCCTAAAGACACAAACAAATTTGTATCTAAATTGTATAATGCATCTTGGAGCTTTTCACCCTGGGCCTTCACTGAAAATGGGTAAATTCGGCCCAGTGGACTTCCCTGGTAATCAAATTGCATATCAAAATAAATAAATAAATAAAAATAGGCCTGGCAAATACTGTACCCTATATTATTTGTTTGGTTTGATTTGTTCTCAGGTTGGAGAGAGGGAATTTACTCTTATCTTCCTTTTTAAAACTCTAAAACCATAAGGTATGTTTCTGTGGGGGGGGACAAAAAGTTTATCACATGAAAATTGGACTGTATTTTTCGATATTTAGTGCCGGTTGCTTGAGTTCCGGTTAACTGAGAGTTTACTGTATCTACATTTAAATTTAGACTGGATTAGCACACATGAATCAGAACATTTATTTGTTCAAAGAGAATCTGCAATCTGCTATGGTCTTCAAACCTAAATGCTGTTTACACAAACTGTAACACTATGAAAATACATAGTGAGAAGATGGCACTTCAAACACACCAACAATTAATATAGCTGGGTTGTAAGGAAGACGTTGATCAAAATGTTTCTACTTTCTACCTGTACTTTGAATTAAAAAATGAGTTGTTATATTGAGTAAGTAAAGACAGAAAGGCTGTATCATGACACGTTCTGGTGCCCAAACCTTTCAGAGCCCTAGTAGTGAAATTACCACATAGGCGAGAGTTGAGGGGGGGACTAACACATAGTCAAGTTCTGAGAGGGGTCTAGGAATGGAAAAGACTAAGGCAAGAATCCTCGCAAGGTTTTACTGGCCAGGAATAATGAAAGTAAATGAGAACCTCTGTTCAGGAGTCCCTGGATTGCAGAAGAACACCCCCTTAGCCAAGCTTCAAAGAATTTTGATTTCAGTGGCTGTTATAAAGGTGCAATTTGAAAATATTGCTACAGATACCTGGGCCATTGATAAAAACCAACAGTTGAGTTTCAGTACGTTTGGTCATACTGGACTACAGTATCCAGGAGCTATTCCCCTACATAAGGCTAATGCTGTTGTGTTCGAGTATGTCTACATAATGAAATACTGACTGACCAAGGTACTCTTTCTACAGCAAGACTAATGCGTCATCAGCTGTGTCAGAGCTTTAAGATCAAGCAGTTAAAAACCTCAGTATAGCATCCCCAAACAGATGGGTTAGTAGTACATTTAAATGAAAAATTAAAATCATATTACAGAGGTGTAACTGAGTAAGATAGTAAAAACTGGGTCCAATTAACACCATACCTGCCACCTGCCATTACTCAAGTACCTCAAACCTCAACAGGGTTTAGTCCATTTGAGTTATTGTGTGGTAGACACCTGTGTGGACTGTTAGATATTACTAAAAAACCGGTGAAGACAAAACCATATGTAAAGGTGCCATAGAACAAGCAAGGAAGTCTTAACAACAGTGTTGTGCATTACAAGGAAGTATTGGAAAGAGCCCAGGTCACACAAAAAGTCAGAAGCAATAGAAGTGCAAAGACCAGTGAATTCAAAGCTGGAGTCCAAATGCAAGTTTTGGTCCTCTCCACAGGAAGCAACATTTTTGGCTAAGCAACAAGATCCATTTAAGATTGTAAAAAAATAAATAAGTAAATGATATGAAGTACAACAGAAGGACAGAGCAGATATTCCATATAAATGCCCTGAAACTATGAAAAGAAATATAGGCCTCTGCACTTAGTTTAATGACAGATACTAAAAAGGTTCGACAAACAAAGAAAAATGATGTCTGTGCCTGCAGTTCAGGAAAATGACATATTAGAGTTCTGTTAAGAAATAGTTTGTCTTTAGAGCTGGAAAAGACATGAATCAGCACCATAGTGAGACCATTCTAGGGGAAAAGATTATCTTGAAACCTTGTAGAATGCCTGAGTTGCAGAGAAATTGTATGCAATAGGAAGTGCAGAGGACTCAAACTGAGTGGAACAGTCCCATGGCATTAGCCTCAAAGCCTGATGGAACAATAAGATACTGTAAAACATTTAGGAAGCTAAAACGCATTTTGAAAATTGGTAGCTTCCAGATGAACAGGGTAGATGAAAACAGAAATGTTGATTCTTGACTAAATTAAGCTTAACAAAGGAACAGGCACATTCTTCTAATTGCTAAATCAAAAGAAAGACAGCCTTTGCAACACCAGAAGGCTGTTTCCAATATATATCCTTTCTTGATGTGACTTGGGGACTTTGTAACTTTTCAGAGAGTTATAGACAGAGTTGTAAAACCATGTCAAGTATGTTGCCCCTTAAGTAGATGATGTAGCAATATAGTCAGAAAACTCTGACTCTTAGTAAGTTTGACAATGGTCTGTGCTAGCCTCTCTGAGAAGATGTGGGTTAGAAATAAAGCTTAAAGAGCATCTAAAAGTTAATCTGCCTACACGTGTTTCAGAAATACTGGTTAAGTACACTCTACCTGCATTGACTTCCCCCACTTCTGAAACAGTTTTATCAAATCCGTAGGAAGTTGCACAGGTCATTGGTGTAAATATTGTATGCAGTGTTCTAATTGTCTGTCTAACAGACTTTGTCATACATTTTATGTCTGCTACTATAATATGTGCAAGACCGCTATAACTGTAACGTACATTATTGTTACTAACTTATTAAAGCCTTATACTATTTGTTTCTGCCCCTTTGGGCCCAGGTCATGACTGAAAAGGGACATTGTACCACCTCATCTGCATTGTTATTAAATTGCAATCAATCAATAATTAACTTTACATATGACAGAAGTAAAAAAAAATTAAGCTCTGTAATAGAATTATTGTTACTCTTAGGAAAGAAAAAAATTAGGTTGTACCCTGGCACTAAGAAACAAGTTGGAGTATGTTTAGGTTTACCATTGAAAATTTCTACCCTACTTTGAAACCTCAGTATCTTGCCCCCTTAAAATATCTGACGAAAGGAAAGTAGTCCCAAAATATTAAGTGTACATTAAAGACAGGTAGTACTTTTAGTTAGCTGAATAGAATATTATATTATGTTCAAGGCCTGTCTTTGCCTCTTCTGTCTCCCTAACAGTAATGTTATGATAGACCTTTGACAAAGAAGATCTCATATGTCTTTTGAGAAGAAAATTGAATAAAGTAGAAATCAGGTATTTCACCATTGAGAGGAATGCTTGGACAGTCAATGGACACTATTCTTGAAAAATTATTACCTTCTTGGCTGAAGATTTACACACAGAACAAGCCTGGTATTATGACTGAAAGATTGGGAACACATAATATTCCAGTTAGACACAATCCTTGCAGTCTTTTAACTTCATGGTGCAATGCAGATGGACATGCTGATGAAAAGTAGTCACAGTTAAGCATAATTATTATCTGAGAGGAAAAAAATGTCATGCTGGTGTGTGTCTGTAAACTGTTATTTTTAAAATTGCAACACTGTATTTGTAAAAGCAAGAAATTTAAGAAGACAAAATAAACAAAGTAAGGACAATTTCAGGTTTCTGTTAACCAGTAAAGAAATGATCAGGTGTGTGCATAACCAAAGTGAGTAGAAAAGATGGATTAGTGGCAAAGTTGGAATATATTGTAAAAAGACAGTTTAAATGCTAACGTTTTCTGACAATTTTCTCCAAACAGGCACAACAAAGGATAGCGTTATTCTGCTGTGCCATGTTGTCTTACCTAACAGTGTCACAAGTCTGTAACCACTGCATCCAAGTTTGGGTTTTATTTGCGAGGGTGACTATGGCTTAGGCTGCCGGCTGCAGTCCTTCTAACTATATTTACTCTTTATTTCTGTTTGTGTTTTTTGTTTCTTAAAAATAATTGACTTTCCCATTTTGGTACTTGGACATTCCCAGCATGAGCAATGCATGCACAGAATTCTGGTTTCTGTGTGATAGGCTGATTCAGCTGCAGCTTTTTATAAAATGACCCAACATTGATGGGAATGCCCTCAAAGAAAAAAAGACAACTGTGCTTTGTTCTGTTTCTTCCTGTCATGTTCCGATGTACCAAGATAAAACAGCTGGCAATTTTCCCACTGGTTTAGGCTGCTTCAGGTGACTAGTGCATGAGGCAGCCTGAATCAAAGTGAAACAATATGGAGTGACTCGCAGACAGGACTGCAAGCTCTGGAGAAAACTGTTTTATTTGGTTTGTTTGCTTTATTAACTGCATTTTAATTAAAGTTTGCTATGTCTACTGCAACCTAGTCCATGAGATGGTATGTTGTTTTTGATAGTTAATATATCTGGTAGATAGTGTAGATGACAAGGTTCTAAGCTGTCAGCAAGTTGTTGAACCAGTGCTCCAGGGTTAAGTAAATTTACTTCCATTTGCCTACTGTAAACGCTGAGCAAATCACCTGACTAGATACTGCTCCCAGGTCTCTCCTAATAAAGAACAGTTGTGTACAGTGAAAAAACGTGTTTGCATGTGGGTGTGTGTGTGTGTGTGAGTGTGTGTGTGTGTGTGTGTGTGTGTGTGTGTGTGTGTGTGTGTGTGTGTGTGTGTGTGTGTGTGTGTGTGTGTATGTGGGGGGGGGGTACTGAAATGAGTTGCACTGTATGTGTGTGTCTGAAATCAATAAGCTGAAATACATTATATACATTACTGTGACCATTACATAGGTATTTATTTGTTCATTTTATCACAATCAGATATCTGAGATGTATACACTCAGTAAAGTGATTGCAGTTGGTGAGCACACATCTGTATATGTTTGTGTGTGTGTGTGTATATGTGTATGCATATTATTAATTAGTGATCCCTATGAGTGTGTGTATGCATGTGTGTGTCTGTGAGACTGAGATATATTACTATGGCCATCATTTATGTAATTATTCATCCATTTAACAAAAAATCAGACTTGAAAATATTACTGCAGCCAGTAGTTTTATATTTACTCATTTATTTAACAGCAATCAAACGTGAAGTTTTTACAGTTAATAAAGTGCCTATAACTTGGTTATAACTAGGAGGCACTGAGCAAGTCTGTGGATGGAACTGACTGACCCCTCCTGTCATTTGATCACAGTTGAATTACTATAGATTCATAGATATACCAAGGCCAAGAATATTATGACCATTCTTGCTTTGGCAGTACCCTCCCTCAGGCAGTGTCTCCTTTCTCCTGGAGGGCCATGCCAGCCAATCCTGAGTGAATATGAGGATACATTTCCAGTCATCTAGTTTATGTTAAAGGGAAGATAGTGAGTCACACAGCTTAAAAGAGAGGAGGGTTATTCCAGAAGTTCTGAAGGGGCTAGGTTATAAACCTATCCCTTCATTATTTTTTATTTGTCTGATGGTGAAGATTTAGATCCCTGGTTCTAGAATTGGTGGAGATGTTAGACTTGCAGAGAAACAGGCGTTCTAGGACAATCAGGTCTCTAATAATGCAATAAGCAAACAAAGATCTCTTCTCAAAAGTCTATAAAACACTGAATAAAGGGCTAAAGCTTCAGCCACTCTTGGTATTTATGGAACTTTAGTCATGTGATCTTTTTAGTTATGAACCTTTAGGGTCTTTCTCATTGTTTGATATGTTTAATGAGCTATATCTCAAAGGGGGGTGAGTGTTGTACTTGGCAGCTGGCCCGATCAATGCTACGTATAAGGGATTGATTATCTTTCTAGATTTTTGGTGATGTCCATTAAGCAATTAGCTGGACTAAATAAAATGATTTCCAGATAACATGATACTCAAAAGAGAGGGAGCTATCAACTCAAGTACCTAGGTGTCTAACTACGTTTCTGTTATATTTTGTAGAGAAGTGTTATCTAGACAGTATGATGAGAGTTTGTTTAGCAAAAGTGATGATATACACTTCTTAGCATTTTGGTTAAGCCCATTTTTAGTACACCAAGTGTTTACTAGAGCAAGTTCATTCTGGACAGTTTGGTTGTCAATGAGTAACTAAACAACAACCTCTAGTTTGCAATCATCTGCAAACTTTGTTTAACAGAGGCCTTGGCTCTCTATTTTCAGATATGTGAAGTAAATACTAAAAAAGAGAATTCTGAGGTATATTACTGGTCACTTTCATACTTTCTGATGAAGCACCTACAACTCGCACTCTGTGGGTTCTGCCTTTCAGACAGTTTATTATCTATCTTATCCCATATGGGGCAAAGCTTTTGTATGATGCCAGCAGAGAAAATGGTGTTGAATACATTTGCCAGGTTATGATACTATTATTACAAATCACTATCATTATTATTAATTAATATGTCTTGGCAGGTCTTGTGTCTGTTTGAGTAAAGCAAGCCAAAATACATTATTATGACTATTATTTTTATTTATTTGTACTTATGCCTCCAAGGTATTTATATTGAATAAAGTGGCTACAATGAGTGGGTACTGAGGCATTCTGTATTGGAAAATAGTTAAAAGGTAAACAGTCATTGACCTAACATAATATAGTCTCACCCCATTCTGTTAAACATTTACCCATTTGGTTGCTTCCTACAGCCGCCCTTGCTTTAAAGTTATCAGCCACCACTGCCTATATGTAGCAGGTTGTTAATATTTTTGTGGACCATGCAACAAAGAAGAAAAAAATCAAGAATGTAGAATATTGTCCATTTTTATAAGTAACTTTATTATGGTGGGGGGGGGACTAATTAGAAAATTAAATAAATATACTTGTATGCTTTATATAAAATGAATATGTATGACATATTTTATTGCAAAATGTAA
The DNA here is from genome assembly GCF_019279795.1 of Protopterus annectens. Classification (NCBI taxonomy): domain Eukaryota; kingdom Metazoa; phylum Chordata; order Ceratodontiformes; family Protopteridae; genus Protopterus; species Protopterus annectens. The sequence goes on along the minus strand of NC_056735.1, from coordinate 309,415,505 downwards.
TCATAGAATTGGTAAGAACTCACAAGACATTCAAGAGAAGCATGTTCAACTGAACAACTGTATGAAGTGAATGGGTAAAAGTTCTAAATGCACTTTTAGCCAAATAATTACTGCCCAGATAAAAGAGAATTCCACTGATTATTGCATCTGTGGGATATTAAGCCACCATGTTAAAAAGCAGTCTAAAGTGTTGTGACTGAAAGGTGGTTTCTAACTTTAAATGCTATTCAAATGACCTAGCATATACACAATATGATTTGACAAACCAAAAGTTAGACCGTGATAATAAGATTTGCACTAAGAAAAATGCAAATTAATCAACCAAAATTCTAAAAACGTATTAATAAACAGTGTATTTGTAGAATGATAGTCTATACATATGAAAGAATAAACAACATCAGAGACTGTACATTGAAAATAAATTCCTAATATACTGTTTGACGGAGGAGAGGAATAGAAAAGGAAAGGAGACAGTGAGGGAACCACACTATGTTGGATTTAACAGAACAAGACATTTCGATAAAATATTTAGCTAGTTATGTTGGGGAATAATCCAAGGGCAAGCCTTGCATTTTGTGCACTTTTTTCTAAGCCATTAATATTGTTTGTATATATATGTGTATGTATATATATATATATATATATATATATATATATATATATATATATATATATATATATATATATATTCTTATTTCCCTATACATACTTTGGGCTGAGAGAGCTGATAGTGTCTTCCACTGTTATTCTTGCCATCGCAAATAGGCAAATGAGACACAGGCTGTGAGTTTTGGGGTCATTATTGTCAACAGATGGAAATAATTGCTGTTCACTTGAAATACACATGCTATGGATTGCATAGTTAGGTTTGAGGTCTCAGTCTAAATTACTTGGGCTGTTAGGCAAGATCGGAATTTGTGCTGGGGGTCTACTGTCTGCTATCTCTGTTCCATAAACCTGCATGTATTGTTTTGTGCCATGTGCTGTTGACAAATGGCTGTCAGAGATAAATAACAGCTGTTTTCCTTTAATGAGCACAAAGAGATTTACATCCTTGATAGTTAGAAAAACATTAAGGCAGCTAATATTAGAGTATACAAAAAGTGCAGTGCACCCTATAACAACTCAACTCATGCATGCGTACATGCACTCATACATACCCACACCTGCACAGACGTGCACACACACTTAGATTCATAGGTTGATACTAGGCTATCTGCCCTAGGGCATTTATAAGCCTAGCCAGTGTGTTTGTGTGTTTGGCTTTCGCCACCCTTTTAGATTAGTTGACTGTGCCTCTGTATAGTAGGTCACAGAAGGTAGCCCTTTTAAGGTTAGTTTACTGTACCTCTGTCAAGCAGGGACACAGAAGAGATCCCAGGGGTAAACTTACGATCTCCCATACACTCGTCAAGATTTCTCTTGAAGAGGGTCAGTGAGGGACTCTGCCTAACATGGATTGGGATTTTGTTCCAGAGTGAGGGGAGCCTCTGGGATATGAATCTGTCCCTCCAGCATGTCCTATTTATTTCTGTGCTGAGGTTCAAGTCCCTGGAGCATGTAGCTCTAAGGGATTTGGATTTCCTGAGATGAAGCATGTCCGTTAATTCTGGGTTGGACATGGCTTTATACGTCAGACACAGATCGCCTCTGATTAGGCTGTACGCAACTGAGTAGAGCTGGAGTTTCTTTAGCCGAACTGCATAGGGCATCTGCTTGAGCCCCTTGATCCTCTTGGTGAGATACATTTGGGGTCTTTCCAGTTGCTGCAGGTGTCAGGTAAGGTACATCCCAAACGGGGCATTGTACTCAATTATGGGCTTGATAAGTGATGAGTAGAGGGGCACAAATGACCTCAATTGATCTAGATGTGAATCCTTTTGTGATAAGGTGGGCTATATAGAAGGTCTTTCTAACCACTTTGGCAACGTGATTGTCACAAGAGAGATTGCTATCTACTTGGGTCCCCAAGTCCCTAATTACTTCTTCCGTACTTAATGGATTACCACCTATGTGGTAATTTCTGGGCACTTTGTTTTTCCCAAAGGGGATGACTATGCACTTTTTGGCATTTAGCTTTAGGCCATGGCTCTGGCACCAGTTATCCATCTCTGTGAGACCCTTTTGGAGGATGCTTGTGTCAACCGGAGAGTCGATTACGGCACCCAGTTTGCAGTCATCTGCGAACTTGGTCAGCCATAGTCCACCCATGTTAGCCTGTGCCTCGGAGAAATATATACCGAACAAGAGAGGTCCTAGGACTGAGCCTTGTGGGACACCACTTGTAACTGGTTTAGAGTCTGACATGGCACCTGCTATTCTGACCATGTGGGTTCTATCCCTGAGCCAGTTTGCAACCCATCTTGTGACATAGGGGTTGATATTTAAGCTGGTGAGCTTATTTATGATGCCCGAGTGGGGTATTGTGTCGAAGGCTTTTGCGAGGCCCAGGTAGGCTGTTTGAACTACCTTCCCTTCATCTGTGGCTTTGGTAACTGTTTCAAAGAAGTCGACCAGGTTCAAGAGGCAAGATCTGCCCTTAACAAAGCCGAATTGGGTAGGATCCAGTGTCTGGAGGTTCCCAATGTCTTTCTTTATGATTTCCATGATGATACGCTCCATAGCTTTGCAGACCAGACTAGTCAGGCTTATAGGGCGATAGTTTCATCATGGATCGTAGTTTCTTGCTAGTACTGATCAGTGATGCCTTCCCTTTTTGGGATTTTGCTTTGTCATGTAGTAGCTTTCTCCTTCTGTTGTATAGCTTATTTATGGCCGGGGTCCACCAGACAGGTCTCCTGCCTTTGGAGGAGTGAGTCTTGGTTTTATTTGGGATAGCATGCTCCATGCATTCCTGTAGGTGTCCATAGAATGCTTTTGTAAAGGATTCTGCATTTTGGGCCGTATTTTCCATTGGCCCGGGGGCTTTGAAGGATTCCACCTCAGTTTTGAGAAGTGTGAAGTTTGCTTTTGAGAAGTTCTTCACCATGGTTTCCTTGACTAGGGGTGGGGACGGAATATGGATGTCCAGTGAGATTTGTTTATGGTCTGATCTTACCAATGAGGGGTATACCTCTGGTGTGGAACATAGAGACCCCATGTTGGTGATGACCAGATCCAATATGTTTTCCCCTCTTGTGGGAGTGGTGACCAGTTGTTCCATAGCATTTGAGTTTATAAATTCTAGGAACCGTTGGGCGAGGGTGTTTGGGCTTGAGTAGTTTTTCCAATCGATGTTTGGGTAGTTGAAGTCACCCAATATAATAGTGTTTGGAGAGACCTTCATATTCTGCAGTGTTCTCAGGAAAGCCGAGTGAGGTTCCTGTGTTTGGGAGGGTGGTCTGTAGCAGGCTACAAACTGAAAGGCAGATGTTCATCGTATTACACTGCTGCAGTCATCACACTTGGGTTATCCTGCCGTCAGGTGGTCCCGCAGTCGGCCCGAGTTCCAAAGTCTTGGTCTGGTGTTGGTTGCTGTCGCTTCTTCCCTAACGTCAGTGCACCAGGGGTATATAAGATGCAACTGACGCCATTTTCTTCAGTTTTTCTTGCCGCGCGGTGCCCGATGCAAAAGCAGTTCGCAAGTGCCGGTCGGCCGACTCCTGAGATTTTCATTCCGAATCCAGAACTGAAGTCTTCTACAAAGCTAAGTACCCTGTTGGGGAAACTTTTTCTTGCCTCAGACCGATGTCAGTAAAAGTTAATAATTGTATTTCTTGTGGGAAGCAAATACCTCATAAGGATTTCCATTCCTATTGTATCCCATGCCTAGACCCAGACCACAACGTCACTGGTTGTCAGTTTTGTGCTAGGTTTAACAAGCGCACTATTAAATGTCGGTTTGATTTTTCCCGACATTATTTTGGCAGAAAATTCAATTACACCATGCCGTCGGAACAACCGACGACCGGAATACACAAAAAGCGCAAAGACAAGGACAGGCATCCGAGGCCCAAAACTGAAGACGAACCCTCTGCTAGGCCAGTCGCTGGTTCTCCGGTTTTCAGCGAGGTGCCTTCGCAGCCCATGATGACCGCTTCTTTGGAACCACAGGCCGCCTCTGACTCCCACATGGAGATGGCTGGGCCTTTGGATACACCAGACTTGAGACCTACCGAGACTATCCCTTCTGAGGTCTCTGGGGTAGCTGAACAACCTGCAGCTTCAGAGGGTGTTTTCAGACCTACTCAGTTAACCATTAAATCTTCTACTAAATCTAAACCAAAGAAACAGCTTCAGCATTCATCAGCACCAGCCTCCATGCCTAAGAAACAGATGCTCAAAATGGCCGAAGACCTAATTACTCTGATCAGGGGGTCCCACCCTCCTCCTGATAAAAGGCTTAGACAGGATGCAGACTATGACTCATCTGATCAGTTGTCCATCTCCTCTGATTCATCCTCAGACCTAGGATACTCTTTACCCCCTTATGAGGATTCTGATGCTGAGAAATCCATTCCTTCAGCCTCTCCTGTAGAGGACTACTCCTTTGGGGAAACCTTACATACCATGCGGGAGCATTTCCATTGGGAGGGCCAGGATTACACAGAATCCAAGAAAAGGCTCAGAGATTTCCTTTTATTACCTCAACACAGACCCCTTGCTATTCCGCCAGTGTTAGATGTTGTGGATGGTATGTATGCTGAATCCAGCTTAAATCCTGATTCTTTACCTCCAGCTCCAGTTAAGCCAGACAGATATTACAGAGTCGCTGACTCTCACAAATTCCTTTATAAAAGCCCTGTTGCTGATCCTGAAACTATTTCCCAGGGTCCCAAAGGGGTAAAGTCCTCTACAGCAAAAAATCCAGTTCCCTGTGATAGAGATTCCAGGGCATTAGACAGATGGGAAAAGAAAGTTTACACATCTGCAACTTTAGCAATGAGAGCACTAAATTGCCAGTTTCACATGCTTAAATATCAGCAATATTTGATGTCTCAGTTGAAACAAAAAATGCTTCCAAATTCAGAACTTCCTTACTATAAGGAAATGCAGGATTTATTGCATGCAGCTGAACAAGTGGGAAAACATACTTGGCAATGTGGTTTTGATTCCTTAGAGGTCTCCTGTAGAGCAGCAGTTACAGCGTCTGTCATTAGAAGGCATGCTTGGTTAAAAGAACAGACCTTACCAGATCATGTTAAAGCAAAGTTATTGGATGCACCCTTGCAGCAGGATGTTTTATTTGGAGTTAAGGCAGAAGAGGTATTAAAGAAAATGGAGGATAAATCAAAATTTATGCAAACGTTGAAGGATTTCTTACAGGTTCAGCCTCCTCAGTTTAGCAGAATTTGGCTAACAAAAAATTGGTCCTTTCCAGTTTCAGACAGACCTCAAAGGGGCAGATATGTCCAAGAGGCAGAGGTCAACCACAAGGTACTTACAGACCTCAACAATGGGGTACTTCAACCCAGAAAGAAGGGGAAGACAGGCCTCATCCTTATAAAAAGCAGACCCAATGACTTCCCACTACAGCTGCCAAACATCTCTCTCTTGGCAGCCCCGTTGGGGGGAAAACTGACACTTTACAGTCACAATTGGCAATTAATCACCAAATACAAATGGGTTCTCAATATTGTGTCTCAAGGTTACAGGTTCCACTTTCACACTCTGCCAAGGTTAAAAGGAATGAAAAATCTGCCACCAAATCAATGGGCAGAGGCTCAAAGGCAAATTACAGCACTCATGGACATGAGAGCTGTTCAAGAGGTACCAATACAGGAGCAAGGACAAGGATTTTACTCAAGACTCTTTCTTGTTCCCAGAAAGGACAAAGCCTGGAGGCTCATTCTGGATCTTTCTTCTCTAAATACTTACCTGGATGTTCCAAAATACAAAATGTTGACACTACAACAGCTTCTTCCCATGCTGGGCAAGAGGCTTGGCTCGTAACATTGGACCTCAAGGAGGCATACCTGCATGTCCCTATCAGACAAAATTGCAGAAGATACCTCAGATTCGTAGCAGGTTCAATGCACTACCAATTCTCTGCACTGCCCTTTGGCTTATCTACTGCGCCCAGGGTCTTTACAAAATGCCTGGCACCAATAATTGCATTTTGCAGACAAAAAGGAATTCAAATTTACCCATATTTGGACGACTGCCTTATTCAAGCAGAGAGCAAAGACATTCTTCTAAAGCATCTGGCGTTTGTAAAAAGACTGCTAATTTGCCTAGGGTACACAGTAAACGAAAAGCAATCAAAACTAGTGCCCTCACAAGAGATAATATTCCTGGGTGCCAGCTTAAATACAATGGCCCAGATGGCTTATCTCACGCCAGACAAGCAAAGACAACCGATTCAATATTTCCAATTAATGGCAACAAAGACTCAACTCCCTGCAAGAACAATTCTGCAGGCCTTGGGTTACATGGCATCTTGCATACTACTAATTCCATATGCAAAACTGCATATGAGGAAACTACAATGGTACCTAAAGAGTGTCTGGTCTCAACACTGTCACAGTTTGGAAACAGTAATACCACTTATTCCTTGCCTTCAACAGGAGTTTCGATGGTGGGCTCAAGCCTGTCACCTCAACAAGGGACAGTCTTTCACTCAACCCACAGTCAGGCAACCACTGACAACAGATGCTTCAGATTACGCCTGGGGAGCACACATGGCAAGAAAATGTATTCAGGGCAAGTGGGACGCAGAACAAAAGCATCTTCACATCAATCAAAAAGAGATGCTAGCTGTACAAAATGCCCTTATAGCTTTCAAGGACCTTCTGCATCCAGGACAGACAACACCACAGTTATGTGGTACATAAACAAGCAAGGGGGCACTCATTCATATCCCCTCTGCAGACAAGCCGTGACCTTGTGGAACACAGCTATAGCCTATCAAGTTCATCTGCAAGCACAATTCCTGCCAGGAGAGAAAAACACACTGGCAGACGACTTAAGCAGAAACATCATGGATCCACATGAGTGGAAATTAAATCCACAAATGTTCAGGATGATAACACAGACATGGTGGAGCCCGGACATAGATCTGTTCGCATCCCCAATGAATTGCCAGCTACAGAAATTCTGCACAGGGACTTACCACCCACAAGCATGGAAAGTGGATGCCCTCTCATTCAGCTGGAAAAACCTACAAGTATACGCTTTCCCACCACTGCCTCTCCTTTCAAAGGTACTCATAAAAGCCAGACAAGAAAGGTCAAAGATGATCCTGATTGCCCCAGACTGGCCACGCCAGCACTTGTACCCAATCTTAAAGAACTTAGCACAAGAACCACCATGGATTTTGCCTCAAATCTCACAACTTCTGACTCAGCAAAACAATCAGATACTGCACGGCCAGCTCAAGACTTTAAACCTGGCTGCATGGCAAATTTCTTAGTCAAGCAAACAGTGCCTGTCTCCAAAGCTGTTATGGATGTCATTCTGGAAGCCAGAAGGCCTAGTACCAGGAAAGCATATTCAGATAAATGGAAGAGATTCTGTGCCTGGAACCAGGTTCACAACCTTGACCCTCTTGTCCCAAATATTCCTCAGATACTACAATACTTGACTGAGATGCTGGACAAGGGCCTCTCCTTTTCATCCATTAAGATCCATGCCTCTGCCATCTCTGCTAATTACAACACGGATCCACCTATTTTTTCTCATCCTTTGGTAAAACAGTACCTCAGAGGGGCTAAAAACATAAGACCGCCCCATAGAGCACCAACTCCAACTTGGGATCTCAACTTTGTCTTGGAGAAATTAACTTTACCTCCTTTTGAGCCAGCTAACTCAGCAGACCTAAAATATGTCTCTTGGAAAACTGCTCTGCTCCTGGCAATAACCTCAGCACAAAGAATTTCAGAATTACATGCACTAATGGCAGTGGAACCCTTCATCATATTCAACAAGACAGGGTGTCTTTAAGAACAAACCCTACTTTTATGCCAAAGGTGGTATCAAGTGTGACTCTAAACCAAACTATTCACTTGCCAACTTTTTATCCAAATCCACAGAATAAAGGGAAGAGACTACTGCATTCCTTGGACATACACAGGCAGTTACGCTTCTACTTGGACAAAACTAAAACTTTCAGAAAAACTGAGCAATTGTTTGTATCATATACTGCAGGAACACAGGGAAAAGCCATTTCCAAACAGACCATTTCAAAATGGATAAGCCATTGCATACGTTTCTGCTATACACATCATGGGAAAACTGCACCTAACAACATTAAGTCTCATTCCACCAGGGCAACAGCCACTTCAACTGCCTACCTCAGAGGAGTACCTACCAAGGACATTTTGGAAGCAGCAACTTGGAGTTCTGTACATACCTTCACCAAGCATTACCATCTGCCTCTTTACTCTAAATCCAGAGCTGGCTTTGCCACTGCAGTTCTGCAGGGCCTTATAGCCACCCCTAATGCCTTATAGAACCAGCCACCCTACCTCTGCTTTGGGATTCTACCCAAGTGTGATGACTGCAGTGGTGTAACATGATGAACATTGTACAGTTTTGTACCTACCATAAATGTAGATGTTCGAGTGTAGACACTGCTGCAGTCCAGGTTACCCTCCCTCCTTCCCCTCTTACTTGCTGTTACTTACCCTGGTATTCTACCCTTGCTGCCTATGGGAAGTATTTGCTGGTAACATAAAGTATTTGATTGCTTTTCTTATGTATGTTTTATTAGCAATTTACATTGCCTACCTTTTTGGGGGCACCTGAAATCTGGGGCAAGAAAAACTGAAGAAAATGGCGTCGGCTGCATCTTATATACCCCTGGTGCACTGACGTCAGGGAAGAAGTGACAGCAACTGACGCCGGACCAAGACTTTGGAACTCGGGCTGACTGTGGGCCCACCTGATGGCAGGATAACCCAAGTGTGATGACTGCAGCAGTGTATACACTCGAACATCTACATTTATGGTAGGTACAAAACTGTACTTTTTGCCCACTGTTAGTTGTACATGGATGGTCTCCGATGCTTCGTGCAGTGCCACTAACCTGGAGGTGTGGGTATCTTTGATAAATATGGATACTCCCCCTCCTTTTGTGGTTCGGTCCGAGTTTTGGGGCCGGAAAGCATGGTATGAAGTATAACCTGTTAGTGCTGGGGTGCTCTCGTGAGCCTTGAACCAGGTTTCTGTTACTGCACAGATATCGATATTCTCCATACTGAGGAAAGTCTCGAGTGCATGCATCTTGAGGTTTAGACTTCTGGCGTTGCAGCATTGCCCTTAGGTTTTTTTTCTTTGTGTTGTCTATGGGGGTGGGTTTGTCTTTTGAGCCTTGCCTAAAAAAGGCACTATGGGGGAGGCAAGAGCCTTTGCCAGTATTTGAAAACCCAGGGGTGACAGGTGCAAGCCGTCCCTAGCAAAGCAATGTGGCTTGTCGAGCATGTCATCCCAGGCTGACAGACATTGGATCCCCTTTGAATGACACCAATACTTTAGCCAATTGTTAAAATTGATCATTTTGTCTTTATACTGTGGCATCATTCTTGGTGAGGGTAAGATGCTACTCAAGGTCAGGGTCATACCGGCCTGGGCTACATGATCAAAGAGCTCCTGTACGTCTTTTTTCATGTAGTCCAGGGAGGTACGTCTCAGGTCATTCACACCAGCATGGACAATGACGGAGTCATATTTGTACTTGCTTTGGCGTGACCTGAGTGCTTGTGTTATGTGGTGGATCCTGGCACCCGACAGGCAGCTTAGAGTGACCTTCTCCTTGTTCAGCCTGGTGAGTGGGATGTCAGTGTGTCTGACAATAGAGTCACCTATTACAAGTGTATTAGGTGTGTTGTTTAGCCTTAAGGGCTGTGACTGTGTGGCACACTGACTTTGTGAGCTATATACTATGTGGATATTGTTTCGTGGTAGGTGTTGCTTGGATGTCTGCTTTGGAGGTCTCTGCTGCTTAGGCAGATTTTTATTTAGAGCCACCGAGTATGTTTTTGTGTGTTTATGTGTTTGTTTTGCTGATGCAATAGGTCTATGTGAGACTGGATTTGTGGTGTGTGTGGTTACCTTCTCCTCCTGACAGACTGTGCCAGTACTGGGTTGAGAGAGCTTAGCCTCCAGTTTGGCTATATAGTTGCATCTCGCACATATATTTGAGCTTGTTGGGAGGAGGAGAGGGTGGTCTGTATACATAAGGCAGTTGTAACATTGCCTCAAGAGTCCCAGATTCACCAGCTGGACTGGAGAGTAAACACGAAACTGACCTTTGGACATGCCTGAATAATATAGGGAACTACTTATTGACTGATCAGAAAGAACCAATAGGGAGCAAGTGCTTAGAAGGAGTATGAGGATGTAGTGCTTTAGTTTGTGTTTACCTATGAGATTACTTATACGAGCAAGTGCAGGGCTTTAGAATGAAAATAGAGTGCTTAATTAGAGATTTAGAGCACTTCTAAGGGAAAAAGTAAAGAGCACACTTTGTGGAGCCGGGAATAGTTTAGCCCATCCAGCCCCCACTGAAGTTCCATTTCTGTGACACAGAAATGGCTGTAGGGAATTTAATAAGGCAAAATCACCTTACTTTCTAGCAGAGAGTACTTGTTTAGAAAACAACCCCTCTGAGAATGCTGACTTTCTTTTTAAATATACAAACAAAAGCCACAAGGTAGCTGAATGGTCCAAAGGTTAAAAACAGTAAATGTCCAGAAAAAATACTAGTAATCCAACCTTCTCGAGTATTTTAATAAGAATAAAAAAACAAAGCTTTCTGGTCATTCAAGACTCTTCTACAGTGTTAAAAATATAGCTAATTAGCAACTCTAATATATATTAACAGCCAGCCTATAGATCAAAGTGAATAAATAACATGGTAAAAACAATTAACTCAACCTGATAAAAAACAATTAAATCAACCTGATAAAAAGCAATTAAATCAACATGATAATCAGCATTTAGTCTCAGTTAAATACTAGTCATATTCTAAAAACACACTAAACAATTCTAAGAAATACTCAAAAAGTATGTATATAATCGCTGTCGCACATACTAGTCCCTACTACACATATTTTAATAAAAGCATATAAATATGATGTGTATATATATATATATATATATATATATATATATATATATATATATATATATATGTATATATAGGTATATATACATATATGTATATATGTGTATATATATATATATATATATATATATATATATATATATATATATATATATATATATATATAAACTAAAAATAAATATACATGACAAAATATATTTCATGTATTTGGTGACATAAGTCTTCTTTTCTTTTAACAAAGGTTTAACACTGTTCATAATGTTTTACCCTGGTGGTTAGTCTGCCCTAAAATAATTTATCCACTTATATTCTGCAAGCTCGGTCTTAATCACTACATCTCTCCCTCTTCTATTAAAATATATTTTCTGCAATACTCTAAATGTAAATGTATGATCATTTTCATAAAGTGTAACATGCTTAATAGTGTGCTAGCTTGCACTGCACTTAAATTGTTTTTAGTGCTGTTTTAGCTGCTTTTCTGTTAAAAAAAATCTAAGCTTGTTTCCTGCCTTTCCTGTAACTAGTCTAGTCCAGATACAGATTTACTGTATCCAGGACTGTTTGCAAGCTTCTGAGCCCCCCAAGCCTTTCTGTGTTTGAAGGAAGCCTTTTAGCTTATCTTGTAGTTTATTGGCCATTTGGGCAGTTTTTCCATCTCTTTAAACTTTTTGGTTAAAAGGTCCATTTTTGTGCTTGTTTCCCGCTTTTCGTGTAACTAGTCTGGTCCAGATATAGATTTGGTGTATCCAGGACTTTTTGTAAGCTTCTGAGCTCCCCAAGTCTTTCTGTGTTGGAGGGAAGCTTTCTAGCTTATCAGTGGGATTGGTAAGCACTAGGTAGCCTATCTACCACAAGGAGTGGTTTCTGGCCCAGAAATTGTAGTTTATTAGCCATTTGGGCAGTTGTTCCATCTCTTTCAATTTTCTGGTTTAAAAACCCATGTTTGCGCTTGTTTCCCACCTTTCTGAAGAGTGCCAAAGTCTGCTCTTTAATTTTTCCCTTAGATCTGTTAGTTCTCTCCTGTCCTGCACTTTTACTAGCTTATTAGTCTAGCACTTTACCAGACTTCTTGTAGCAATTATTGTAGCACACAAAAGTGCTACTAGCACAAAAACATTCTACAAGGAAACAGCTCCAGTACTTATTATTAATGCCCACCCCTCCAGGCATGTCTAAAGGTCAGTTCCCTGTGCTTTCTCCTATTAATCTGGTGAACTTCGGCGTCCTGAGGCAATGTAGCAACTGCCAAATGTACACTGAGAGCCCTCTCCTCTTATCTCCCAACACCCAGACTTAAGAGAGATGCACTTATATATCTGAATTGGAAGCCAAGCACTCTCCAGCCAAGACCGGAATATATGGTCAAGAGGAGAAGCTCAACACTTGCACCACACCACATGGAACACACAGTCCTCCAGAACACACACCAGCACTGCCTTCACATAAAAACACAAACCACACACCCACCGTTGCAGAGGCTCTCAATAAAAATCTACCCAAACAGCAGAGACCTCCAAGGCAGAAACACACTCGACCACCACAACACAACACTAATCATAAGACACATAACTCTCCTAAACAGTGTGTCACTCAACCAAAGCCCCTAAGGCAAAACAGCATGCCCAACACACTAGTTATAGGTGACTCGATAGTGAAGCACACTGATGTCTCACTCACTAGGTTGAATAAGGGGAAAGTAACAGTCAGCTGCCTGTCAGGTGCCAGGATCCACCACATAATGCATGCACTCAGGTCCCTCAACAACAAGTACAAATATGACTCCGTCATTGTACATGTGGGTGTGAATGATCTGAGATGTACCTCCCTGGACTACATGATAAGAGACATGGAAGAGCTCTCGTATTATGTAGCCCAGACGAATATGACTCTAGCCCTGAGCAGCATCCTACCATCACCCAGAGTGATACTACATTACAAGCAGAAAATGATTGATTTCAAGAATTGGCTAAGTTTCTGGTGTCATTCTAAGGGGATCCAGTATCTGCCTGGGATTAACAGACCTCGATGCTTTGCCAGAGATAGTCTGCATCTCTCACCCCTGGGCTTCCGGATACTGGCCAAAGCTCTTGCCACACCTATAGTGCCTTTTTAGGCGGTGTTCCAAAGACCAAATTACCACCAATGCAGCTACAAACAAATGCAATCTGAGGGTCTTGCTGCTCAACGCTAGAAGTCTGAATCTCAAAATGCACTCACTCGAAGCACTCCTTAAATTGGAGAACATCGACATTTGTGCTGTAACAGAGACCTGGTTCAAGGCAGCAGAAAGAACCCCTGCACTACCAGGCTATAGCTCGTTCCACACCTTTTGGCCCCAGAACTTGGACCGAAGCTCCAAAGGCAGTGGTGTTTCCATATTCATAAAGGATGCACACACCTCCAGACTGGTAGCCCAACAGTATGCATCAGAGATACTTCAGGTGCAGATAACATTGGGTAAGACAGCGATTCAGGTCATAGCCTGCTATAGGTCCCCAACCATGTTCCAAGACTCACACTCCATGATGTTTTTCGTGGTTCACTCTTGCAGTCCTAACATATGTAGATGTTTGAGTGTATTCACTGTTGCATTCCTAACATATGGGTCATCCGGCTCCTGGTAGCCCTCAGTCGGCTCGAATACCAGAGATGTTCATCGTGCTATACTGCTGCAGTCATCACACTTGGGTTATCCTGTCGTCAGGCAGTCCCGCAGTCGGCCGAATCCCAAAGTCTTGGTCCGGCGTCTGTTGTCATCACCTCTTCCCTGATGTCAGTGCGACAGGGGTATAAAAGAGACAGCCAACGCCATTTTCTTCAGTCTTTCTTGCCGCATGGTGCCCAAAGCAGAAGCAGTTCGCAAGTGCCGGTCGGCCAGCTCCTGAAATGTTCGAATCAAGTTTCAGCCTGAAGTCTTCTCTAAAGCTAAGTACCCCGTTGGGGAAACTTTTCTTGCCTCAGACCGATGTCAGACAAAGTTAATAATTGTATTTCTTGTGGGATGCAAATACCTCATAAGGATTTTCATTCTTATTGTATTCCTTGCCTAGGCCCAGACCACGACGTCTCTGGTTGTCGGTTCTGTGCTAGTTTCAACAAATGTACAATAAAGCGTCGGGCAGAATTCGCCCAGCATTATTTTGGCAGAAAATTTAACTATAGCATGCCGTTGGAGCAACCGACATCAGCAATGATTAAAAAATGCAAAGATAAGGACCGGCAGCCATGGCCAAGACCAGATACCGAGGCTTCAGCAAGGCCTGACGCCGGTTCTCCAGTTTTCAGCGAGGTGCCTTTGCAGCCCCTGACTACCGCTGATTCAGAATTTCTGACGGCATCCCAAACCGAAACCGTTGGGCATCTGGATCCGGTTCCACCTCACTCCTCGGACGCCAGCCCCGACGGGGATCCGGAAACTTTGAATAGACCTTCCGTCTCAGAGAGTGTTTTCAAACCGACAACTGCCCCTGCCAAGCCTTATGCTAAGCTCAAAGCCCCCTTGAAAGTTAGAAAACCAGGGCCACACCCCCCCCCCCCCCCACAGGCCCCTATGCCTAAAAAGCAGATGCTTAAGATGGCCGAGGATTTAATTATCCTTATCAGGGGATCCCAACCCCCTCCTGATAAAAGGCCTAGACTGGAGGAAGATTATCCTTCCTCTGACCTAGCATCCGTTTCCTCAGGCAACTCTGATGACCAGGATTATTCCTTCCCTCCTTATGAAGACTCAGATGCTGAAGAGTCCATTCCCTCTGTCTCCCCCCCTGAAGACTACTCTTTTGGGGAAACTTTACACACCATGAGGGAACACTTCCACTGGGAAGGCCAAGATTACTCTGACTCCAAGAAAAGACTCCGTGAGTTTCTTCTTCTTCCACAGCATAGACCCCTGGCAATTCCTACAGTTTTAGACATTTTGGATGATGTTTTCTCTGAATCCAGTTTAAACCCAGATTCCTTACCTCCAGCTCCAGCTAAACCAGACAGATACTGCCGAGTTCCTGATACTCATAAGTTTCTATAGAAAAGCCCTAATGCAGACCCCAAGACCATTTCCCAGGGTCCCAAAGGGGTTAAGGCCTCTACTGCTAAGAATCCACTCCCTTCTGAAAGTGATTCCAGAGCATTAGAAAGATGGGGAAAGAAAGTGCATACTTCTGCCACTTTGGCCATGAGGGCATTAAACTGCCAATTCCACATGCTAAAATACCAACAGTATTTGATTACACAGTTAAAGCAGAAACTGATCCCTCAGACAGATCAACTAGATTTGAAAGAGATACAGGATTTGCTGCATGCAGCAGAACAAGTGGGAAAACATACCTTACAGTGTGGTTTTGATTAATTGGAAGCCTCATGTAGAGCAGCTGTCACAGGGTCTGTCATACGTAGGCATGCTTGGCTTAAAGAACAAGCCTTACCAGAACATGTCAATGCAAAGTTATTGGATGCCCCTTGCATAAAGATGTGTTATTTGGTGTCAAAGCAGAGGAAATTTTGAAGAAAATGGAAGAAAAGGCAAAATCTATGCAAGATTTTTTACAGGTACAACCTCCTCGTTTCAGCAGAAACTGGCCATAAAAAAACTGGTCCTTTCCTGCATCAGACAGACCCCAAACAGGTAGGTACAGGTGCCCAAGGGGAAGAGGCCAGCCACAAGGTTCTTTCAGGCCTAGACAATGGCATACAGCAGCTCAAAGAGGTGGAGACGAAAGATCTCAACCTTTCAGGAAACAAACACAATGACTTTCCTCTTTGCCTGTCAAGCAAAATTGCCCTGGCAGCACCTTTGGGAGGAAAACTGGCTCTATTTCCACAAAATTGGCGCATCATACCAAAGGACAAATGGATTCTGGACATTATTACTCGAGGCTACAGATTTCATTTCCACACTTTACCTTGGATGAGAGGCATGCCAAATCTGCCTCCAAACCAATGGGCAGAGGCTCAAACGCAAATTTCAGCTCTCATGGATATGAAAGCAATTCAAAAGGTACCTACAAAAGAGCAAGGTCAAGGTTTTTACTCAAGACTGTTTCTAGTCCCAAGAAAGGACAAAGCTTGGAGGCCCATCTTAGACCTCTCAATTCTGAACACATACCTGGAGGTACCCAAATTCAAAATGCTCACTCTACAGCAGCTCCTTCCCATACTGGGCAAGGAGTCTTGGCTGGTAACGTTGGACCTCAAAGAGGCATACCTGCATGTCCCTATCAGACAAGATTGCAGAAGATACCTCAGATTTCTGGCAGGTACAACACATTATCAATTCTCTGCACTGCCCTTTGGCTTATCTACTGCACCCAGAGTATTTACGAAATGCCTGGCATCAGTAATTGCATATTGCAGACAACTAGGAATACAAATTTACCCATATCTGGATGACTGCCTGATCCAAGCGGACAGCAAGGACATTCTATTACAGCATCTGGCTTTTTTAACACAGCTGCTCAGTTGCCAAGGTACACAGTAAACAAAAAGAAGTCAAAACTAATACCTTTGCAACAAATAATATTCCTGGGTGCCAGCTTAAATACAACGGCCCAGATGGCTTACCTCACGCCAGTCAAACAAAAGCAATTGACTCAATACTTCAAAAAGATAGCAACTTTTACCCAGCTCACTGCAAGGAAAATCCTGCAGGCACTGGGGTTCATGGCATCATGCATTCAACTAATCCCATATGCAAAGCTGCATATGAGAAAATTACAATGGTACCCGAAAAGTGTATGGTCTCAACACAGGCACAGCCTCGGAACAAATATACCTATCATTCCCTGCCTTCAAAAAGAGTTCCTATGGTGGGCTCAAGCATGTCAAACAAACAAGGGTCTTCCTTTCGTCTTACCTCCAGCAATCCAAACCATGACAACAGATTCTTCAGACTATGCCTGGGGAGCACACATGGCAGGACAGTGCATACAGGGCAAATGGTCTGCAAAACAAATGCACCTTCACATCAACCAAAAGGAGATGCTAGCTGTGCAAAATGCCCTGACAGCCTTCAAGGACCTCTTGAATCCAGGACAACTTCTAATAAGGACAGACAACACCACAGTTATGTGGTACATAAACAAACAGGGAGGAACACACTCCTACCCTTTATGCAGACAGGCTATGACCTTATGGAACACAGCTTTGAC
The DNA here is from genome assembly GCF_019279795.1 of Protopterus annectens. NCBI lineage: Eukaryota > Metazoa > Chordata > Ceratodontiformes > Protopteridae > Protopterus > Protopterus annectens. The sequence goes on along the minus strand of NC_056735.1, from coordinate 309,398,357 downwards.
CTACCAAGTACAACTACAAGCACAATTCCTGCCAGGAAAGGAAAACATATTGGCAGACGAATTAAGCAGAAACATGGCAGACCTGCACAAGTGGAGACTACACCCACAAGTATTTTCAATGATAACCCAAAGATGGGGATGTCCAGACATAGATCTATTTGCATCCCCCAACAATTGCCAATTACAAAAATTCTGCACAAGGATTTATCACTCCCTAGCCTGGAAAGTGGACGCTCTATCATTCAGTTGGACAACACTTGACAGTCTATGCCTTCCCTCCACTACCTCTATTGACCAAGGTATTGCTGAAGGTCAGATCAGAGAGACCACAAATGATCCTCATTGCTCTGGACTGGCCACGCCAGCACTGGTACCCATTACTAAGGAACATGACTCAAAGTCCTCCATTGATCTTGCCTCAATTCCCACTACTGTTGACTCAGAAAAACTATCAAACCCGTCACAGCCAGCTCAGAACTTTAAATTTAGCTGCATGGAGAATTCCTTAAATTATCAATCAACACTTCTCTCAAAGGACGTCCTGAATGTAATTATGGAGGCTAGGAGGCCCAGTACCAGGAAGACCTACTCAGACAAATGGAAAAGATTTTGTGCATGGCACCAGGCTAAAGGTCAAAATCCTTTGATTCCAAACATTCCTCACATACTGCAATACCTAACTGAGATGCTACACAAAGGCCTTTCCTTCTCCTCCATTAAGATCCATGCTTCAGCCATTTCAGCTCAATATAATACGGATCCCCCATTTACTCACACCCTTTACTTAGACAGTTTCTCAGAGGGGCTAAGAATATAAGACCCCCCAGAAAACCACCAACACCAACTTGGGACCTGAACTTCGTTTTAGAAAAGTTAACACTACCTCCTTTCGAACCAGCATTCTCAGCAGAACTACAATACTTGTCTTGGAAAACAGCCTTGTTACTGGCTATTACCTCAGCACGCAGGGTCTCAGAACGACAAGGACTTATGGCAGTGGAACCTTTCATCATTTTCCATCAGAACAGAGTCTCTTTACGAACTAACCCTACCTTCATGCCCAAGGTAGTATCCAGTGTGGCTTTGAATCAGACCATTCATTTACCCACCTTTTATCCTAACCCACAGAATAAAGGAGAAAGGCTCCTTCACTCTTTGGACATTCACAGACAGCTACGTTACTATTTAGATAAGACAAAGATCTTCAGAAAAACTGACCAACTCTTTGTATCATATGCTGCAGGTTCACAAGGAAAGGCTATTTCAAAACAGACCATCTCCAAATGGATAGCACATTGTATCTGCTTTTGCTACTCGCGCCATGGGAAGGCAGTGCCTGTCAATATTAGATCCCATTCCATTCTACCAGGACTACTGCAACCTCAGCAGCCTTTCTCAGAGGGGTTCCAACAAAAGACATTCTGGAGGCAGCTACTTGGAGTTCAGTGCACACCTTTACCAAGCACTACAACCTTCCATTATACTCAAAAACCAGGGCTGGTTTTGCCACTGCAGTTCTGCAGGGTATCCTAGCATCACCTAACCCAGTTTAGTACCAGCCACCCTTCCATAGCATTGGGATTCTACCCAAGTGTGATGACTGCAGCAGTATAGCACGATGAACATAGTACAGTTTTGTACCTACCATAAATGTAGATGTTCGAGTGGTTATACTGCTGCAGTCCATGTTACCCTCCCTCCATCCCCTCTACATACCAGGGTGATTAGTTACAACTCCATGTTCCTCAATCTCTTGGATGCTGGTCTATATGGTGTATTTGCTAACAGCTAGTACTATTGCTTATCTACTAAGGTATTGTTGCATAGCTATTGTATTGCCTTACTACTTAGGGGCACCTGACATCTGGGGCAAGAAAAACTGAAAAAAATGGCGTCGGCTGTCACTCTTATACCCCTGTCACACTGACATCAGGGAAGAGGCGACGACAACCGACGCCAGACCAAGACTTTGGGATTCGGCCGACTGCGGGACCGCCTGACGACAGGATAACCCAAGTGTGATGACTGCAGCAGTATAACCACTCGAACATCTACATTTATGATAGGAACAAAACTGTATTTTCTTGGTATATGACGTCTGCTGCTGTCGGCTGTAAAACTGATGTCAGAACATCAGGTATAAAGGGAGGCAGCAGTCGCCATTTCCCTAGTCTTTCTTGCCACAGAGCCCAAAGCAGATGCAATTTGCACTAGTGCCGGTCGGCTGTTTACCTTTTTTTTTGCTTTCCAACTACCAAGTTGAAGATGCCTTCAGGTAAGTACCCTGTTGGGGATCCTCTTTTCTTTATTTAACAAATGTCAGATAAAGTTAATAACTGTCTTACCTGAGGAAAATAGATTCCGCGCCGTGATTTTCATTCCTATTGTATCACTTGTTTGGGCCTTGAGCACAATGTCCCTAATTGTGATCTCTGTGCCTCCTTTAATCCGCGTAAAATATGCCGTGGAGCTAAGATTTTGTATAAACATTTCGGAGTCTGGCCTAAGTTTGTCGGTATGGCGTCTTCTGGTCTCCCGACTTCAGATATACCTAGGAAATGCAAAGACAAGGACCGCGACAGGCCTAGCGTTAAATCTGCTGATGATGCACTGGTGAAATTGGTCATCAGCCCAGCGGTAGTCAGTGAGGCGCTTTCTCAGCCCCTGCAGTCCGCAGATTTTCAGCCACAGGCCTCTGCCAAGACCTTTACTGAGTCCTCCCTGCCACAGTCTGCTATTTCGTCTTCAGACCCTCCTCCTTTCACCACCTCAGATGAGTCCGGAGCCACTATGCAGGCACCGGCGTCTGACGCCTCTTCTCTTCGACATGAGACCAGAACCAGACCAACTACCTTAGGCCATACTTCTGCAGTTGCTAGGCCTCCCGAGTCCCTCCAGATTGCTAGTAAACTTTCCAGCTGCAAACCTATTCACAAGCAGGTGTCAGCCTCCCTTCCTGTGCCTCAGTCCCAGTTGGTAAATATGGCTGGTAATCTTCTTTCTCTGATTAGGGGCTCTCAGCCTCCCCCTTCCAAGAGGGCTAGGAGATTGTCTCCTGATGTTTTGTCTGTCTCAAATTCTGAGGTTTCTAGTATTTCTGCTGGTCAAGAAGGAAATTCTCAACTTATTTCTGGCTTTGAGGAGTCTGATGCTGAGGACTCTATCCCTTCTGCCTCCCCTCCAGAAGATTTTTCCTTTGGGGATAATTTGCATACTCTTAGGGAGCACTTTAAATGGGAATGTCAGGATTTTCCTCAGTCTAAAAAGAGAATCAGGGAATTTTTGGATTTGCCACAGCATGAGCCTCTGGCTATACCTCCAGTTTTGGAAGTTGTGGATGATGTTTGCATGGAAAATTCTTTAACTCCTAATTCTGTCCTTCCTGCCCCCAGAAAACCTGATAGGTATTACAGGGTTCCTTATTCTCATCAATTCCTTTTTAAAAACCCTACTGCCTATCCAGAAATTATTTCTCAGGGCCCCAAAGGTGTTAAGGCTACTATTGCTAAAACCCTGTTCCTTCTGATAAGGAGTTTAGGGCCTTAGACAGGTGGGGTAAAAAAGTGTATACCTCTGCAACCCTTGCCATTAGATCTGTGAATTGCCTTTTTCACATGCTTAAGTATCAACAGCATACTTTGGAGGCTTTGTGATTTTATGGAGTTGTTTAAGTTCTATTTTGGTTATACCTATAATGGGGGTATGGGTTTTGGGTAAAACGTATGTTAGAGAGTTTTGCACATTGTTTGTACAGTGTTGTGGCTGAGTTTATCAAGTGTTTTCAATATGTAACAATATCTGATAGTTTTAGAAAATGTTTTAGTATTTTTATAGGCACTGTGTTTTAAGTCAAAAGTCCTGGTAATTGACATGTGATTGATTTTCAGTTTAAATACCATGATGTTAGGTGGGTAATGTATTCTGAGGAAGTCAGCTGAGGTTGCTGACGAAAGCACTCAATAAACGGTTGAACTTACGTTTGATGTTGGACTGTGACTCTACTGGTTTCTTTTGATTTATACTTTGGAGGCTATTAAGGCTAAACTTGGGGATATTCCTTCCATGACGGAGAACAAAGATTTACAAGACTTACTGAATTCTGCCACTCTAGTTAATAAGCATTCATTACATTGTGGTTTTGACACTTTGGAGGCTTCCTGCAGAGCAGCAGCCTCTGGTTCTGTTATTAGAAGGCATGTATGACTCAGGGAGCAGCCTCTTTCTGAACCAGTTAAATCTAAATTGCTGGATGTTCCTTTGCACAAAAACAATCGTTTTGGCAATAAGGCTGAGGAGGTACTGAAGAAGTTGGAGGATAAGGCGAAATCTATGCAAGCTGTAAAAGATTTCCTTCAGGTTCAGCCTCCTCAGTTCAGTAGGCATTACCCTTCCAAGAAATGGTCTTTCCCTGATCCTGGCAAGCAGGGTCGCACTAGGCCTCGGGGTTTCAGATCTTCCAGAGGACAGGCATGTCCTTCAAGGATGCATCTGCAGTCCTTACATATGGGTTGTCCTGCCTCAGGCAGCCCTTCGGTCGGCCGGATTCCAAAGTCTGGGTCCGGCGTCGGCTGATGTCGCCCTTTCCCCGACATCAGAACGCCTGGGGTATAAAAGCGTCAGCCGACGCCATCTTCCTCAGTCTTTCTTGCTGCGTGATGCCCGAAGCAGAAGCAGTTTGCAAGTGCCGGTCGGCCAGCTCCTGTAACTTCAGCTACCGAAGACTTCAAAAGCTAAGTACCCCGTTGGGGAATCTTTATTGCCTCAGCCGATGTCAGATCAAACGCTTAAAGTTAATAATTGCTTAACTTGTGGGAAACAAATACCTCATAAGGATTTCCACTCTTACTGCCTCCCCTGCCTAGGCCCAGACCACGACGTCTCGGCCTGTAACGCCTGTGCTTCCTTCAACCGACGCACTCTTAGGCGTCGGGCAGAGTTTGCAGAGGAATTTTTTGGGGCTAGTTTCTGTTACAATTTGCCGTCGGAGACTCCGACTTCTCATTTAACCAAAAAACGGAAGGACAAGGACTGACACACGTGGACCGTGGTTTTGGCTGAAACCACACCTAGGCCTACCGCGAGTGCCTCGGTTTCGGCTGAAACCGAGTCCTTGGTACTTCTGACCGTCGAAACCGCACAACTGACAACCTCGGCCCCGGAGGCCTCTTCTGAGTCGGTTATAGAGTTTCCCTCAGAAACCGGTGTTCTGGAATCCTCCGACACCATTTCTCTAGACAAAACTACGCCAGCACGTGGAGCAGCCAGGCCTCCTGCATCCATGTCCATAAAGGCATTCACTAGGGCTAAAGCTGCTAAACAGCCAAAATCTTTGCCTCTCAAGGCTATTCCTCAGGGATCCTCTACAGGTTCACAGATTCTTAGTTTGGCTGAGGACCTTATCTCCTTAATTAAGGGCTCTCAGCCACATCCAGACAGGGGCTCTCAACCTCCTCTAGACAAAAGGCCCAAGGTTGAGCCCACTGATCCCCAGTCCTCTGATGAGGCCTCAGATGGCTCTGCTCTATCAGACTACCAGGAGGAGGCCTTTACGGCCTACGAGGATTCTGATGCAGAGGAATCTATTCCCTCGGCCTCCCCTCCTGAAGAGCTGTCCTTTGGGGAGACCCTTCACTCCATGAGAGAACATTTCAAACGGCAGGGCCAGGAATTCTCTGATTCCAGGAAGAGATTAAGGACCTTTTTGCATTTACCTCAGTATAGGCCTTTGGCTATTCCTCCTGTTTTGAATGTCATTGATGATGTGTACTCTGAGTCTAGCATTACTCCTGATTCCCTTCCTCCGGCTCCTGTAAAACCAGATAGATTCTACAGGGTCCCGGACTCACATAATTTCCTTTACAAGGCCCACTCTGCTGACCCAGAAACTATTTCCCAGGGCCCTAAAGGGGTTGCTACTGCCACTACTAAAAATCCACTCCCCTCTGAAAGGGAGTCCAGGGCTTTAGAGAGATGGGGTAAAAAAGTATATACTTCTTCCACTCTTTCTATGAGGGCATTAAATTGTCAATTCCATATGATACGGTACCAAGAGTATTTGTTAGATGAATTGCATAAAAAACTGTCTTCACCTGAACCCCTAGATCGCAAGTCACTTCAGGATCTGGTGCATAACTCCCAACAGGTTAGCAACCACTTCTTGCAGTGTGGTTATGATACATTGGAAGCTTCATGTAGGTCAGCAATGACAGGTGCAGTCATACGTAGGCATGCTTGGCTGAAGGAACAAACTCTGCCAGATCATGTTAAAGCAAAGCTTCTGGATGCGCCACTGGAGAAGCAAAAGTTATTTGGCTCCTCGGCTCAGGAGGTCTTAAAGAAATTTGAGGAAAAGGCTAAATCTGTACAAACAGTCAAAGATTTTCTCCAGGTCCAACCACCGAGATTCAGCAGAAATTGGCCTTCTAAGAATTGGTCCTTGTCAGACACAGAGAGATTTCAAAGAGGCAAGAACAGGCATGCCAGAGGTAGAGGGCAAGCTAGAGGCTCCTACAGAGGACGTCAATGGCAGCCTTCTAATCAGAGAGGTAGTGCAGGACCTACAACTGCTGCACAAGGACAGACTCAATGACTTTACCTTGACCCCGCCAACCAGGGCTCAATTGGAAGCACCTTTGGGTGGAAAGCTATCCTTATTCTCAAAAAATTGGCACAGTATTACAAGGGACAAATGGACACTGCAAATAATAGACAAAGGATACAGGTTCCAGTTCCATACTTTACCAAAAAGAAAAAGCATGCCAAAACTGCCATCGAATCAAAGGGCAGAGGCTTTGAAACAAATTTCCAACCTATTGCAAATGAAAGCTATAGAAAAGGTTCCTCTCACAGAACAAGGCCAAGGATTTTATTCCAGACTATTCCTTGTCCCAAGAAAAGAAAAACAATGGAGGCCTATTCTAGACTTGTCCGCACTGAATACTTATCTCATTGTGCCAAAATTCAAAATGCTGACCCTACAGCAACTCCTTCCCATGCTGGGCAAGGGGTCTTGGCTGGTAACTCTAGACCTCAAGGAGGCATACCTGCATGTCCCTATCAGACAAAGTTGCAGAAGACACCTCAGATTAAGAGCATTATCAATTCTTAGCATTGCCCTTTGGCTTATCTACTGCACCCAGAGTATTCACGAAATGCCTGGCATCAGTAATTGCACACTGCAGACTTCAGGGGATTCAAGTATACCCATATCTGGACGACTGCCTTATACAAGCGGACAGCCAACAAACTTTGGTAAAACACTTGAATTATGCCATCCGCCTACTTCAGGCCTTGGGATACACAGTCAACTTTCACAAATCAAGACTTGTTCCATCCCAAAGAATAAATTTTCTGGGTGCGACACTAGACACAACCACCCAAATGGCTTTTCTCACAGAAGAAAAACAAAGACAACTACCGGATTATTTCGAAAATTTGACAAAACAAACTCAGCTGACTGCAAGGAAAATCCTGCAGGCCCTGGGTTACATGGCATCTTGCATTCTTCTGATTCCACAAGTAAGGCTGCATATGAGGAAACTACAATGGTACCTAAGGAGTCTATGGTCCCAGCACAATCACAGCCTAGAAGCTTTGATACCACTCATTCCATGCCTTCAAAAGGAATTTCTGTGGTGGGCTCAAGCAAGTCAGTCAAACAGGGGTCTGCCCTTCAGCAAACCAATGACCAGCCAAACCATTACAACGGACGCTTCAGACCATGGATGGGGAGCACACATGGAGGGCAGATGCATTCAAGGTCTTTGGTCACAGAAAGAATTGCACATGCACATAAACCAAAAAGAAATGCTGGCAGTGATACATGCAATCGAGGCCTTCAAACACTTTCTGCATCAAGGCCACCTGCTAATAAGGACAGACAATACCACAGTTATGTGGTACATAAACAAGCAAGGAGGTACCCATTCCTACCCTCTTTGCAGGCTGGCAATGAATCTTTGGGAACTTTCCCTAAAACTCAATATAGAACTACAATCCCAGTTTGTGCCAGGAAAAGACAATATACTGGTGGACAGCCTAAGCAGAAATATCATGGACCCACACGAATGGATGCTGCACCCAGACATCTTCCTTCAGATAACACAATCATGGGGGAGGCCGGACATAGATCTTTTTGCCTCCCACCACAACCATCAGCTGAAGAAATTCTGCTCAAGGACATACCACCCACAAGCATGGAAAGTGGACGCCCTCTCGTTCAGCTGGAATACTCTAACAGTGTATGCATTTCCACCTCTTCCATTAATGACCAAGGTCTTACTGAAAATCAGGACAGAGCAGCCAAAAGTGATTCTGATAGCTCTGGACTGGCCAAGACAGCACTGGTACCCACTGTTAAAGAGCATGTCACACACGAAACCATGGCCTCTACCGCAATGGCCACTTCTTCTTCCACAGCACAATTACAAAACTCTGCACTCCAGCCTGAAAACCTTACAGCTGACAGCCTGGAGAATACCTTGACTCCTCACCAGGATAAGCTATCCAAGAGAGTGAAGGATATCATCATGGAAGCTCGACGGCCTTCCACAAGGAAGGCATATTCAGCAAAATGGAAAAGATTTTGCACTTGGAGCACCACAAAGGACCTAGATGCGACAGTGATGAACATGGCACATATCCTGGAATACTTGGCAGAAATGCTCCACAAAGGCCTTTCTTACTCTTCCATAAAGATTCATGCTTCAGCAATTTCAGCAGAATACAATACTGATCCACCTGTCTTCTCTCATCCTCTCCTAAGGCAGTTTCTAAGAGGAATTAAGAACATCAATCCTCCAAGGAAGCCACCAGTGCCTACATGGGACCTTAACTTCATGTTGGAAAAATTAACTCTACCTCCTTTTGAACCAGCAGCATCTTCAGAACTACAGTTCCTGTCTTGGAAGACCGCCTTTCTTCTGGTCATAACCTCAGCAAGAAGAGTATCTGAGTTGCAGGCCCTCATGGCAGTACAACCATTTCTTATTTTTCATCAGGACAGAGTTTCATTGCGAACCAATCCTTCATTCATGCCAAAGGTGGTATCCAGGGTCTTACTTGAACCAAGCTATTCACCTGCCTACCTTCTTTCCAAATCCACAAAACAAAGGGGAGAAACTTTTGCATGCCCTGGACATTCACAGACAGTTGCGCTACTACTTGGACAGAACTAAGACTTGCAGAAAAACTGACCAGCTGTTTGTAGCATATGCTGCTGGTGTACAAGGAAAAGCAATTTCCAAACAGACAATTTCAAAATGGATAGGAAATTGCATTCGATTCTGTTATTCTTTCCATGGCAAAACTGTGCCAGCTAACATTAGACCTCACTCCACCAGAGCCACAGCCACCTCCACCTCCACAGCCTTCTTAAGAGGGGTGGCTACCAAGGACATTTTAGAAGCTGCTACATGGAGCTCCGTGCATACATTTTCCAAGCATTACAACTTACCCTTATATTCCAGATCCAGAGCAGGCTTTGCTACGGCAGTCCTGCAGGGCATTTTAGCTACACCATCCTTTTCTTAGATCCTACCACCCCCAGATTGGCTATGGTATTCTACCCATATGTAAGGACTGCAGATGCATCCTTGAAGGACATAGTACAGTTTTGTACCTACCATAAATGTAGATGTCCGATAGGTATGCATCTGCAGTCAGGTTTACCCTCCCTCCTTCCCCTCTGTGGTATTTCTTGGGTTCTTATCCCTCTCATAGTTAGCTGGGGTTATCTATTATGGTGTATTTGTTTTATATTTCTGTGCATGTTTGGAATTCATTGCATTTCTCCAAATTTAGCCTTCCTTAGAGGGCACCTGGCATCTGGGGCAAGAAAAACTGAGGAAGATGCCGTCGGCTGACGCTTTTATACCCCAGGTGTTCTGACATCGGGGAAAGGGCGACATCAGCCGATGCCGGACCCAGACTTTGGAATCCGGCCGACCGAAGGGCTGCCTGAGGCAGGACAACCCATATGTAAGGACTGCAGATGCATACCTATCGGACATCTACATTTATGGTAGGTACAAAACTGTACTTTCTGCCCCTCAAAGGGCTAATCAATGGCATTCTTCTTCTGCTAAATCGGGAAGTTCTAAGCCAGCTTTCCAAAGCAAGCATTCTCAATGACTCCGGCCTTCTTGTGCTTACCTCTGCAGGCTCTGGGTTTCCTTTGGGGCGATGTTTAGCCAGGTTCGCAGAGATATGGTCTACCATCACAGATGACAAATGGGTGCCCAATATTGTAAACCAAGGTTACAAGTTTTATTTTCACACCTTCCCTGTTTTGAAAGGGTACCCAGACATACCCAGAACTCTCAGGGCAGAGGCAGAAAATCACATTTCTTCTCTACTGACCATGGGGGGCTTTAGAGCCAGTTCCTGCAAATCAGGCAGGCCTAGGTTTTTATTCATGATTTTTTCTGGTATCCAAAAAAGGGGGCACCTGGTGCCCTATTCTGGGTCTGTCTATTCTAAACACTTTTCTGGTGATTCCCAAGTTCAAGATGCTCACTCTTCAACAGTTACCACCCATGCTGGGCAAGGATTCATGGCTGGTAACTTTGGATCTCAAGGAGTCTTATCTGCACATCCCAGTAAGGGAAAGTTGCAGGCAGATCCTTCGCTTCAGGGCTGGGGAGCAACACTTTCAATTTTCTGCACTGCCTTTTGGCTTATCTACTGCTCCCAGAGTTTTTACGAAGTGCCTGGCTCCAGCCATTGCTTTTTGCAGGCAGAGAAACATCCAAATTTATCCTTATCCGGACGACTGTCTCATTCAAGCAAACTCCCCAGAACAACTAGAAAAGGATTTGGACTTTGTGAAGAACATTCTCACCTCTTTGGGTTACACTCTCAATGAAAAGAAGTCAAAGTTGGTTCTTACAAGGGAGATTGTTTTCATGGGAGTGAGTCTGAATACAGCCACCAAGATGGTATTCCTCTCTCAAGAGAAGCAATAAGATCTGTCGGCTTACTTCAAGAACTTGGCAAGCATGACCCGGCTCTCTACAAGGCAACTCCTGCAAGCACTGGGGTTCATGGCTTCATGTATTCTGATAATCCCATATGCAAGGCTGCATATGAGAAAACATCAATGGTACCTCAAGAATCTTTGGTGTCAACACACACAGAACTTAGACTTGATTCTTCCCTTAATTCCCTGTTTACAAATGGAGTTCTTCTAGTGGGCGACCACCTGCCAGCCAGACTCTCACCACAGATGCCTCAGATTATGCATGGGAAGCTCATCTGGAAGGCAGGGGCATACAGGGGACTTGGAGCACCCAGCAGATTTATCTGCACATAAACTTAAAAGAATTGATGGCAGTACAGCAGGCCTTGCTGGCTTTCAAGGACCTACTGTACCCTGGGACTGTGCTGATCAGGACAGACAATACTACACTCATGTGGTACATCAGCAAGCAGGGGAGGGACTCACTCATCCCTTGTGCAGACAAAGCATGAGACTGGTCATTAGCAGCTTCCATGGGCTTACATCTAATAGCCCAGTATCTTCCAGGGGGGTTAAATTCCTTGGCGGATCATTTGAGCAGACATGTTCTGGATCTTCACGAGTGGCAACTGAACAAGGACATTTTCCATCACATCACTCAGCACTGGGGCACTCCATAAGTTGATCTTTTCTCCTCTCACAGCAGTCATCTCCTTCCAACCTTCTGCACCAGGGAGTTTTACAACAAAGCTTGGAGAGTGGATGCGCTGTCCTTCCCATGGGCACAACTCTCAATTTATGCATTCCCTCCTCTGCCTCTTCTTCCCAGAGTGCTGATAAAGATAAGGGGCGAAAAACCCAAGGCTTTTCTTATAGCACCAGATTGGCCCAGGCAGCATTGGTATCCCCTTCTTTGCAGCTTTTCCCAGGCTCAGCCTTGGCATCTTCCCCTGGTACCAGATCTGTTGGTTCAGGAAGGGGAAAGTTTCTTCATCCTCATCTTCAAATTCTGCATTTAACTGCCTGGCTAATACTTTAAATCTTTCCCAGCAGGTGGTTGAAGTTCTTCATGAGGCCAGGAGGCCTAGCAGCAGAAAATCCTATGCAGATAAACGGAAGAGATTTTGCTCTTGGATGCAGGCTAAAGGAGAAGACCCTTGTCATCCTTCTCTTTCCCTCATTCTTGATTACCTAGCAGGCTTACTTAATGGTGGACTTTCCTTTTCTTCAATCAAAATTCATGCTTCAGCAATTTCTGTTCATTGTTCTTTTGAGCAACCCATTTTTTCTCACCCCTTAATGAAGCAGTTCCTGAGGGGAGCTAGCAATCTTAGACCACCCAGAAGAGCTCCTACTCCTGCTTGGGATGTAAATTTTGTCCGGGAAAAGCTTACTGTACCTCCCTGTGCACCAGCTGCCTCTGCAGATTTGAAGTTTCTTTCCTGGAAGACTGCTTTTCTTTTCGCTATTACTTCTGCTGGAAGGGTTTCGGCGCTGCAAGCCTTAATGACAGTAGAACCTTTCATGATTTTTCATTCTGATCAGGTTTCTCTGAGAACTAACCCCTCCTTTATGCCCAAGGTGGTTTTCAGTCTGACCCTTAACCAGTCTATTCACCTGCCTACTTTTTTCAATAATCCCCAGAATAAAGGGGAAAGGGTTCTGCACTCTCTTGATGTGCACAGACAGCTGAGATTTTACTTAAACAGGACTAAATCCTTTCGAAAATCTGAACAGTTGTTAGTTTTGCTCCTGGGGCTCAAGGTAAAGCTATTTTGAAACAAACCATTGCTCATTGTGTTCACTTTTGTTACCTACAGCATAGGAAGATTCCTCCTCAGGGTATTAGGACCCACTCTACTAGACCAGCCTCTACCGCTGCAGCTTTTCTGAGAGGTGTGCCTACTAAGGACATTCTAGAAGCAGCTACTTGGTCTTCTGTCCATACTTTCACAAAGCATTACACTCTACCTTTGTTTTCTAAATCCAGGGCTGGTTTTGCCTCTGCAGTTTTGCAGGGCCTTCTTACCAACCTTTAATCTGTGATTCATCCTCCCCCCTTTGTCGTTTTCTTGGGCTTTGGAAATCAACCCATATGTTAGGACTGCAGTAGCGAAACACAAAGAACATAGTACAGTTGTGTACACTTACCATAAATGTAGTTGTTCGAGTGTATTCATTGTTGCAGTCCTGGTTTCCCACCCTCCATTCCCCCTCTTTTCCTAAGGCACAGACTACTTATTTTTTGGATGGCACGTTTCCAGGGTGTTTCCTTTCTGGGTTATTCTTCTTTTGGGGGCTCCTGACAGTTAAGGCAAGAAAAACTGAGGAAATGGCATCGGCTGCCTACCTTTATACCTGATGTTCTGACATCAGTTTTACAGCCAACGGCAGCCAACGTCATATACCAAGGACTTTGGTATTCGGGCCGACTGAGGGCTACCAGGAGCCGAATAACCCATATGTTAGGACTGCAACAATGAATACACTCGAACATCTACATTTATGGTAAGTGTACACAACTGTACTTTCTTAAGTATCCTGGAGAATATTAGGGTCCAACCTAACACTCATACTGGCCGACTTCAACTACCCCTCCATTAACTGGGAAAATCACTCATGTACCAATATACTTGCCCTACCAATACACTTGTCCAATGTTTCCTGGAATTCATTAATTCAGTGCCCTGGACCAGCTCAATGTTCTTCGTGTTTCACTGTTGCAGTCATTACATTTGGGTAATCTGCTGGCAGGTTGCCATCAGTTGGCCTGAATTCCAAAGTCTTGGGTCCTGCGTCGGTTCCAAGACGTCAGGTTGTCAGGGGTATAAAACATGCAGCCGACGCCATTTTCTTTAGTCTTTCTTGCCGCGTGGTGCCCGAAGCAGAAGCATTTCGCAAGTGCCAGTCGGCCGACTACTGAAGTATTCGAGTTTGAGTTTCAAAACCGAAGTCTTCACTAAAGCTAAGTACCCCATTGGGGAACCTTTTTTCTTGCTTTTTACCAGTGTCAGAAAAAGTTAATAATTGTATTACTTGTGGGAAGCAAATACCTCATAAGGATTTCCATTTATACTGTATTCCTTGCCTAGGCCTTGATCACAATGTGCCTGTCTGTCGGTTTTGTGCAAGATTTTACCAACGCACTTTTAAGCGTTGGTATATTTTTGCATCAAAGTATTTTGGAAACAGATTTAACTACCCGGAAATGTCATCGGATAGCAATCCGACTTCCAGAGTACATAAAAAGCGCAAAGAAAAGGACAGAGAAAGGCAGTCGAGATCCAAAACTGACGACGAAACTTCTCCTAAGCCAGTCGCTGGTTCGCCAGTACTCAGTGAGGCGCCTTCGCAGCCCCTGATACCCGCTACATTCGAGTCGCAGGCCTCTATCGACACCCATGTAGAGTCCGGCATGCCACAAGATACTCAAGGTATTGGACCGACGGATGTATCTCCCTTGAGTGGGTCCTTAGCCGCTGAGCAGGCACCGGCTTCTGAGGGTGTATTCAGACCTCAAAATTTCTACATCAAACCGACGATAGCTGCAAAACCAAAGACAAAAGCAACTTCTAAAACTAAAAAAACGACACATGAGCCACGTGCACAGGCCTCCATGCCTAAAAAACAGATGATCAAAATGGCTGAAGACCATATTACCTTGATCAGGGGTACCCATCCTCCTCCAGATAAGAGGCCTAGACAAGACACTGATTATGAATCTTCAGATCAGGTTTCTATTTCTTCTGATTCCTCTTCTGATCAGGAATTATCTATACCTCCCTATGAGGATTCTGATGCTGAGGAGTCTGTTCCATCTGCATCTCCTCCTGAAGATTATTCATTTGGAGAAACCTTGCATACTTTGAGGGAGCATTTTCACTGGGAAAGTCAAGACTTCTCAGAATCAAAAAAGAGGCTCAGGGATTTCCTTCTTCTCCCTCAGCACAAACCAAAGTCAGACAAGAGAAGCCAAAGATGATGTTAATTGCCCCGGACTGGCCCTGCCAATATTGGTACCCGATCCTAAGGAACTTGTCTCAATACCCAGCTTGGACCTTGCCTCAAAGACCACAACTACTGTCCCAGCAAAACAATCAGATCCTGCACAATCAACAACAGACCCTGAACCTGGCAGCATGGCTAATCATGTAATCATCTCAGTAAAGCTGCGATGGATGTCATTTTGGAAGCCAGAAGGCCTAGTACTAGAAAATCTTATGCTGACAAATGGAAGAGGTTCTGTGCTTGGAATCAAGTACAAGGAACTGATACAGCAGAACCACATATTCCTCGGATATTACAATACTTAACTGAGATGCTTGACAAAGACCTATCTTTCTCATCAATCAAGATCCATGCCTCTGCCATTTCATCTCATTACAATACAGAGCCACCAATCTTTTCTCATCCTTTACTAAAGCAGTATCTTAGAGGAGCCAAAAATTTAAGGCCTCCTAGAAGATCACCATTACCTGCATGGGACCTCAATTATGTGTTGGAAAAGCTCACCCTGCCTCCATTTGAACCAGCTGCTACCTCTGATATAAAGATATTATCATGGAGGACAGCTCTGCTACTAGCAATTACTTCAACAAGAAGAGTTTCAGAGCTACAGTCCCTCATGGCTGTAGAACCTTTTATCATATTTTACCCAGACAGGGTGTCTCTGAGGACAAATCCTACTTTTTTGCCTAAGGTGGTTTCCAGTGTGGCTCTTAACCAAACAATTCATCTGCCAACTTTTTATCCAAATCCGCAGAACAAAGGGGAGAGAATTCTGCATTCCTTGGACGTACACAGACAGCTAAGATTCTACTTGAGCAGGACTAAAGCACTAAGAAAAACTGAGCAATTACTAGTGTCATATGCTGCAGGATCAGAAGGAAAGGCTATTTCAAAGCAGACAATTTCAAAGTGGATTAACCACTGCATCCGTTTCTGCTACTTACACCATGGTAAACCTGTGCCCAAGGGCATTAGGTCTCATTCCACCAGAGCTGCAGCTACTTCAGCAGCCTTTCTCAGAGGAGTACCAACCAAAGACATTCTAGAGGCTGCAACTTGGAGTTCTGTTCACACCTTTACAAAGCATTACCATTTGCCTCTCTACTCTAAGTCCAGGGCAGGCTTTGCCACTTCTGTGTTGCAGGGCCTTATAGCCGCACCTAATGTTATTTAGCTCCAGCCTCCCAACTATAGCTTTGGGATTCTACCCAAATGTAATGACTGCAACAGTGAAACACAAAGAACATAGTACAATTGTGTACACTTACCATAAATGTAGATGTTCGAGTGTATTCACTGTTCAGTCCAGGTTACCCTCCCGCCATCCCCCTGTCATTCTACAGTTTATCTTTCCTTCTCTATCTTCTACAACCTATGTGGTGTATTTGCTTGTAGATGAAGGTAAAATACACACACACACACACACATATATATATATATATATATATATATATATATATATATATATATATTATATGCCTACCTGACATCGGGGGCAAGAAAAAACTAAAGAAAATGGTGTCTGCTGCATGTTTTATACCCCTGATGACCTGACGTCATGGAAGAGAAGACAGCAACCGACGCAGGACCCAAGACTTTGGAATTCAGGCCGACTGAGGGTAACCTGCCAACAGATTACCCAAATGTAATGACTGCAGCAGTGAATACACTCTTACATCTACATTTATGGTAAGTGTACACAACTGTACTTTCTTACCTCCACTAGAGGTAGAAACATCCTTGACCTGGTCATTACTA
The DNA here is from genome assembly GCF_019279795.1 of Protopterus annectens. Lineage (NCBI taxonomy): Eukaryota > Metazoa > Chordata > Ceratodontiformes > Protopteridae > Protopterus > Protopterus annectens. The sequence goes on along the minus strand of NC_056735.1, from coordinate 309,381,634 downwards.
ACATGGGCAACCTTTGCTCTACACCAATAGTCAACTCCTCCTAGGTTAGATCCAACCACAAACTAATCATCTTGGAAATCCACATCCCTCCCACCCCACCGCAAAGGTAACCACCATGAAAAACTTCTCCAAAGCTAACTCTGGGCTCCTAAAAACAGAGGGGGCTAACCTCACGGCACCCATGCAAATGGAGAATAGTTGCATGACCACCGAATCGTACACAAATGCATGGATCTTGCCATACCCAATAGAACCAAGATGCTCTCCTACAAAAAAAGGAAGCCAATCTGGTGGTCCCCTGCCATAAACAAACTCTACAGCAGAAGGAGAAAACTGATGCGGAATAAGGTGAAGTCCCATGACTGGAAAAACTCCCTTATCAGCCTCAAAAAAAAGTTGAGATCCCTCATCAAATCCTCTAAAGCTAGCTATGAAAACAGAATTGCAGCAGATAGTAAAGACAACCTCAAGGCTTTCTATAGTTATGTAAAGAATCTCCATGGCAATAGCCAGATTTGCTCTGAGCTACTGCACAATGGTACCTCCTATACCAAGCCAACAGATATTGCCAATGTACTGGCCGACACATTCGGTTCCAACTTTACCCCTCTCTCCCCCTCAAAGGACCAATTACAATACCAGTAGATTGTCAAGCACCCAGTATTAATGCTGCACAGGTTAAAATAGCATTGTCCAAGGCCCAGAATACAGCTTCTATGGGACCTGACAATATTCCTGGCTGTGTTCTATATGAACTACAGAGTGAACTGCCACCTCACCTGTGTGCCCTGTTCAATCACAGTCTCATGTCAGACTTTGTCCTACCGAATGGTGCACTGCTACAGTCATCCCTCTCCACAAAGGAGGCGTGCCTACAGACCCTGGGAGCTATCGCCCCATTAGCCTGATGAGTCTGATATGCAAAGCTGTGGAACACATCATCATGGACCTAATAAACAAGGATATAGTGAATCTCCAGACTATGGATCCTACACAGTTTGATTTTGTGAAGGGTAGATCATACCTGCTCAACTTGGTCGACTTCTTTGAATCAGTTACCAGAGCTGTGGATGAAGGCAAGGTGGTTCATACAGCCTACCTTGATGTGGCCAAGGCCTTTGATACCATTCCCCACTCAGGAATCATAGAAAAACTCACTAAGCTAGACATCAGCCCCTATATCACTAGGTGGGTTGCAATCTGGCTCACCGATAGAACCCACAGTGTGAAAGTAGCTGAGTCCAAGTCAGACTACTGACCAGTCAGAAGTGGACTCCCACACAGTTCAGTCCTGGGTCCTCTCCTGTTTGGTATCTACTTCTCTGAAGTCCAGCCCAACACAAAGGGACTCTGGCTGACAAAGTTCGTAGACGATTGCAAGTTGGGAGCTATTATTAACTCCTCAAGTGATGTTGACATCCTACAGAAAGGCCTCACAGAGACCAACAACTGGTGTCAGAACCATGGCCTTAAGCCCAATGCTAAATAATGTGTCATCATCACCTTTGGGAAAAACCCATTTCCCATGAATTACCAAATCGATGGTAGTCCACTGAACACAGAAGGCGTTATAAGAGATCTGGGAACACAGGTTGACAGCAACCTCTCTTTTGACCACCACATTGCCACTGTGGTCAGAAAGTCCTTCTGTGTGGCACATCTCATTACTAAGCGTTTTACATCCAGGAAGAAAGGGGTCATTGTCTCCCTCTACTCTTCCCTCATTAGACCAGTCATCGAGTACAATGCCCCATTTGGCATGTGCCTCACTAGAGATCTGCAACAAAGGGAGAGACTGCAAAAGTACCTCACAAAGAGTATCCCAGGCCTTAAACACTTGTCCTATATGGACAGACTTAAAAAACTCCCAACTATTCTCTCTCTCATATCGCCTACTTAGAAATGATCACTGCTTGACTTACAAAGCCAGGTCTGATTCAGCTCTGTTAGAAATGCTACATCTAAAGAAATCCCAATCCCTGTGCACCACACGCTCCAAAGACCTCAACCTCATTACCACAATCAACAAAATTTGCTGGAGGGGCAGGTTCATAACCCAGAGACTGTCCATGCTATGGAACAGACTTTCCCATACATGTCTAACAGAGCACCTCATTGGCCCTCTTCAAGAGAAATCTTGATGAGTGGATGGGAAATAGAAAATTCCCCCCGGGGATCACTCCAGCGGCTCTGCTTGACAGAGGCACTGGGAACTAAGTTCGGGTGACAAGATGCCAGCATAATCCTATGGGCTAAGCTTGTAAAGACTCCAGGGCCATTAGCCTAGTACTCACCTATGAACCTATGAATAGTGCATTACTCTTAACTTGCCTATGAATCTCAGATGTGTGTGATGCCATTCTGTTTTTTTCATTCTTGGTTTGTCTTACGTATGTAGAAACATCTAAGTTTTTCACAGTCAGCTAGGTAGACAACATTTTCTGTCATTCATGTAGCATGTTGTTGTGTCTTTTGGCTTTTCCCGGTTAGGGGTCGCCACAGCGGAACTCCGGTCCGCTAATGATTGGCAGTGGATTTTTACGTGCCGAGTTGCCAGCCCTGACGCACAACCTTCAATGAAGGTATGCCCATTCACACATGTCTCCACACAGAAGACGCTGTAGCTGAGAATCGAACAAGACAACGTCTTACTATGAGGTGGCAATGCTACCGCATTACCACCCCCGCAGTAAACTCTTGTCATTCATGTAGCATAAATATTGAAAATAAATGTCTGATGTGAAATAGGTTGTAAGAATTCTTTCTGCATACTAATATATTTGCAGAATGTGCAGTTATGACATGGAGTTATAGCCTTCTTAAAAATATTAAGACCCATTTTCTTATTACAGAGGCCAAAATCCTTGTAACATAAATTCTGTTTTAAATTTCTTTTCTTCTTGTATATAAAATGAGGTTTATTGCCAACCAGCTTCTTCATTTCATTATCTGAGCAAGGAATGGCCCAATTTGTGTATGTGTATGTGTTTTGGGCACTATGCTAGCCCACCCCATATTTATGTATTCCAGCTTTGAGGTTGTGGCACTTTGAAAGGAAGATATTAAAGATCCATCAAGTCCAAAGTTACATGATCTCTAAGCTAAAACAATTAATGTGCTCAGTGAAATCCATTTTCAGAATTTAATGTTCAATGAGATCCATGGCAAAATTCTTTGTTTTGATAAAGTAATGGAGAACTAGTAGGTATAATGTATTCAGAAACAAGGAAGATCACACATGTGCAAGACTGGAAATCAAAGCTTTCATCCACTTTAAGATGGCAGATTTAGATTTTGCTGATAAGGAAATAGTTTCATTGTACAGTGTTTTTTTAATGTGGTTATGCAGACAAAAGGGTTAATGTGTTTATATAGTTGAAAGAAGGGAAATTGATTATTTCCAAAAACTTAGTACAGATTTGCTGTAGACAATATTTAAGTGACATTAACTAACATCTGCTTCTTTTTTGGCTTGGTCTACAATTCTGTATCACATAATAAAAGGAAGTAAAACATCTCTGTTAACTTTATTCTGCTAAGCTATGAATTATATAATAACTAGTTGTTGTTGCGTCTTTCGGTTTTTCACGGTTAGGGGTCGCCACAGTGGAACTCCAGTCCGCTAATGATTGGCAGTGGATTTTTGTGTGCCGAGTTGCCAGCCCTTACACACAACCTTCAACGAAGGTACGCCCATTCACGCATGTCACCACACAGAAGACGCTTTAGCTGAGAATCGAACAGGACAACGTCTTACTGTGAGGCGACAACGCTACCGCGGCACCACCACCGCAGTTCTAGTTCAGAGCATAAATAAAGGGCTGCAAAGAGGGACAAAAGCAAAAGATATATTGCCAGTAGCCATGATGTCTACACATCTGTGAAAGGATGCAGCATGTATTTAGTGACTTGGTGTGCAGAATTGTGACATTCTGAGATAAAATGTGGATCTTTCAGGCATACAGTATACACATGCATGCAATTCACAGATTATTGATCAGTATGGTAAATGTTTTGCTTTGTCAGTATTTAAGCACAAAAATGTGACATAAGGAAACTGGCAGAACTTGTATGTAAGTGATGCAGCATGTATAGACACAGCAGGGAATGCCTATCAATTCTGAGACTGACAAAAAGGCACCCACCGTCTTGATGGTGATGTGTTATGCAGGGATACAACTGCTTAGATGCTGATTTTATATACATATACATACATATGTGTATACATTATTTATATATATATATATATATATATATATATATATATATATATATATAGTTAAAATGTGCATGTGCATCTCTCTCTTTGTGTGTCTCTCTCTCTATCTCTCTCTCTCTGTATCCATCCACCCACAACCCCTTTCATCCATTTTTGCTTTTGGGGTTGGGATGTCACTTCAGTAGTCACAATCTTCTAGAGTCAAGGTTTACACTGCTGTGTGGCTAGCCATGCTGGAGTTATTCTTCCATAACACACGCAGACACACACACACACACACACACACACACACACACACACACACACACACACACACACACACACACACACACACACACACACACACACATATTTCTCACCCATGGCCAGTTTAGACTGTCCAGTGTACTGGGTGCATGTCTGTGGAATGTGAGAGGAAACCAGATCACCCAAAGAAAACCCACTCAAACATAAAGATGATATGCAGATTCCACACAGAGGGCACCCCAGCTGAAAATTGAACCAGAGAACCCCTTGATGTGAAGCAGTGACGCTATCTACTGCACACTGTGCCGCCCCATTCTCTTTCTCTCTGATGTTCATCGTGTTTCATTGTTGCAGTCATTACTCTTGGGTTATCCTGCTGGCAGGCTACCCTCAGTCAGCCAGAATTCCAAAGTCTAAGTCCGACGTCAGTTGCTGTCGCCTCTTCCCTGACATCAGTGTGCCAGAGGTATAAAAGATGCAGCCAATGCCATTTTCTTCAGTCTTTCTTGCCACATGGTGCCCAAAGCAAAAGCAGTTCACAAGTGCCGGTCGGCCGACTCCTGAGATTTTCAAATCTGAATTTCAGAACCGAAGTCTTCATTAAAGCTAAGTACCCCATTGGGGAAACTTGTTTCTTGCTCCAAACCGATGTTAGAAAAAGTTAACAATTGTATTTCTTGTGGGAAGCAAATACCTCATAAGGATTTTCACTCTTACTGTATTCCTTGCCTAGGCCATGATCACAACGTTGCTAGCTGTCGGGTTTGTGCTAGATTTAACCAACGCACTATCAAGCGTCGGTTCGATTTTGCATTTCATTATTTTGGCCGAAGATTTAATTATATAATGCCGTCGGAACAGCCTACAACCGGAGTTTACAAAAAATGCAAGGACAAGGACAAGGATAGGCATCCGAGGTCCAAAACCGATGACAAAGCCTCTACTAGGCCAGTCGCCGGTTCTCAGTGAGGTGCTTTCGCAGCCCCTGGCGCCCGCTGCCTCAGAGCCACAGGCCGCTACCGACTCCCACGTGGAGCCGACTGGGCCTCTGGAAACTCAAGGTATTGGACACTCGGAAATCACTCCCTCAGATGGGTCTGGAGCCGCTGAGCAGGCATCGGCTTCTGAGGGTGTCTTCAGACCTGCACAACTGTATATTAAGCCATCTTCAGCTTCAAAGACAAAGACTAAAGCAGCTCTAAAGACAAAGAAACAAGTACAGCATTCTCCTACTCAGACTTCCATGCCTAAAAAACAGATGCTTAAAATGGCCGAAGACCTAATTACTTTGATCAGGGGCTCCCATCCCCCTCCTGATAAGAGGCCTAGGCAAGAGACAGAGTATGATTCTTCTGATCAGGTATCTATTTCCTCTGATTCCTCTTCTGAACAGGATTACTCCATGCTTCCCTATGAGGATGCTGATGCTGAAGAATCCATTCCTTCAGCCTTTCCTCCTGAGGACTATTCTTTTGGGGAAACACTGCATACTATGAGGGAACATTTCCACTGGGAGAGCCAAGATTATTCTGAATCTAAGAAAAGGTTCAGAGACTTTCTGCTTCTTCCTCAGCACAGACCCCTTGCTATTCCACCTGTTCTAGACATTGTAGATGATGTATTTTCAGAGTCTGGTCTGTCCCCTGACTCTTTACCCCCTGCACCTGCTAAGCCAGACAGATACTACAGGGCCCCAGATTATCATAAATTCCTATATAAAAACCCTGCTGTTGACCCAGAAACTATATTTCAGGGTCCCAAGGGGGTTAAAGATTCCACTGCAAAAAAACCCTGTCCCCTCTGATAGGGATTCTATGGCTCTAGACAGATGGGGGAAAAAAGTTTACACTTCTGCCACCCTGGCTGTAAGGGCTTTAAATTGTCAATTTCATATGCTTAAATATCAACAATATTTAATGTTACTACTTAAAAACAGAAAATGTTGACAAATACTGAATGTTCAGAGAACAAGGAATTGCAGGATTTATTGCATGCAACTAAACAAGTGGGAAAGCATACTTTGCAATGTGGTTATGATTCACTGGAGGCCTCTTGCAGGGCCACTGTTACAGGTTCTGTTATTAGAAGGCATGCTTGGTTAAAGGAACAGATTCTGCCTGATCATGTTAAAGCAAAATTATTAGATGCACCATTACAGCATGATACTTGGTTTGGTACTAAAGCAGAAGAGGTGTTGAAAAAAATGGAGGATGAAGCAAAATCCATGCAGACAGTCAAGGATTTCTTACAGGTACAGCCACCCAGGTTTAGCAGGAACTGGCCTTCTAAAAATTGGTCCTTTCCAGTCTCAGAAAAACCACAAAGAGGCAGATACAGGCGTCCCAGAGGCAGATCTCAGCCTCAAGGCTCATACAGGCCTAAACAACGGGGTGCTCCTACCTCCAAAAGCAGAGAAGACAAATCACAACCTTACAGGAAACAATCCCAATGACTTTCCTCTACCAGTTCCAAGCAGTTTTCTTTTGACAGCCCCCTTAGGGGAAAACTAGCACTTTTTTCTTCAAATTGGCAAATGGTTACCCAAGACAAATGGGTCCTGAACACAGTGTCCCAAGGCTGCAGATTCCATTTTCACACTGTACCAAGGTCAAAGGGCATGCCAGACCTGGCACACAGTCAATGGGCAGAGGCACAAAAACAAATTACAGCCCTCATGGACATGAGGGCCATTCGGCAAGTACCACAAAAAGAGCATGGGCAAGGATTTTACTCCAGACATTTCCTAGTACCCAGGAAGGACAAAACCTGGAGACCAATTCTGGACCTGTCTATACTAAATACGTTTCTGGAAGTTCCAAAATTCAAGATGTTGACTCTACAGCAGCTACTGCCCATGCTGGGCAAGAGGGCTTGGCTCATTACTTTGGACCTAAAAGAGGCATACCTGCATGTCCCAATCAGACAATCTTGCAGAAGATACCTCAGATTCATAGCTGGCTCAATGCATTACCAATTCTCTGCACTGCCCTTTGGCTTATCTACTGTGCCCAGGGTCTTTGCAAAATGCCTGGCACCAGTAATTGCATTTTGCAAAAAAAAGGAATTCATATATATCCCTACTTGGACAACTGCCTAATTCAAGCAGAGAACAAAGACACTCTTCTAAAGCATCTGGCGTTTGTAAAAAGATTACTAATTGGCCTAGGGTACACAGTAAATGAAAAGAAATCAAAACTAGTGCCCTCTCAAGAGATAATATTCCTGGGTGCAAGCTTAAATACAACTGCCCAGATGACTTATCTCATGCCAGACAAGCAAAAACAACTGACTACTTACTTCAAGAAATTGGCAACAAAAACCCACTTATCTGCAAGCTTGGGCTTCATGGCATCATGCATTCTACTAATTCCATATGCCAGACTGCATATGAGGAAACTACAGTGGTATCTGAAAAGTTTTTGGACTCAGCATTGCCACAACCTGGAGACAGTAATTGCACTCTTTCCCTGCCTACAACAGGAGTTTTGATGGTGGGCGGAAGCCTGTCACCACAACAAGGCTCTGCCATTCAGTTTACCCACAGCCAGACAGACACTGACAATGGATGCATCGGATTATGCCTGGGGGGCCCATATGGCAGGAAAATGTATTCAGGGCACATGGCCTGCAAACCAGATGCATCTTCACATCAATCAAAAAGAGATGCTAGCTGTTCAAAATGCCCTGACAGCTTTCAAGGACCTGCTTCATCCAGGACAGTTACTGATAAAGACAGACAACACTACGGTCATATGGTACATAAACAAGCAGGGAGGTACACATTCCTACCCCCTCTGCAGACAAGCAATGACCTTATGGGACACAGCATTGGCTTTTCAAATTCACCTGCAAGCACAATTCCTGCCAAGAAAAACAAATACTCTGGCAGACGAACTAAGCAGAAACCTCATGGATCCCCACGAATGGAAACTGGATCCACAAGTCTTCAGCATGATAATAAGGAAATGGGGATGCCCAGTCTATTTGCCTCCCCTCACAACTGTCAATTGCATAGATTTTGCACAAGGATTTATCACAACCAAGAGTGGAAAGTGAATGCCCTATCATTTAGCTGGAAAAATCTAACAGTATATGCTTTTCCCCCCACTGCCTCTCCTTCCCAGAGTACTCCTAAAGGTCAGACAAGAGAAGACAAAAATGATTCTGATTGCACCAGACTGGCCACGCCAGCACTGGTACCTAATCCTAAAAAGCTTGTCTCAAGGTCCAGCATGGATATTGCCTCAAACTTCTCACTTGCTAACCCAATAAAACAATCAGATCCTGCACAGCCATCTCAGGACCTTAAATCTGGCAGCATGGCGGATAATGTAGCCATTCAGAACACTCCTATTTCAAAAGCTGTTATGGATGTTATCTTGGAGGCCAGGAGGCCCAGTACCAAAAAATCTTATGCAGGAAAATGGAAGAGATTCTGTGCTTGGAGCCAGGAACAAGGCAATGACACGTCTGTACCAAATATTCCTCACATTTTACAATACCTAACTGAGATGCTGAACAAAGGCCTTTCTTTCTCATCAGTTAAGATTCATGTCTCTGCCATTTCAGCACATTACAATATGGAACCACCTATCTTTTCTCATCCTTTAATAAGGCAGTACCTCAGAGGGGCCAAAAACATTAGGCCTCCAAGGAGAGCACTAATTCCGGTCTGGGACCTCAATTATGTTTTGGAAAAACTCACACTGCCTCCTTTCGAGCCAGCATCAAGAGCAGATATAAAATTCTTATCCTGGAAAACATCTCTGCTACTAGCAATAATCTCTGCAAGATGAGTCTCGGAGTTACAAGCACTCATGGCTGTGGAACCTTTTATCATTTTTCATCCGGACAGGGTTTCTCTGAGGACAAACCCTATATTTATGCCTAAGGTGATGTCCAATGTTGCCCTCAACCAAACCATTCACTTGCCTACCTTTTACCCAAATCCACAAGGGTGAGAAAATTCTGCATTCTTTGGACATACACAGGCAGTTGCACTTCTACTTGGACAGAACTAAAGCTTTCAGAAAGACTGAGCAACTTTTAGTGTCATATGCTGCAGGATCACAAGGAAAGGCTATCTGAAAATAGACTATTTCTAAATGGATAGGCCATTGCATCCATTTCTGCTATTTTCAACATGGCAAATCAGTGCCTAAGGGCATTAGGCCTCATTCCACCAGAGCAGCAGCCACTTCAGCAGTCTTCCTCAGACGAGTACCAACCAAAGAAATCTTAGAGGCTGCAACTTGGAGTTCAGTGCACACCTTTACAAAGCACTACCACTTGCCTCTCTAAGTCCAGAGCAGGCTTCGCCACTGCAGTTTTGCAGGGCGTCATAGCCTCTCCTAATCCTATTTAGCCCAGCCACCCATCCTCAGCTTTGGGATTCTACCCAAGAGTAATGACTGCAACAGTGAAACACGATGAACATAGTACAGTTGTGTACCTACCATAAATGTAGATGTTGGAGTGTATTCACTGTTCCAGTCCACGTTACCCACTCACCATCCCCCTTCTCTTTGCTGGGACTTATCTGCACTTCTCTATCCTATACAACCTTTTTGGTGTATTTGCTTGTAGATGAAGGAAATGTTATTTTTGCGCATGCATTTCTTATTGCTATATTTTTCAGCCTACCTATTTGGGGCACCTGACATCTGGGGCAAGAAAAACTGAAGAAAATGGCATCGGCTATATCTTTTATACTCCTGGTGCACTGACATCAGGGATGAGGCGACAGCAACCGACGCCGGACCTAGACTTTGGAATTCTGGCCGACTGCGGGTAGCCTGCCAGCAGGATAACCCAAGAGTAATGACTGCAACAGTGAATACACTCGAACGTCTACATTTATGGTAGGTACACAACTGTACTTTTCTGTATATGTGTGTGTGTGTGTGTGTGTGTGTGTGTGTGTGTGTGTGTGTGTGTGTGTGTGTGTGTGTGATGTAGATATATGGGTACCCTTCGAATGGTTGACATTTCACAATGTCGACATTCATATGGCCAAGACCATATGATCGACATTTGAAATGTTGACCATGGGGAACCGGCATCTCCCTACGGTGAAGAGTGGAA